>NC_133451.1:5873541-6196250 GCF_048565385.1 Saimiri boliviensis | reverse complement strand
CACTGCATGTAGGTACCACATTTTGTTTATCCATTCTTTAGTTGATGGACATTTGGGTTGTTTCTACTTGTTAGCTACTATCAAGAGTGCTGCTCTGAGCATTCATGTACAACTTTTTGTGTGGACATACATTTTTATTTCTCCTGGGTACATAGCCAGGAGTAGAATTACTCGGTCATAAGCTAACTCTATGTTTAACTCTTTGAGGAACTGCCAGACCGTTTTCCAAAGCGGCTGCACCATTTTCTGTTCCTCCCAGCAGCAGATGAGGGTTCCGATTTCTTCACATCCTCGCCTACACTGGTTATTTTCTGTCTTTTCAATTATAGCCATTCTCGTGGGCGAGAAGTGGCATCTCATGATGGCTTTGATTTGCATTTTCCTGCTAACTAATGATGGTGAGCATCTCTTCATGGACTTACTGGCCACTGACATATCTGCTGTGGTGAAATGTGTCTTTAGATCCTTTGCTTATTTCTAAATTGGCTTGTCTTTTATTATTGAGTTGTAAGAGTTCTTTATATATTCTAGCTACAAGTCCCATGTTCGATTTATGATTTGCAAATCCCTCCTCCCATTCCATAGCTTATCTTTTTACTCTTTTGATGGCCCCACGGGAGCTTTTTAAAAGGACGCTGGAAGCAAGGGATGCAGGGCCAGAGGCTCAGTCCTTCTCTTTCTCCTCTTCCACGGGCACTCAGTAGAGCCCTCCTCGGCCTGCCTCCCTCTCCTTCCCCACCCTGACCACGTTCCCACGGAGAAGTGGGTGTGGAGGCCATCCACCTCATTGTCCACCCACAGCCAGGCCAAGACTCAAATACAAACGCATCACTTTTGCACTTGCTTCGGCCAAACATTGCATTTTACAGTTAAAATACTTGGACTGGGTGCAATGGCTCATGCCCATAATCCAGTGCTTTGGGAGGCCAAGTCAGGTGGATCACCGGAGGTCAGGAGTTTGAGACCAGCCTGACTCACATGGTGAAATCCTGTCTCTACTGAAAATACAAAAATTAGCTGGGCGTGGTGACACATGCCTGTAATCCCAATTACTCAGGAGGCTGAGGCAGGAGAATCGCTTGAACCCGGCAGTCGGAAGTTGCAGTGAGCTAAAATCATGCTATTGCACTCCAGCCTGGGTGACAGAGTGAGACATGGTCTCCAAAAATAAAATAAAAAATACTTGACCCCCTCCCACTCTTCTCCTGTTCTAACACAAGCATCCTAACAGATGGGAGGGAGCACAGAACTGGGAGCTGGGGCTGAACTGGAATTCTGGCTTGCACGCTGCCTAGATGTGTCATCTGAGGTGCATGATGTCTCAACTTCCAGCCTCCGGGTCCTCGGGAATGGCGGGGGTTCATAGTCCCTGCCCGTGGGGGTTGGGAGAATTTAAGGAGGTGAAGTCAGTGAAGGCCCTCGCCTGTAACATGGGGTTTGTACACATTGGTGTCCTGCTGGCCAGCTCCAGGTCAGCGTGGCAGAAGCCCGTTGCTGCACTGGTTTCACTTGCAGACCACGGCCTGGGTAAGCCAGTTCCACTTCTGGGGGTACCCTGTGCTGGCAGCTCACGGCCCCTGTCTGCAGGCTCTGTCCCACTCCTCCTTTGTGACCTGCCCTGGAACAAGATGGAGTCTCAGGCCACGCTGGCTGTGGGTGGGGTCTTAGGGCTTCTAGATGAGCCGGGCCTCGTGGCCTTGTGAGTGCTACGCAGGCCACTCAGATGGCATCTGGGGAGAGGGGCTTGCCAGCCTGTGTCTGTGAGAGCTTGTGCAGGGCTGACGTCTTCTCTCTCCTGCCTCTGCAGACAGGGCAATCGAACGGTGCGCATGACCCAGGAGTTCCTGGAGTACCACGTCAACGGTGATGTGAGACAGGGCCCCATTTCCGATAACTACCTGTTCACACCGGGCAAGGCCGCGGTGCCCGCCTGGGAAGCTGTGGGAATGGAGATCGTGGTGGGACAGCTTGTGACTGAGATCCGGCAGTACTTCTACAGGTGCCTCCCCTTGGGGTGACCCCACAGCTTGGCACGGTCAGCGCACGCGGGCAGGCAGCTGAGGGAGTGAGGGTCCATCTTTGCTCTGAACCCCAGCGCCTGGGGTGTCCTTGACACGTGGTTTGATGAAGATGTGAATTGCTCTGGTGTCTGTGTGCTGGCTGCCTTTGCACGTGCTGTGTCTCATTGGTCAGGAGCTAAGTTCAGAGCTGGGAGAGAGACCCACAGACCCTGTGGCCACAGAGCACCTGTTATTCCGTGATCAAAGCAGATGTAAGACAGGCCCAGCATGGCAGCCCTGTCGTGTCAGGGAACCAGGCTGCTCCCAGCTGCTCGGGGTCCTGGGTGGTGCGATTGTCCACATGGCCCAAGAAGGCTCCCTGCCTGCTGGCCCTACCTTGCCCTGCCCACCCTACCCACGTGAAGGAAGGGAAGGAAAAAGGAAGCATCTAGAAGGTTCCTGGAGCTTTACTTACTGACGGTCTCGTCTCCTGCAGGAACATGACGGCCCGGGATTACACATATGCGATCCGCTCCCGGCTCATCCACGTGCCGCAGGACTATGACGCGGAGCTACTCTGCCACCGCATAGAGCAGGAGTACCGGGCTGGGCCCCTGGAGCTGAACCGCGAGGCTGTCCTGAGGACCAGCACTGACATCGACAGCCAGCAGGTCATCTACTCGGACAACAACGGCTACCAGATGCAGCGGAGGCCCTACCTTCCCTACGTGAATAACAGCATTGCCCGGGTATGCCCTGCGATGCCCATAAGCCGTGCTCCCGAGGGCACCTTTCCTGGGCCCGCTAAGTATCAACTTGTAGAGGCCTCCAGTGAGAATTCTTTTTTTGTTTTTTGGTTTTGGGGGGTTTTTTTGTTTTTGTTTTTGTTATTGATGGAATCTCGCTCTGGCCCCCCGGCTGGAGTGCAATGGAGCAGTCTCAGCTCACTGCAACCTCCGCCTCCTGGGTTCAGGCCATTCTCTTCCCTCAGCCTCCTGAGTAGCTGGGATTACAGGCACGTGCCGCCATGCCCAGCTAATTTTTGCGTTTTTAGTAGAGACGGGGTTTCACTACATTGGCCAGGCTGGTCTTGAACTCCTGACCTCAGATGATCTGCCCGCCTCTGCCTCCCTAAGTGCTGGGATTATAGGCGTGAGCCGCTGCACCTGGCCTCCAGCGAGAATTCTTTCAAAACCTGCTGTTCAGGCTTGAGAGTGCAGGCCGTGAGGCAGACTGGTGTCCGAATTCCGGTGCAGCCACATACAAGAATGGTGTGTGCCTTGATTCGTGCCTCAGTTTCCTTTCTCATCCTGAGGATTCATGAGATGACCATGGCAAGTGCTTGGCCAGGGCCTGCACCCACGTCAGCTGGGCCGTATGCTCAGAAGCCACGGAGCTGGTGTCCCAACCCCGATCTGTCGGTCTCCAAAGTCAGGGTCCCGGCCCCACACGGCTGCCGTGCTAGCTGGGGTGGCCAGAGGGCGATGCCCGACCTACGTTGCCCTCCACCGCAATCACCCCCTTGGGGATGTTTCTGTCTGCAGAATTACTACCCCATGGTTCAGTCGGCTTTCGTGGAGGATGCTGAAAGCAGGCTTGTGCTGCTGTCGGAGCGGGCTCATGGCATCTCCAGCCAAGGGAACGGGCAGGTGGAGGTAGGAGGCATGGTCTGTTCACAGCCCCAACAGGCATGCCCAGATGCAGGGCACGCCCCGCGGACACCTCCTTCACACAGGTCATGCTCCACCGGCGGCTGTGGAACAACTTCGACTGGGACCTGGGCTACAACCTCACGCTGAACGACACCTCCATCGTCCACCCGGTGCTCTGGCTTCTGCTGGGACCCTGGCCCCTCACCGCGGCTCTGCGCCAGAGGAGCGCACTGGCACTGCAGCACAGGCCGGTAGTGCTATTCGGAGAGCTGCCCGGTATGCCCCTCCAGAGTCCACGTCAGCACTGCCCCAGCACCAGCCTGGCAGGGCGGGGCTTGTGAGGGGCTTGTGGGGCAGGAAGGGACCTCAGTGACCTCTAGCCCAAGCCCCTCACTTAACAAATGGGCAAACCGAGGGCAAATAGTGGCTCACTTAACGTCATACAAGTAGTAGGTACAGAACTGGGGCTCACCCCTTTCACCATATGCCTCTTCCCTGAGTCCTCTCCATTTTCTTCTCTGATGAATGTTTTCCTTTCTTAATATGATGTTATGTCACTACGTTACTTTAGGTCTGGAGGCTCAGCATTTAAAAGACTGGTTTGTTAGCTGGGCGTGGTGGCGTCTGCTTGTAATCCCAGCTACCCCAGAGGCTGAGGCAGGAGAATCGCTTGAACCTGGGAGGCAGAGGTTGCAGAGAGCCAGGATTGCACCACTACACTCCACCCTGGGTGACAGAGCGAGACTCTGTCTCAAAAATAAAGACTAGATTGGTCTGAATCTAGGTGCGCTGGCACCAGGTGGGGTGTTTCTAGTCTAATCTGAAGGACTTCATTCTGTACCTCCACTGAGGCCACTGTAGATCAGCAACCTTGTCATTCTGTGTCTCGATTAAAGTAGCAGAACATGAGAAGCATTAACAATGATTACATTTAAAGACGGTCTTTTGGAGCGGCCTTTAAAACTCCAAGAGCTAGATACAGCTTGGTGCCATTCTCACTAATCCTTAAACTCTTTTCTTTTTCTACCCACCTGCGAAGGTTTTAATTGGCATGTGCTTTTATGGTTCTCCCTGCTTTGGATTTAGAGCCAGAACCTTCCCAGGGCAGTAGCAAGCAGGCAGGCTGTCACTCACCCATGCAGCCAGCATATACCAAGCAGGGGCAGTATGCCCGTGCCATGTGCCAGAGACGCAGAAAGCCGCTGGCCCCAGAGAGTTTCCATGGGCTGCTGGACAGGGAGGCATGCTCGCCTAGAGCCAGAATCCCCGGTGGAGAGGGAGCCGTGCTATAAAGAGCCTGGTGTTTCGTGGGTGAGAAGCAGCGTGAGACCACACGCTGGGAGGAGGTCAGATATTGTAAGAAGATGGTAGCTCCAGCTGAACATCCAGACTCGGAAGGAGTGAGGGCCGAGGTGCCTTCTGAGCAGAGAGAAACCAGTAGATGACAAAACTGGTGGAACTGGCGTCCCAGACCTTGAGTAGAAAACGGGGCTCTGGCCGAGCACAGTGGCTCACGCCTGTAATCCTACCACTTTGGGAGGCCAAGGCGGGAGGATCACTTAAGCCCAGGAGTTTAAGACCAGCCTGTGAGATCCTGTCTCTACAAAAAAAATTTACAAATTGGCCAGGGTGGTGGCATGTACCTGTAGTCCCAGCTATTTGGGAGGCTGAGTTGGGAGGCTAGCTTGAGCTCAGGAGTCTGAGACTGCAGTGAGCTGTGATAGCACCACTGCACTCCAGCCTGCGTGACAGAGCAAGTCCCTATCTCAAAAGAAAGAGAAAGGGACGGAGGGAGGGAAAAGAGAGAAAAAGAGAAAAAAGAGAGCGAGAGAGGGAAGGAGGGAGAGAAGGAAGGGAGGGAGGGAGGGCAGGCAGGCAGGCTCTGCAGGAAGGTGACACATTATCTTGAATAAGCTTTGTGCCCTCTGGGCTTGCTTTTCCTGATCTCTAGTTCAAAATGACTCGGCTGAGGAGAGTCAGGGTCCTCCCAGCTCTAAAGTCTATGGTCTGAGCAAAGGCAGGGAAGCCGAAGCCCAGGGTGCTGGGAACACAGGCATTTTGGGCTGGTGGTAGGCTACCCACAAGGATGTGTGGGAGGTGGCTGGCAGGGCAGAGACACGGAATGTGGAGAGCTGTGAGTGCCAGGAGGAAGAGTTGAGCCTCAAACCCCATCGTCACTCTGTCCATCTGCCTTGCAGGGACTGCCCTGAAGCCCCCAGGACCCCAGCAGCAAGAGGCCGTGACGCTGCCCCCGAATCTTCACCTGCAGATCCTGAGTATCTCCGGCTGGCGCTACAGCTCCAACCACACGGAGCACACGCAGAATCTCCAGAAAGGTGAGGTTCTACCAGCCAGGGTTTAGGAAACCCTATGTTAACCAGGCCGCCTCTCCAGGACCTTGAACTCAGTGCTTTCCTTTGAGCCCTGGTCTTCCCATTTGTAAAACAGGAGCAATGGCAATGAGCCTTTCTGAGTGGGAAAGTCAGGGACAGGACAGGAGGTCACATACATCACGTGGTGAATGACAGCATTGTTATCAGTCAGGGTGGCTGGTGTATGCTGCAGTAACAAAGAGCCCCAAATGCCCATGGTCTTAGCAGTATACATTCATTTCTCCCCCATGCTGTGCATCCAGTGGTGTTAGCAGGAAGGGTTTTCTTGCTGTGGCCACCAGGGCCCCCGCTGATGGAGGCTGTATTGCAGCACATGCTTCCTCACTCACCAAGGCAGGAAAAAGCTTCTGCCGGAAGGTACTGTGTCACTTCAGCTCAGTTTGCCACAGAGGCCACGCAACCTCCCCTGACTTCAAAGTGGGCAGGGAAGGAGAGACTGGACTATATGAGGACATGCCCCATCATGCCTACAACAGTGGACAAGGATGGAGACATTGCAGCTGGTCTCATGGTGGGCAGCCTTAGAGTCAGCGAGACCTGGGTGCAAATCCTCACTCTGCTGTGCACATGACTGCCCCTCTCTGAGCCCTGGTTTCCTTGTCAAGTGGGGGCTGTGTCTGCTGTCTCACAGGGAGTGTATTAGTCTGTTCTCATGCTGCTAATAAAGACATCCCTGAGTCTGGGTAATATATGAAGGAAAAAGGTTTAATGGACTCACAGTTCCACATGGCTGGGGGCACCTCACAATCATGGTGGAAGGTAGATGAAGAACAAAGGCACGTCTTACATGGCGGCAGGCAAGAGAGCACGTTCAGGGCAACTGCCCTTTACTAAACCATCAGATCTCATGTTTCACTGTCAGGAGAACAGCACAGGAAAGCCTCACCCCATGATTCAATTACCTCCTAATTGTCCCTCCCACAACACGTGGACATTATGAGAGCTACACTTCAAGGTAAGATTTGGATGGGGACACAGTCCAACCATATCAGGGAGGTTAAGGGTAGGAAATGGAGCTGAATGTGTAAAGCACTGGGTATGGACCAGGGGCATGGGGTTGGTTGATGAGGGCCTTCACTGCCACCTTCCTCTGTCCCTAAAGGCCATCAAGGGGAAGCGCAGGCTGACCTCCGCCGTGTCCTGCTGCGGCTCCACCATCTGTATGAAGTGGACGAGGACCCCGTCCTGTCTCAGCCAGTGACAGTGAATCTGGAGGTGAACTTCCCCACCCCCACCTCACCTCCAGACCATGAGCCAGGGAAGCAAACCCTAGATGAAACCCCAAGAAACTGCCTTGACAAAGAGACCCACCAGGGCATCCTCCCAAATGGACGCTGGTATGGGCCCCGCTCCTCCCTTCTTCAGTCTTCTGGGTTTGTCAGGTATTACAACTGGCCTGTATTTTAAGGGTTTTTGTGTGAGAGAGACAGGATCTCA
The DNA here is from genome assembly GCF_048565385.1 of Saimiri boliviensis. Classification (NCBI taxonomy): domain Eukaryota; kingdom Metazoa; phylum Chordata; class Mammalia; order Primates; family Cebidae; genus Saimiri; species Saimiri boliviensis. The sequence goes on along the minus strand of NC_133451.1, from coordinate 6,188,768 downwards.
CTCTATGCCCAGTCTGGAGTGCAGTGGCACAAGCTCAGCTCACTGCAACCCCTGCCTCCCGGGCTCAAGTGATCCTCCCACCTCAACCTCCCAAGTAGCCAGGACCACAGAGATGCACCACCATGCCCAGCTAATATTTTTATTTTTAGTAGAGACAGGGTCTTGCTGTGTTGCCCAGGCTGATCTCAAACTCCTGGGCTCAAGCAATCTGCCTGCCTCAGCCTCCTGAAGTGCTGGGATTACAGAGGTGAGTGGCCTATTGTTTATTTATTCATATTTATTCTTGTAGCTAAACTCTTAAAACAGCACAGCCATCATCTGTGTAATCAGAAAACAAAACATTTCTCTGTAGAGTCGCTTTGAAAGGTGGCTTAGACAATCCAGGGTCCACACCCAGGTCCCTCTACGGGGGCGTCTCAGGCACCCCATGCCTCTAGGCCTCAGTTTCCCCCCCCCTGTAAAAAGGGGAGAGAGGTGAGAGTTCTTTGCCCAGAAGGCCATTGAGAGGCCCTGGCACCAAGGGGCCTTGTGCAGTGTTGGGGCCCCCAGGCCTGGTCGCCTTTCTGGCTTCCTCTTGGCTGGTGTTGCCCGCTGAGCCCCACTGTCAGGCGAGGCTCCGCCCCCCACAGCCTGCACATGCTCCCTCCCAGCACGTGGGGCCTGAGCCGCCTCCTTTCTTCCCCAGCTTCCATTCCTTCTATTTCATTTCCTGCTCATGGAGAATTGCTGTGAATCTCTGTGTTTCTTCCTTGGCCTCCTTTGACATCTGCGTCATCAGGGGAAACAGAGAAGCCCCGTACCCTCTCACTGTGATGTGTTCCTGGGCCCGCCACCCCCTCTTTCATGGTCCTCACCACGGAGCAGCGGGCGTCCCTTCCTCACAGTCCCTGGCCTGCCTGAGAGCAGGTCCAGGCCATGGCGGGGTTCCAGTGCCCAGCGCAGGGCCAGCCTGCCCTGGGGAGCAAGGAGGCCAGCGTAGGGCCTGGAAGCTGGTCATCTTAGGCTCCCAGGTTTCACAGATGGAAGCAGCAAGGCCCTGAGAGGAGAAGACGGTTGGGATGGACATCCTGGCCCCCTTCCCCGTGTGGACCGTGGCGGGGTGGGAAGAGTGTGGACAGGAATGTAGTTAGTTTGGCTGCAAGTCGCAAAACACCTAACACGTGTTTGGAACAGGGGACAGTGTTTTCTCACCTAACCAGCATGTCCCGGTAGGCCCCCAGCACTGTCACTGTGGGCCCGGTCACTGTCATCTTCCCGCCATTGCTGGCACACTGGCTCTTTGTCTTTCGCTGGCTCCTTGTTTGCAGTCAAGAGATGGCACAGGCCTCCCTCTTGAGCAAATTTCAAGGCAGGGATGGGGCTGGGCGGTAGTGGCCAGAAGGGTCTTGCCCAAGAGTGGCTCTCTCTCTATCCATCAGCACATGGTACCTTCTCCAAGAACCGTCCCACCGCTCCTGCTCCACAGACTTTTCCAGAACCCTAAGGGTCTCCTGCCTCCCCTAGCTGTAAGGGAGGCTGGGGCAATGCCTGTTGGGAAGGGGGGATGGGGTAACTCTGGCTGGCTTCCTCCCTGGACTGGGCATGGGGCCACCAGAACAATGTGGGGAGAGGAGGACTCCACGTGGGGCAGGCAGTTCAAAATGCCACACCTCCTCAGGCTCGGTCACCTGGTGAAGCAAACGCCTCCCACCTCAGTGCCCTCATCCATAAAGAACAGGGCCAGTCCCACCCTGTGAGAAGCGGGTGAGCGAGCTGTGTCAGGTGCCGGGCAGGGCCTGGGCCCCAAGTATGCTGAGTTCCTGGTGTGTCCGCCCGGCTGCTGTCTGGGTTCTCTGCTCAGATCTGGGACTTGGTGCAGCTTACCCTCCCTCTGCTCCTCTCCCTGCAGGCTGTGCTGCGGGCGCTGGGGTCCGTGGTGGCAGTGGAGGAGCGCTCGCTCACAGGGACCTGGGATGTCAGCACGCTGCACCGCTGGAGCTGGAGAACGGAGTCTGGCCACCGCAGAGGTTTGGGGACCCCTGCTTCAGCCCCCTACCCAGGATTCCCAGCCAGGCTCAGGAGCCGGTCAGACCCAGTGCACATCCAACCACCTGCCTGTCTGGCCTGTGTGACCATGCGGGGCTGCTTTCCCGCTCTGAACCTGCAGCCCTCCCAGTCGGTTAAGGAAGGCTTTGGGTTAGGGTCCGCCTGCAGGGCTCCACAGGCGTGTGTGTGCACATGCACGTGTGTACACACAGACTGCACACCTTGCCTGCGCCCTGCGTGAGAACCCCAGGCTTGTGAGGGGCCCAGGGGCTTCTGCCCACCTTGGCCCTGCTGACCTCCGCCCATCAGCCAGTCCGTGCCTCACACGGCATGCGCCACTGTGAGCTCCTGCACTACAGGCAGCTTCCAGCCTCCAGTCCGTGTCCACACCACGCCCTCTGCCTGGAATGCACAGGTTCCGTCTATTGTGGCCAGCACCCGCTCAAGCTCCCCAGGAGACCTCCCCAGAGTCCCCAGCCAGGCCAAATGCCTCCTCTGCTCTCCTGGCCCCAGGGGTTTCCTCTGCCCTGTGCAGCTCCTGCCCTTCACTGCACACAGCATGGTGCCGGGTGCATGGTGCACACTCCGTCAGTGGTGGGAGGGAGGGAAGGAGGGAGGGAGGAAAGATGACCGTTGGTTGGAAAGAAGGATGGAAGATGGATGAGTGATAGATCAGTGAAAGGCTCCCTCCCAAGGCTGGAGCCCAAGCCCAGGCCATGCCTTCAGGGGAGCCTGGTGAGGCGAGGGCAGGCTCACCAGATAGTCTCAGAAAGCTCTGGGGCTTTGAGTGCAACACTCAGGGGAAGTGAGGCCACTGGGGCCAGGAACAACCTAGGAATTGCCCTTGGGGTGGGCAGCAATGCAAGAGACCCACAGGAGTTCTGGGAGAAGGGGGTGGCTACAGGCCATTGCCACAGTGGGAGCCACAGCAGACTGTCGACAGATGCAGGTGCAGTGTGGTGAAAGAGAGGCTGGGAGGAGGCATCCAGGGCCACACTGGACAGATCACCTCTGTTCCCCTAGGTGACACCACCTCTTCCTCGAGGCCACCAGGAGGCCCCATCATCACCGTACACCCAAAGGAAATCCGAACGTTCTTCATTCACTTTCAACAGCAGTGAGCCCTGGGCAGGTTTCCCTGGCTGTAGGGCTGCCCTCAGGAACTCCATGTAACAGAACAGACCCAGGACAGGGAGAAGCAGTGCAGAGGGACAGGACTGGGGAGTCAGCTGCTCATCTGTCAGGCTAATGGCAGCAAATGGTCATATTTGGGGTTTTATCCCTAATTTTCTTAAATAAAAATTATAAGATCCAAGCTCTTCCCCTCCCACAATCAATCAAGCCAGCCCTCTCCTCTTCTCTCACATAAAGGATATTTGGCATGCTCATGCGTCATTCATTCACAGAAGACAAACTCAGGACGTTCTGCCTAAAGCAGAGCACAAGACCCACAGCAGCGCCGAAACATACCTGCCATCTGGACCCTGCCAGGCTTGCCCAGGCTGCCCGTGGTAACTGTGGACCTACTGCGTGCCCTGTGCTTTCATAGGCTCATCCCATGCTGGCAACAGTCCTGCAAGAGGCTTGGCTCTGCCACAGGGCAGGAGAGGAAGCTGTAGTACCCAGCCACAGTGCCAGCCCCAGACGCCCACCTGTGCCCCAGGGCACCACCCATTGAGCAGGGAAGGCACAGCAGTGGTCCAAGTCCATGAAGAGATGAAACCACACCACCAGGATGTCCAATATCAGAACTATTGAGATAGATAAAAGTGTAACCTAATAAAAGGTCTATGCCCAAGAGAATTGAAAACCTCTTTTCACCCAAACCTGTGCTCCCGCATTACAGAAGCATTACTCAAAAGTCACACGGTAGAAGCAACCCAAATGTCCAGCCGCAGACGAATGGAAAAATGCAACGTGTTCTCTCTGTACAATGGAATATTATTTGGCCATAAAAATAAAGGAAATTCTGACACACGCCACGGCCTGGGTGAACCCTGCAAACATTACGTGAAAGAGGCCAGACACAAAAGACCACATATTGTGTGATTCTGTTTATGTGAAATATCCAGAACAGGCAAATCTATGTATAAGAGACAAAGTAGATTGGTGGTTGCCAGGGACTGGAGGAATAGCCAAGAGGCATGACAGCTAACAGGGATGGGGTTTCTTTGGAAGATGGTGAAATCGTTGTGGAATTAACAATGACAGCTGCGCAACTTTGTGAATATACTAGAAACCACTGAATTGTTAACTTTGAAAGATGAATTTTATGGTCTGTGAATTATATCTCCATTTTAAAACTTTTTTTCCCGAGATGGAGTCTTGCTCCGTTGCCCAGGCTGGGGTGCAGTGTCATGATCTCAGCTCACTGCAACTTGCGCCTCCCGGGTTTAAGCAGTTCTCCAGCCTCTGCCTCCCGAGTGGCCAGGACTTCAGGTGCGCCACTGCATTCAGCTAATTTTTGTATTTTTAGTAGAGATGGGGTTTCACCATGCTGGCCAGGCAGACTGAACACCAGACCTCAGGTAATCTACCCGCCTCAGACTCCCACAGTGCTGGGATTACTGGCATGAGCCACCATGCCAGGCCAAAACTCTTTTAAAGCATAAACTACGAGATGTAAAGAAATTGTACAGTACTCTAGGGCTGAAGGAAAGTACCCAGAAAGGACCAACTTGGAAGGATTCCGACCTCTTTGGACAAGGTGCAGTTTGGCCACCAGACAGCAGACAGTCTCTGGTTTGGCCAGGCAGGAGCTGGGCTGGAGTTGCTAACCAAGCAATAGACTACCCCTGTGGGGTCAGGTGACCAGCCACCAGTGACTTGGATGTGCAGTGGGAGCTTGGGTCACAGTGGGTGAGGCAGGAGCCCTTTAGAGCACATGGGCTGCATGGGGCTTTAGAGCACATGGTTTCTATGTCAAGAAGACTGGAAGCGGGGCACAGTGGTTCATGCCTGTAATCCCAGCACTTTGGGAGGCTGAAGCAGGTGGATTATTTGATGTCAGGAGTTCAAGACCAGGCTGGCCAACATGGTGAAATGCCATCTTTACTAAAAATAGAAAGTTAGTCGGGAGTGGTGGCACACACCTGTAGTCCCAGCTACTTGGGAGGCTAAGGCAGGAGAATCAATGGCTTGAACCTGGGAGGCGGAGGTTCTGGTGAGCCGAGATTGAACCTCTGCACTCCAGCCTGGGTGACAAGAGCGAGACTCTGTCTTAAAAATATAAAAAATAAAGAAGATCATGGAGGCCAGGCATGGTGGTTCATGCCTGAAATCCCAACACTTTGGCAGCCCTAGGTGGGAGGATCACTTGAGCCCAGGTGTTCAAGACCAGCCTGGGCAATATAGTGAGATCCCACCTCTACAAAAACTATTTTCTTAGATGAGCATAGTGGCATGCATCTGTGGTCCCAGCAACTCTGGGGACAGAGGTGGGAGGATCACTTGGGCCCAGGAGGTTGAGGCTTCAGTGAGCCATGGTCATTCTACTAACTCCAACCAGGGTGATAGAACAAGACTTTGTCTCAGAAAAAAATAAAGAACACTATGGAAATGTTATCCCCAGGCCCGCCAAGCTGTAGAAAAATCATGTGCGCTGTAAGTACCATCACCCATGCTGACCATCCCCATTCAGAACAGAAACAGCAACACAGTCACTTCCTTCTTGGGGGCCCTCCAGCACCCAGCACCCAGCACCCTCAACGGGGAAGAAGGAGAAGAATGTCGAGGACAGGGGAAATCCCACCCACAATAGGCAGAGTACTGGCTAAAATCTGACATCCATTTGTTGTTTTGTTTGTTATTTTATTAGAGACAAGGTCTTGCTCTGTCACCCAGGCAGGAGTGCAGCGGCACTGTTATAGCTCACTGTCACCTCTTAACTTTTGGGCTCAAGCAGTCCTCCCATCCCACCCTCCTGAGTAGCTGAGACTACAAGCATGAGTCACCACGCCCAACTAATTTTTAAATTTTTTGTGGAAACGCAGTCTCACTATGTTGCCCAGGCTGGTCTTGAACTCCTGAGCTCAAGCAATTCCTCCCACCGAGGCCTCCAAAGTGCTGCGATGACAGGCTCAGGCCACTGTGCCCGGCCTGTTTTTGTTTGTTTGTTTGTTTGTTTGTTTTTACAAACAAACTCCCAATAGACTATGTTGCTCAGTGATAGTCATAATGCCAATAAAAATCCCAACAGTTTTATTGTGAAACTTGACAGGATGATTCTAAAGTGCATTGGGGCTGTCACAGTGGTTCGCGCCTGTAATCCCGGCACTTTGGGAGGCCAAGGTGGGTGGATCACTGGAGGCCAGGAGTTCGAGACCAGCCTGGTCAACATAGTGAAACCCCCTCTCTACAAAAACTAGAAAAATTAGCCGGGTGTTGTGACTTGCACCTGTAATCCCAACTGCTCCAGAGACTGAGGCAGGAGGCAGGTGAATCGCTTGAATCCAGGAGATGGAGGTTCTGGTGAGCCAAGATCACACCACTGCACTCCAGCCTGGGCGACAGAGCACAACTCTGTCTCAAAAATAAGTAAAGCGCATTGGAAACTACATGTCTTCCATGGTGGCTCACGCCTGTAATCCCAGCAGGATTGGGAGGCCAAGGCAGGCAGATCACCTGAGGTCGGGAGTTCGAGATCAGCCTGACCAACATGGAGAAGCCCCATCTCTACTAAAAACACAAAGTTAGTCAGGCGTGGTGGCACATGCCTGTAATTCCAGCTGCTCAGGAGGCTGAAGCAGGAGAATCACTTGAACTCGGGAGGCAGAGTTTGCGGTGAGCTAAGATCGCGCCATTGCACTCCAGCCTGGGCCACAAGAGCAAAACTCCGTCTCAAAAAAAACGAAGGAAAGTGCATGTCTTCATCCGTTGGGGCTGCTGTCACAGAATACCATACACTGAGTGGCTTAACAACAACAGGAATTTATTTCTTCCAATTCTTGATGCTGAGAGTTCGAGATCGAGGTGCCAGCAGGTTCAGTGTCTGGGGAGGGCCTGTTTCTTGGTTTAGAGATGGTGCCGTCTTGCTCCATCCCCACGTGGCAGAAGGGGGAAGGCAGCTCTCTGGGCTCTGTTTCTAGGAGGGTGCTAATGTAACAGAACTGAGTCTATGGTAAAGAAAAGTTTTGTTTGCTTGAGTATAATCACTGCTTTGCTTCAGCTTACAGACTGCTCATTAAAAACAGCCTCAAGGAAAGAGGACCTTCAGCAGAGGTAGAGAAGTGCACTGACCAGCAATCCTGCCAGCGGGCTGGCCTCAGGTTTCCACCCACCAGATGAGAATAGTTGGGCTGAGGTCGAGGCAGGAGGATCACTTAAGCCCAAAAGTTTGAGACCAGCCTGGGCAAAATAGGGAGACCCCGCCTCTACAAATAGTAAAAAAATAACTGGGTGTGGCACATGCCTGTAAGCCCAGCTACTCAGGAGGCTGAGGTGGAAGGAGTCTCCGAGGCCCGGAAGTCAAGGCTGCAATGAGCCATCCCTGGGCAACAGAGTGACACTGTCAAAACAAAAAACAACTAAGAATAGTCTGGTTGGCCTGGTGCAGCCAGCAGTTTGGGAGGCTGATGGGGGACAGATCACTTGAGCCCAGGAGTTGGAGACCAGCCTGGGCAAAATGGTAAACCTGATCTCTTAAAAAAAAATACAAAAATTAGCCAGGCATGATGCAGTGCCTATAGTCCCAGCTACTCTAGAAGGTGAGGTGGGAGGATCACCCAAGCCTGGGGAAGTCAGGACTGCAATGAGCGGTGATCAAGCCACTGCACTCCAGCCTGGGCAACAGAATGCAAACCCTGTCTCAAAAAAAAAAAAAAGTTGCACGTGCAGAAGGCCACAAGACGCCCACCATGCCAGCAATGATAACTGCCTGCCTGCAACTGCGCACAGCTGCTGGTCCACAACAACACTTTGATCTTCATTTGCACGTCCCCAGATTTCCCTTAAAAACATCCATCTGGAGACACAACGGTGATCTTTGAACACACGAGTTCGCTGCCCTCCTCCCACCTCCCGAGTTGCTGGCTTCCTGAATAAAGCTAACTTTCCTGTTACCAAAATTTGTCTGTCGCATATCAGCTTTCAAGCGGTGAGTGGCCTGAACCCGAGTTCAGTTAAACACTAATCCTCATGACCTAATCACCTCCCAGCATCCCCACCTCCTAATACCATCACCTTGGGGATTAGGGTTCAGCATATGAATTTAGGGGGATAAAAACATTCAGACCAGAGCAAACAAAGAGCCCAGAAGCTGAACCACACACACGGAAGCCAGTACAAGAGAGAAGGGGTACCTGATGGCGAGGAGGAATGGTCATGTGGCAGAGGTGCTGTGACAACTGCCTGCTCACCTGGAACAAAAAGAAACTGAACCGTCCCTTGCGTCATACACAGCCAGCCCCCAGCTGAAACCCCAGGTGTCCACAGGCACGTGACATGATGGTCAACCTCATTAGTAGTCAGGTCTATGCAAATGAAACCCACAGTAAGACACCGTTTCACTTCTGCCATGTTTTCTATTTGAAAGATTAAAAATATGGGCAATTTTTAGTGGCCAATCATGGAAACTCTCTTGGACTTCTAATGCAAGAGTAAACAGAAAGAGCAAACCTAAGAAAATACTTCCATGGTATCTTCTAAAGTTAAAGATATGCAAACTCTAGACATAGCAATTCTGCTCCAGACGTGTAACCTAGAAAAAACTATGTTCATCAGGCACGGTGGCTAATGCCTGTAATCCCAGCACTTTGGGAGGCCAAGGCGGGCAGATCAGTTGAGGTCAGGAGTTTAAGACCAGCCTGGGCCAACATGGTGAAACCCCGTCTCTCAAAAAAAAAAAAAAAATTGGCCAGGTATAGTGATGCTCACCTGTAGTCCCAGCTACTCGGGAGGCTGAGGTCAGAGAATCATTGCAAGCCGGGAGGTGGAGGTTATGGTAAGCCGAGATGGCACCACTGCCCTCCGTCCGGGGCAACAGAGTGCGACTCCATCTCAAAAAAAAAAAAAGGAAAAGAAAAGAATCATGTTCATGTGCACAAGAATATGTAAGATTATTCAGTGGCATTGTTCATGATAGCTGTAAATTGGAAACCATTCATAGGTCCCTCACCAGTGCTTGGAGAAATAGAGGGTGGTTTATTTGTACAAGAGAATACTACAGGGCAGCGGGTCTCAAAGTGTGGCCCCCACACCACTAGTGCCAGCATCACCTGGGGAGTTGTTAGAAATACAAAGTCTCAGGTCTTATCCCAGATGAAATAAATCACAAACTCTAGGTACAGTGGCTCTGCCCTGTAATTTTAGCATTTCAGGAAGCTAAGGTGGCAGATCACTTGAGCCTAAGAGTTCAAGACCAGCCTAGGCAACATGGCAAAACCCTATCTCTACCAAAAAAATAACTAACAGGTCGTGGTGGCACACACCTGTAGTACCAGCTACTCGGGAGGATGAGGCAGGAGGACTGCTTGAGCCTGGGAGGTTGAGGCTGCAGTGAGCTAAGATCATGCCACTGTGCTCCAGCCTGGGTGACAGAGAAAGACCCTGTCTCAAAAAAAAGAAAGAAAGAAAGAAAAGAAAAGAAATAAATGGCTAACTAGAAGTCACAAGAGAGGTTACCTCCAATGGAGAGAGGGAGACCTGGGTTAAGAAGAAATACACCTGGATTTCTAGGTGTGGTATGGTTTTATTTCCTGACTTAGTTGATTGTTAACATGTGAGTTTCCTTTAATATTATTCATAGGTGAAACTATGTTATATGCACATATATATAATGTTTCTACTCATCTCTCTCACATAAATGATATACATAGTAAATGCACATGTATATATGAGAATATGAGTAATGTTATATAAATGTTATTTTCACCAAAAAATCTTAAAATTTTTAAAAGAAAAAATGCAAAAATGTGAAATATATAAATGAAAAAAAGATAAAACAAGTCCAATTTCACACCTTATATCTAACAGCTTTTTATATAATCCAGATTGTACTTAGCTCAAACTGGCTTAAACAATATGAAGATGGTTTTGGTTGTGGTAGGATTAATTAGGTTTCTGCTAGCATCCATTCTTCCCCTCCATAATATAAACAATAGTTTTAGCTGAGAAGTGGCTTCCTAGGCAGGGCCCACATTTCCCAGCTTTCCTTATATCCAAAGGGAGCATATGAATCCTTCTCACCAAGGTAACCATTCCAACACGCCAGCTAAGACCCCAGACATGTGAGTGAGACCTTTTTGGATCTTTCAACCATTCCAGCTGGCAGCTCAACACAGCAGAGCAAGTGTCTTTAGGTGATAAACTAAACATGAAGCAGAAGAAGCAACCAGCTGAGCCCTGCCCAAACTCCTCACTCACAGAATTGTGGCAAATGATTGTTATGGTGCTAAGTAAGTACCATAAGATTTGGACCGGGTGTGGTGGCTCACACCTGTAATCCCAACACTTTGGGAGGCTAACGTGGGAGGATCACTTGAGCCCAGGAGTTCAAGACCAGCCTGGACAACATGGCAGGACCTCGTCTCTTAAAAAAAAAAAAAAAAAAAAAATTAGGCATGATGATGCACACCTGTAGTCCCAGGTGCTCAATCTGCTGAGGTGGGAGGATCACTTGAGCCTGTGAGGCCAAGGCTGCAGTGAGCCATGATCATGTCACTGCATTCCAGCCTGTACAACAGACTGAGACCCTGTCTCAAGACAAAAAAAGATTTGAGGCATCATGAACACAGCACTAGATAACTGACAAATACAACTTCTTTGCAAGTCATATTTATCATTACACAATGTTCCTCTTCTTTGTTTCCTATTTTAACCTTAAACACTGCTTTATTCCTTAATTTTTATACATTCCTTGCCACTTCACAATAGGTGTGTTTCTTGTATATAACACATACCTTGATTTTCATGTCTAACTCCAACTGCCAGTTGCTATCTTTTAATAAAAATTAGTATGCTCACTGATTGGATTTTATTTTTATTTTATTTCTTGATACAGGGTCTTACTCTGTCACCCAGGCTGGAGTGCAGTGGCACCATCTTGGCTCACTGCAACCTCCACCTCCCGGGTTCATCCCGCGATTCCACTTCTACCTGCTGCAAGTCTCCTGCCTCTGCCTCCTCAGTAGCTGGGATTACAGGCACATGCCACCACCCCCAGTTAATTTTTTGTAGTTTTAGTAGAGACAGGGTTTCACTATGTTGGTGGGACTGTTCTCAAACTCCCGGCCTCACGTAATTTGCCCATGTCAGCCTCCCAAAGTGCTGGGATTGCAGGCGTGAGCTGCCATGCCCGGCTAGGATTGGATTTTTACTGCTTTGAAAGTTCTACTAGTCTTTTCAATGTTTCTAGTAGTTTCATTCTGGATTTTTTTTTGGCATAATAATAATAAATAAGCCTATTTTTCCTCTCTGGAATAACAAAATAAAATAATCATTATCCGTCACCACCACAAAGATGATTTTGTGGCCCGCTCTCCTTCCTCTTTCTCCCATAGCAAGATAAAACCATGTGTACATTCCCACTCTTCCCATCCATTTATAACTTTAGGCTCTGGTTTTGTCAAGCTGTTCAAGTCTCCAGAGAAGCAGCAAAACAGAAAGTGGAGGAAGCATGGCTGTGTCTGCACTTCAGGCCCACAGCAAGCAAAGAGCAAAGGGGAGGAAGCCGGTCTGCTTGTGACTTCCCCAGGGATAGACACCAGCTATTAAGCTCTTCAGGCTGATATAACAAATCACCCCAGACAGGATAGCTTAGACAACACACATTTATTTCTCATAGTTCTTGAGCCCAGACAGTCCAAGGGCAAGGTCCAGGAAGAGCTGGAGGCTGGTGAGGGCTGCTTTCCTGGTTTGCAGATGGCCATCTTTACGCCGAGTGGTGATCTGATCAGGTCTGCCTACCCTGCTTGCTTTGGGTCACTTGCTTTTTGTTATTTTTCTCTCTTTTTCCGTGAAGCTGAAGGCCACAGTAGCTGACGTATGCATCACTGAATGCTAAAACTTCAACCTTCAGTGACTATTTTTTATTTTACCTTTTAAGAAAAGGGATCTCACTTTGTTGCCTAAGCTGGAGTGCAGCCGTGTGATCATAGTTCACTAAAGCCTCAAACTCCTGAGTTCAAGCAATCCTATCACCTTAGTCCCCCCAAGGGCTGGGATTCCAGGCATGAGCCACTGCACCTAGCCCTCACTGACTTCTTTAGAGTGACCTACATTTGTAGGTCACCGTGGTAATGGTTGCTTCAGTTATTTTTCAGAAACTTGGACCAGCTCCTGTCCAGTTCCAACCAGCTGAGACCACCAGCTCTTCAACTGAGGCTGCACAAGTGTCTGAGAGGTGGCCTTTTGACATCAGAGGGCCAAATACTCTACCCTGAGCTCATGCTAACACCACCATTTTTTGTACATATGTCCTATGGAATGTCATGAACCCTGACTACACTGGTGCAAAATGGACTTGTTACTTCACTTTTCGCCACCGCCAGTCACCTTTCCCCAAGCTTGAAACCACCTACTTCTCTAACCCATAAATATCCCTAAGCCTTATTTTCAGAGAAGTGGATTTGAGAGCTGTTTTCCCATATCCTCACCTGGTGTCCTTGAGAATAAATCTCTTTTTCTCTTGCAGAACCCGTGTCGCAGTGATTGATTTACTGCTCGCAGGCAGAACAGACCCGGACCTGGCCAGTAACAGCCTTCTTGTCATAGCCTCACATGGCAGAAAGTAGAGCGTGAAAGCTCCTGCATCTTTTCTTCCAAGGGCACTAATCTTGTGATGGGCACCCCACCCTCATGACCAAATCTAACCCTAGTCACCCCCCAAAGGCTTCATCTCCAAATACCATCTCATTGGTGGTTAGAATTTCCACATAAGGGGATACAAACATTCAGTCCAGTAGGCTTTTCCCCACCTTGGGTGTTGGCGCAACTCAGCCTCTGTATCTGCTCCCAGGACCAGCAGTGCTGAACAGGTGCCCTAGTGATGCTGGACAAGTGAGTCCCAAAATTGGGGCTGAGCCCAGGAGGGTTCTTGGCTTCACCCAGAAAAGAATTTCAGCAACAGAGGCACTGCTTCTTTGCAGAGCAAGGCTGCCCCATAGGCACTGTGCCCAGAGAAGCAGCTCAGAGGTAGTGGCACAGTCATATTTATACACACTTTTTTTTTTTATAAAGGCAGAATCTTGCTCTGCCACCCAGGCTGGAGTGTAGTGATGTGATCTCAGTTCACTGCAACCTCCACCTCCTGGGTTCAAGTGATTCTCCTATCTCAGCCTCCCCAGTAGCTGGTATTACAGTCATATGCCACCACACCCGGCTAATTTTTGTATTTTTAGTAGAGATGGGGTTTCACCATGTTGGCCAGGCTGGTCTCCAACTCCTGACCTCAGGTGATCCGCCCTCCTGGGTCTCCCAAAGTGCTGGAATTACAGGCCTGAGCCACCATGCCTGGCCTACACCCACTTTTAATTATGTGCAAATTAAGGAGCAGAGTATGCAGAAATTTCTAGAAATAGGGTGGTAACTTCTGGGTCCTAAGGCTGTTGCCATGGAAAGTGGCAGTAACGTCCGGGTGTTGTCATGGCAATGGTAAACTGGCATGACACACCGGTGGGTACATGTTCTGGAGAGGTGCTTTTACCTCTTCCCTGTTATAGCTAGTCGTCGTTCTGGTCTGATGTCCAAGCCCTGTCTCCAGAGTCCCACCTCCTGCCTCCTCACTAGGACCACGGGCGTGCAAGCAGCTTCAATCCTTCCCCAGAGGCCTCTCAGATGTCCAGGGGCTGTGCTGTCTCTACGGATCATCACTCATCACGGGCCGCTCTGTGCCCCAAGTCTCTCACACTAGGCCCTCAGCATCACGACCCCACCCAAAGAGAACAAAACAATGCCTGCCCTGCTCCACTCTGCAAGATTGACAGGTGAGCCCGAGGACTGGGCGTTCCAGTCCTTCCCCGAAGTGGCCCTGCCTTGCCTCACTTGGTCCAGGACAAACTGTTCGCCAGTTTCCAGCCTGGAGAAGAGCAAGCTCTGCCTCATGGCTGCATTTATCAGCTGAAACGCCCTGGTTTTGTTTGCACCTGTGTTTGTTCTCAGGGTACAGCTAAGGATTCCCTGGGGCTGCCCACAGTCGAACTGGTTTGCAAAACTGCATCTTTGGCTTCAACAATTTCTAAAGAATTTCTAAATTTCTAAATAACTTACTCAAGAGAAAGAAAAAGGAATCCAGACAAACTCTGTAATGCACCAAAGAAACGGAATCTACATAGAGATTAGACTTCAGAGGAATGAGGCAAAAACAGGAAGTGATTGCAACATTGGAGGTGGGAGGTGATGGATGTGCATAAAGCCCTGCTCCCAGCCAGGACAGAATGCTCTCTCTTAAGCACACTAGCCAAGTGTGCTGCAATTGCCCAGGCCAAAACTTTTACAAATTTCAGAGAGTTACTATCAAACCAAACTTCATCTTTAAGAAGAAAATAATTAATTTAGAGATCCGTAATAGAAGAGCATAAACGACTCTAGCATGGTTGAACTGTTTAAAACAGTTTTTTCTTGTGTTTGCTTTGAGATAGAGTCTCACTCCATTGCCCAGGCTGGAGTGCAGTGGCACAATCTCGACTCACTGCAACCTCTGCCTCCTGGTTTCAAGCATTTCTCCTGCCTCAGCCTCCCGAATAGCTGGGATTACAGGTGCCCATCACCACACTCAGCTAATTTTTGTAATTTTAGTAGAGATGGGGTTTCGCCATGTTGGCCAAGCTGGTCTCAAATTCCTGTGATCTGCCTGCCTCAGCCTCCCAAAGTGTGAGATTACGGGTATGAGCCACTGCACCTTGCCAAAACACAGTTCTAATAATTTATGGACTAATAATAACAATAATCATCAAAAAAATCAAAATTGGAATAAAAGTACACTTAGAACTAAATAATGAAAATACAAATATCAAAAGTTGTGTAGTGCAGCTCAAGTCAAGCTTGATGGGAATTTAAGATCTTAAATGCTACATTTAGAAAAAAAGAAACCATGAGTTGGGTTTCACCCAACAAATTTTGAAAAGAACACAGAATAAATCAAAGAAAGTAGAAAGGAGATAATAAAGATAAGAACATAAATTAATAAAAGAGGCTGGGTGTGGCGGCTCATGCCTGTAATCCCAACACTTTGGAAGGCCAAGGCAGGCAGACTGCTCGAGGTCAGGAGTGCAAGACCAGCCTGGCCAACACGGTACAACCCCATCTCTACTAAAACTACAAAAATTAGCCAGGGATAGTGGTGGGTGCCTGTAATCCCAGCTACAGGAGGCCAAAGCAGGAGAACTGCTTGAACCCAGGAGGCAGAGGTTGCAGTGAGCCAAGATCACACACCACTGCACTCCAGCCTGGGCGACAGAGAGAAACTCCGCCTCAAAAAAAAAAAAAAAAAAAAAAAAGAGGCCGGGCAAAGTGGCTCACGCCTGTAATCCCAGCACTCTGGGAGGCCGAGGCAGACGGATCACAAGGTCAGGAGTTCAAGACCAGCCTAGCCAACATAGCGAAACCCCGTATCTACTGAAAACACAAAAAAATTAGCCAGGCATGGTGATGCATGCCTTTAGTCCCAGCTACTCAGGAGGCTGAGGCAGGAGAATTGCTTGAACACAGAAGGCGGAGGTTGTGGTGAGCCAACATCATGCCACTGCACTCTAGCCCGGCAACAAAGCAAGACTCCATCTCAAAAAACAACAAAGAAAAGGAAATTCAGAAGAAATAAATAAAAGAGAAAACATAGACGCACCCGCACTCAGACCCCGAATGCATGCTGTGCACCCCACATTTCTTCCCTGCACAAAAATACCAGGAGGAGTGAGGCTCAATCTAGCCTCGTCCCAGGGCAGAGGTGCTGCTTTTGAATTCATCCATCTTTTGGGAGCCATTTGGTTTTTTGGTGGGCTTATTTCCTCCCATTTAAATAGACTTTAATGTTTAAAGCAGTTTTGGGTTCAGCAGAAAGTACAGAGAGCTCCCATACGACTTTTGTTCCCTCAACCTGCAAACCCTCCCGGTTCCCATCAACATTTCCCACACAGTGGTAAGTTTGTTGCAACTGATGCATCCACATCAAGGCATCTTAATCACCTAAAGTCCTTAGTTTACATAAGGGCGCACTCTTGCTGTACATTCTGTGGGTTTAGATGAATGTATAAATGATGTGTCCATCACTCTGGTATCATACAGAGGAGTTTCACTGCCCTAAAAATCCTGTGCCCCACCTATTTATCCCCTCCCAATCCACCTGACTACTGATCTTTTGACCATCTCCAAAGTTTTACCTTTCCTAGAATGTCAGACAGTTGGAATTATACAAGATGGAGTCTTTTCAGATCGACCTCTTTCACTTAAATAATATGTGTTTACGTTTCCTCCATGTCTTTTCATGGCTTGATAGCACAGTTCTTTTGAATGCTAATATTCCACTGTCTGGATGTCCCACAGTTTTTGAATCCATTCACCTACGAAAGGACATCTTGATGGATTCCAAGTTTTGACAACTACAACTGAAGCCGGTAGAAACATCCAAATGCAGGTATGTGTGAGCGTTAAGTTTCCAGTTCATTTGGATAGATACCAAGGAGTGTGATTGCTAGGTCCTATTGTAAGAATATGGTTTAGTTTTGTAAGAAACTACCAAACTGCCTTCCAAAACGGCAGTATAATTTTGCATTCCCACGAGCAAGGAACGAAAGTTCCTGTTGATCCACATCCTCAACAGCACCTGGTGTTGTGGGTGGATTTTTGTGCCGTTACTGTAGTCTGGATTTGACTATTCTAATAGGTGCTTAGTAGTATCTCATTTTTGTTTGAGTCACTTATTTTCATTCATATAAAAAGTGTATGAGCTAGTTGTCTCTGATATAGCAAGTGTGAACCCCAAATATCTAAGATAGGCATTAGTCAATTAAGAAGGTCTATTTTGGCCGGGCACGGTGGCTCACGCCTCTAATCCCAGCACTTTGGGAGGCCGAGGCGGGTGGATCACGAGGTCAAGAGATTGAGACCATCCTGGTCAACATGGTGAAACCCCGTCTCTACTAAAAAGACAAAAAATTAGCTGGGCATGGCGGCGCGTGCCTGTAATCCCAGCTACTCAGGAGGCTGAGGCAGGAGAATTGCCTGAAGCCAGGAGGCGGAGGTTGCGGTGAGCCGAGATCGCGCCATTGCCCTCCAGCCTGGGTAACAAGAGCGAAACTCCGTCTAAAAAAAAAAAAAAAAAAAGAAGGTCTATTTTGGCTGGGCGTGGTGGCTCACGCCTGTAATCTCAGCACTTTGGGAGACTGAGGCGGGCGGATCTCGAAGTCAAGAGAATGAGATCATCCTGGCCAACATGGTGAAACACCAAATCTACTAAAAATACAAAAATCAGCTCGGCATGGTGGCATGTGCCTATAGCCCCAGCTACTCGGGAGGCTGAGGAAGGAGAATCGCTTGAATTCAGGAGGCAGAGGTTGCAGTGAGCCAAGATCGCGCCACTGCACTCCAGCCTGGCAACAGAGTGAGACTCCATCTTTAAAATAATAAAAATTAAAAAACAAATTTCATTTTGCCAAAGTTAAGAACGCACACCCGTGACATAGCCTCGGGAGGCCCTAACAACATGTGCCTAAGATGATTGGGGCGCAGCTAGCTTTTTACATTTTAGGAAGACATGAGACAAATCAATATATGTAAGATGAACATTGGTTTGATCCAGAAAGGCCAGACAACTTGAAGCAGGGCTCCGGCTTCCAGTTAATAGGTAGGTAAGAGATTCTTTTGAGTTTCTGATTGGCCCTTCCACAGGAAGCGGGCAGATGTGCATTTATCTCAGTGAGCAGAAGGGTGACTGAGTTTCTGTCTGTCCTTTGTCCGCAAGGAATTTCCTTGCGGACAAATTGTGAGGGAGGTATGCAGCTTTTTAATCTTAGTAGCCATCTTTTTCAGGAATAGAAGTGGGGTGGCGGGGTGGGAGGTTGGCCCTAAGCAGTTCCCAGCTTGACTTTTCCCTTTGGCTTAGTGATTTTAGGGTCCCACGACTTATTTTCCTTTGACACAAGTAAGCCCAAAAGCTGGGTTTTCACAAGGACAACCAAAATATTAAGAACCTGAGAAAAGTCTAAACAAAGCATATACTTTGGTTTCTTTGAATCCTTTAATTCTGCTATATTCAAAACTGTGATGTGTCCCTTTAACTGGAAAATAGATGGCACTTTGCGACTTGGAGTTCAGACAAGTACGTTGGTGTTTGGGAACGGGACTACAAGGTAGGAAATTAGCGTCTCTCTCCTCATTGTGTGAGTGGCTGTTAAGGCAAATTTACCACTATGTGCCAAGCTCGGCCCAGGGCGTTAGACCCGCAAGAGCCCTGGATCCAGTGGAAGACGCAGAGGCTGTGGACACTGGACATGGGTCAGCGGGGGCCTCACGACGGAGCTGCCAGGCTCCACCTTGCGGGTGTGGGGAGGTCGGTTTGGTGAACAGACACCCAGACCCTTCTGACTGTCATCCAAGGAAGAAGGAAAACTACTCTAAAAAGGCAGAGAGGGCCAGGCACGGCTGCTCATGCCTGTAAATCCCTGCACTTGGAGAGGCCGAAAGTGGAAGGATCACTTGAGGCCAGGAGTTCACCTCTGTAGCGAGCCATGATCTCACCACTGCACTCCAGCCCGGGCGACAGAGCAAGGCCCTGCCTCAAAAAAAAAATATTTTAAAATAATAGTAAGTAAATAAAACGGCTGACGGGGCATAGGTCGTCCTGTATGAGGGGAAGGGGCTGTAAGCGACCACCTGGGGTTGCTGCATTATCACGTAGACCCTCCTCTTCCGGTGTGGAAGGCCCTTTTTAATTTTTATTTATATTTTATTTTTTATTTTATGTATTTGTATTGAGACAGTCTCGCTCTGTTACCCACGATGGAGGGCAGCATCATGATGTGGGCTCACTGCAATGTCTGCCTCCCGTTTTCAAACGATTGTCTCAGCCTCCCAAGTAGCTGGGATGACAGGCGTGCAACACCACGGCCGGCTCATTTTTATAGTATATTTTTAGTAGAGGCGGGGTCTCGCCACGTTGGCCAGGCTGGTCTGGAACTCCTGACCTCAAGAGATCCACCTGCCTCGGACTCCCAACAGGTGTGCGACACCACGCCCGGCAAGTGTGGGAAGCCTTTTTTAAAAACGTAAACTCGCGTGCCCGAAAAGCCCTCTAGGCGGGGAACACCCGGAAGAAGCCACCTTCCAAAAACAGGGTAGAACCGGGGTGAAGCACGGAGGTAACGGGGAAAAGCGGAACGAGCGAGACGGTGCGCGCCCCTGGCCGCGCGTGCCCGCGCGTGCCTGCGTGCGCGGCCGTGCGGCCGTGACGGCGCCCCGGGCGCCGCCCTTTCTCGACGTGCGCGCGCCCGCAACCCGCCGCCCGACCGTAAAGAGGCTCCGCGGTGTCGTGAAAGGAGCCGCAACGCGCAGAGCGCTGGTTGACGGCCGGGACTCCATTTTGTTCGCCGCTATTCTGCTCGTAAGTCGCTTCTCTGTGGCTTCTCCTGAGGAGAAAAGTTGAAAAAGGGTATAAAAGTTTTCAGTCCTATTCGGGCTTTCTGTTGCTAAGCACAGCGAGTGTCGGTTTTCTCTCTGCAGCAGACATCGCGACTGCGGTTCCGAGGCAGCGGGAGGAGATGCGGCCCCTGGACGTCGTCGAGCTGGCGGAACCCGAGGAGGTGGAGGTGCTGGAGCCCGAGGAGGACTTCGAGCAGTTCCTGCTCCCGGTCATCAACGAGATGCGCGAGGACATCGCGTCGCTGACGCGCGAGCGCGGGCGGGCGTACCTGCGGAACCGCAGCAAGCTGTGGGAGATGGACAATATGCTCATCCAGATCAAGACGCAGGTGGAGGCCTCGGAGGAGAGCGCGCTCAACCACCTGCAGAGCCCGGGCGACGCGGCCGAGGGCCGGGCGGCCAAGCGGGGCGAGAAGGCGGAGGAGAAGGCCAAGGAGATCGCGAAGATGGCAGAGATGCTGGTGGCGCTGGTCCGGCGGATAGAGAAGAGCGAGTCGTCGTGAGCGCGGTCGGCGGTGAGTCGGGCACCCGCGCCGGCCGGGCCGGGGGGCGGGGGGCGGCGGTTGCGGGGGGAGGCCCCGGCGCCGGGGCGGGCGGGGGAGTCGCGGCGCGCGCGGGGCGGGGCGGGGCGGGGCGGGGCGGGGCCGGCCGCGTCGTCGGGTCCGGTTTTTGGACGGTGGCGGCGTGGGATAATCGGAGTGGCGGGGTTTGGGCGTGACGCGTGTGCGAGGGGAGGGTCGTCAGTCTCAGAGTCGCCGAGGAAACAAAAACGGACCGGGTCCGGGCCGTCCGGCGAGCGGGGGTGGGAATTGGACGGTTTTCGGGGAAGGAGTGGTACCGTTCAGCGTGGACGGAGACTGGGGGCGAGTCGGGGGCCGGCCCGGAGAGGCGGCGTCGGGCACGGCGGCGTTCGGGAGGGCTGGGGGTCGTCGTGTCCGGGATTCACCTCTCGATGATGAATTTCCTCCCGTTGTGCTTTAGGTTTGCAGCCAACGGATTCTGGTCGACTGGTGGCGATTGGCTGACACCCTGGAGAAGCTGAAACCAGAGAGCCTTTTGCTTTCTCTTTTTCCCTCTGTCTACGCTCTGTCTCACTTAACACTACGTTTTCTGCTATGGTCTGTGGTTAATGACCTCAATATGAGTTTTGATTGTTCAGTGTTTCTGTTTGGGAAGTAATTTTGTTTGGAAAACGCTCTCACGTGCAGGAATTAGGGCCTAGATTGTAAGCTCTTGCAGCAGTCACATTTGTTCCCGGGCTTTGGTTGTTATTTCTAAATTTTTGAGGTGCTTTGCTCTTTCTTGTGTGACCTGATAGCTCCCTGGAACTTTGGGTCTGTGTGTGGCGCATGAGACTCACAGTTGGAGGTCTCCAGCTCTGGAGGTGCTGAAGGAGCCGCATTCATTCTGGAAGACGAGTCCATGCGGCAACTACTGAGGAAAGGACCAGACTTCCGTGGGGAGTGCAGATGGGCCGACCTGGCTGGGACTCAGATCCTGGAGAAGAGCTGGAGAACGGATAGTGTTGTCTGTATTTGGAGACTTTAATTTCTGTGTGAGACCAAAGGAGGAGAGATGTATTTTGTTCAAAATTTCAATTTTATGTGGTACACTATCTGATGTAACCTATCTGGTGAGTTTGTTTGGACAACCTAACTCAGCTGTCTTTGACATGGAACCTGAAGTAGAGGATGAGATCTTGATAATCTGTTCAAGTTGATGTAATACTCTGATGCGTGTTAGGGGACTTGACATAAAATGAAAGATTTGCAAAGACCCTTGAGGGGCTGGGGGATGAGAATATGGAACTGTCTGCATTGGACCCTAAACTGGACTGGTACAGGCATCTTCAAGGTTCATACGTTGTCCAGCTATAAGTTCATTTCAGTAGCAGACCTAACAAATATTTGAGGTCAAAACCCTACCATGTTAAAAAAAAAACAAAAAAAAAAAAACTTACCATGTTAATAAAAGTATTCAGTTGCTTGAAAAGACAAAAGACCTAAAAGGTTATTAAGAAAAGTTATTCCTTTAAGAATGAAATCTGCTTTCTCCCAGATTGTTCTGTCAAATGAACTGTGAATGTCTTAGGTTTCTGAGGCTCTTAACCTCTACTCAAAGGGAAGCTTAATCTCCGCCTGCTGTTGGGAACTGGGTGAGGGAAAAACACACTGGTTCTTAGTGTAGGAAGTAACCGCATGTAATCCTGTAGCCCAGGCCTCTGCCTTCAGGGAGCAAAAGTACTTTCAGTGTTTCCAATTGGAACGTTGTTTTCTAGTCCTTGCACTGGGAATATAGCGATTGAAATTGTAGGGTGAGGGGCGACATACAGTAGATACGGCGATGTGCCAACCTCCTTCCAGAGTGAAGCATTTATCCCCCAGCTGCTAGAAGTGTTGCTGACAAGACACCCTTCAGCTGGTTGGCCCTCTGGGAAGTTCCTTTTCAGAGGAGAGCTGCTTTAGCAAAAGTTAATGTCCTTTCTCCTGAGTAACCTACATCTGCTGACTAATGGGCTGGAAATCTCAGGTCTCTATTTCTTTTACCCAACTTGGGACAATGTTGAGGGACATGGCTTCTGAGCTCCTTGTGGAGCCTGCTGAGGCTTTTGTTAGGACTGCATCACACAGCCCACCTCCTCCCTCTTCCCAGTTCTGCATTCCTTCTCTTCCACAAGTGTTAAGCCCTAAAAAATGTGTGCATAGTTTTCATCTTGGAGTCCACTTTCCGGGGAACCTAGTTGGTGGAAAAACAAAAGGAACCCGTTTATGTCCCAAGCACTAATAAAGATAGTGTGTCCCAGGAGAACACAGCAGGGGAGGTCTAGGACAGCTTCCCAGAGCGAGCAACTGCTGAGCTTGGCCTTGAAAGAGGAGTACAGCTTCCAAGGTCAGGAAGAGCATGAGAGGCACACCAGGCACAGGAAACAGAAAATGGAAGACGTTCAAGGTTTCCTGTGTGCGCTCCACACAGAGGAGTGGGGGAAATGTGTGGGATGGACCCGAGAGACAATCACCAAAGCTGCATTTCATACGTTTGCCGAACATTTAGCATTGGCACAACACTAGGAACTGGACTTGACTCTGATTTCGCCAGTTCCCCAGTACGGCCCTTGTTGTGTTCTGGGATGCCACATTGCATTGGGTAGTTGGTTTCTTTTAAGGAGTAATAATAAATAACAAAAGGGATCCTTTCTCACTCCCCAGCTTCTCAGTTGCCCTCCCACGAAACAAGTTTCTTGTATATTCTTACAAATAGTAACGTGAATGTACATATCAAACGCCTTCCGCTATTTTTTTTGAGACAGGGTCTCTGTGTCTTGCAGGCTGGAGTGCAGTGTTGCGGCCACTCACTGCGGCCTTGACCACCTGGTGTCAGGTGATCCTTCTATCTCAGCCTTCTGGGTAGCTGGGACCAGGCATATGCCACCACTTCTGGCTAATTTTTGTATTTCTTTGTGGAGGTGGGGTTTCACCTGTTGCCCAGGCTAGTCTTGAACTCCTGGGCTCAGGTGATCACCTCAGCCTCCCTGGTAACTGGACCTACAGTGTTAGAAATAGATGCTTGGTACCATAAAGAAAAATTAGCACTGAGACAAAGGATCTTTCAGCAACACAATTTTTA
Organism: Saimiri boliviensis; assembly: GCF_048565385.1. Lineage (NCBI taxonomy): Eukaryota > Metazoa > Chordata > Mammalia > Primates > Cebidae > Saimiri > Saimiri boliviensis. Next base: position 6,165,551 of record NC_133451.1, on the reverse strand, counting down.
CTTCCTGGACTACAGGAAGGGGACCCTCACTAGCCATTGTGCCGCAGGAGTACAATGAACAAAGGAAAACACACAAATTTATCTCTTACAGATTTGGGGTCGTCCTTACTGCTGGGTCTGATCTCCACAGGGTCTGACTGGAGCCAGACCTCACAATCTAAACTAAAACCCAATTGGCTAATAACTGAAAACTTTTCTAAACACGTAAAAGCAATGGAGAGCTGGGACATGCCTGTGAGCACGTCCAGCACAGACATCTTGGTTAAAGTACAAGGACATAGAATGTGCTACGTGCCTGTAAGCACGGGGTGTCTCACAGCTACATAGGATGGGGCTTAACAAAGTTATTAGCATATTTATTCTTTAACAAGAAAGGAAACTTTAAAAAGGAACTTTTCTACTTTCCACATACAGCCATGCCACTTCCCCGACCAATTTGTGTATTTTTCGTAGAGACAGGTTTTCACCATCTTGGCCAGGCTGGTCTCGAATTCCTGAGCTCAAACCATCCGCCTGCCTCTGTCTCCAAAAGTGCTGGCATTGCAAGCATGAGCCACCGCACCCGGTCCACCTGTTTTGTTTTGCACATCCATGGTAGCACACTGTATAATCTGTTCATGTCCTTCATTTGTCTGTTTACTTGGGAGTTTTTTCCTGTCTAACATCTAAATTGCATTCTTTTTTTTAAAGGCTGCATAGTGTTCATTCTTAGGCCAGAGTTTGAAAACTATTGTCCTAGAATCTTTCTAGTACTCCTTAGTTCCTTGTTTTTTATGATTCTGGTCACAGTCGCAATGTAGCAGCTAATTCCCAGTTGCCCCAGCTCCTGAATTTCATACTCCTGGCTTGCTAGCAATTGGAGAAGCAATGAAATCTTGCATTTTCTCAGCAAAGAATGTGACAAGAAGCCATTCTGAGAGTCTTATATGGCTGTACAGTCATTAAGTTTTCTGGCTGGAGTTGCCGTAGTTTTTTTTTTTTTTTTTTTTTTTTTTTTGAGACAGGGTCTCACTCTGTTGCCCAGGCTGGAGTGCAGTGGTACGATCTCGGCTCACTGCAACCTCTGCCTCCCAGGGCTCAAGCAAGTCTCCTGCCTCAGCCTCCTGAGTAGTTGGGTGTGCCACTATGCCCTGTTCATTTAACTTTTGGTATTTTTAGTAGAGACAGGGTTTCACTATGTTGGCCAGGCTGGTCTTGAACTTCTGGCCTTAAGTGATCTACCTGCCTTGGCTTCCCAAAGTGCTGGAATTACAGGAGGGAGCCACCGCACCTGGCCCAGGTTTTTTTTGTTTTGTTTTGTTTTTTTGTTTTTTTGTTTTTTTTCAGACAAAGTCTCACTCTGTCTCCCAGGCTGGAGGCTGGAGTGCAGTGGGACAATCTCGGCTCACTGCCACCTCCGCCTCCTGGGTTCAAGTGATCCTCCCACCTCAGCCTCCTGAGTAGCTGAGACTATAAGCACGTGCTACCACTCCCAGCTAATTTTTGCGTTTTTAGTGGAGATGTGATTCTGCCGTGTTGCCTAGGCTGGTCCCAAACTCCTGGTCTCAAGTGATCCACTGACCTCGGCCTCCCAAAGTGCTGGGATTACAGGCATGAGCCACGGCACCTGGCCCATCATTTTTTATTATAGATCCATATGTGTCTCATGAGGCTCAGGCTCTCTGTCCCTTTCTTGACAGTCCTCCAGAGTCAGGTCATAAACCACCGTGCAGAAAGGTCTGTTGGCGTATGGGTTCCTGATACTGCAGAGGTCACCCATCTTTGCTCAGTACTAAGGAGGTGTTTCAGGTGGGACAAGTGTCCTCATCAAAGTGTTACTACAGAAGGAAGCGTGGGGGCTGCGGGAGGGAGCACAGAGGCATCACCTACCCCAACCTGGGAGGTCAGAAAAGGCATCCCTCCAGGAGGAGATGGGAGAGGTGTGTAACAAGCTCTGAGGAGGAATGAAGGCGAAGCATGGAGAATGCTCGGAAACTGCTGGTCCCATCTTGGTCAGAATCAGGCTGCAGAGACCACAAAGTGCTGCAGAGACCACAAAGTACTGCAGAGGCGGCCGGGCATAGTGGCTCACACCTGTAATCTCAGCACTTTGGGAAGCTGAGGTGGATGGATCACGAGGTCAGGAGTTCGAGACCAGCCTGGCCAACATGGTGAAACCCCGTCTCAACTAAAAATACAAAAAATTAGCCAGCTGTGGTGGCAGGAGCCTTTAATCCCAGCTACTCAGGAGGCTAAAACAGGAGAATTGCTTGAAGCCAGGAAGCGGAGGTTGCAGTGAGGTGAGACCGTGCCACTGCACTCCAGCCTGGGCAACAGAGCAAGACTCTGTCTCAAAAAAAAAAAAAAAAAAAATACCGCAGAAGCCTCTGCATCTGCATCTTCCACCAGCTGAGATGCCTTGGAACCACAAACTTAATTCTGATGGACATCAGGTAGAACTAGGACCAGCCAAAGACACAATCAACACTCTGAGGGGACAAAAAAACAAGTGAACAGATGTCTAACCCGTTGTAGGGAAGACAGTCCAAAGAGTTCCTAATCCTGCTGAAGATGAAACCTCAGGGCATGCGAGGCTGCCACGGAGTGCAGGGGCAGGGAGACGGGGACCCCGCTTCACCTCGTTCTGCTGCCTGCCCTTGCTGATCCTGAACTAACACCGGCTTCTCTCTGAGGTTCTTTCTACCCTGCCATTCTGTGTGACTTGCAGTGCTAACGCTTTTCTAGGTTAAAATATAAAATTCGTTAGTGCTGTTCACCAAATAAATTTCGATTTTCTGCCTTCTAGGCACAGAGTAAGATGGCACTTCCTGCCCCCCTTGGGATTGGGTGAGGCCCTGTGATTAATTCTGGCCAACGAGTTACAAAGGAAAGTCACATCTGTTGCATCCAAGCCAGAACCTCCAAAGTGACACCCTGCAAAGCCCTCTCTTCCCTCTGGCACAGGAACCAGCAACATTCCAGATGGTGGCTGATGGTCAGTCTGCATTTCCTTAACAAGCAGAGTTCCCTGCCAATCTGTCATGAGCATGTACCACAAACAAGGAAAAACCTTAGTTGTTTTAAGCCACTGAGATTTGGGGATTGTTTATTACAATAACAACTTAGACTAAGATGACTGACCCGGATGCTCATTATTCCTTCCATTTCTAGCGTTTTGATGAAAGGGTTGTTCTCCCTTCTACCTGAGGCCCGCCAATCACACCCCTCCCGCTAGCCCAGGCATGGTCCAACAGGTGATCTCCCATCTCTGGTCTTCACGCGTTTCTCTTGATTTTCCTATGCCTTCTAATGACTTCAAGGTGAAAGAAAATGCAGATTCAAACTTCTGCTCCTGGCCATTCTCCCCCTTCCAGGCAGCAGGTAAACATGGAGCAGCCTGAGCCAGAGACGAATGAGGATTTGTTACCCTGGTTAATACTGTGGCCAGGTAAATCTACAAAATCCATCCAGGGCCTGCTTCAGTCACTGCCTGATATGGTTTGATTGTGTCCCTACCCAAATCTCATCTTGTCCTGGGAGGGACCCGGTGGGAGGTGACTGAATCATGGGGCGGTTACCCCCATACTGTTCTTGTGACAGTGAGTGAGTTCTCTCAAGATCTGATGGTTTTATAAGCGGCTTTTCCCCCTTGGCTCAGCACTTCTCCTTCCTGCCGCCATATAAAGGACAGCTTTGCTTCTATTCTGCCGTGATTGTAAGTTTCCTGAGGCCTACCCAGCCATGTGGAACTGGGAGTCAGTTAAACCTCTTTCCTGTATAAATTACCTAGTCTCGGGTATTTCTTCACAGCAGCATGAGAACTGACTAACACACCACCCAGCATATGTTAGCCCTTCCCCGAGTCAATTATCTTTTCCCCTTCTCTGATTTCTGTGATGCTCTGTGGTTCCTGTTTCCTGATTTCTATCCCCATTCCTTCCTCCTTCAAACTCTATTCCATGGTTCACAAAAATCCTGCATTCTGTTATTCCCAAATTCATCCATATTCTTCTTTGCCTCTTCAAATAACATTTCTTTACCAACTCTTTAACAGCTGAAGCTAGACTTCCCCCAAGCCCTGGGCTTTCCTGCAGCCTTCCTGGTGAGGGTTCCTCACAGCACTCACCCACCGCCTGGGGCAGATGCATCAGGACTGCATCTTTGCCAGAGAGAAGTAAAGAAAGGAAAAAAGAGCTTAGGGTTTTGACAAAGACATCATTGCAACAATAGGTGATGTCCTCCGAGTGGGGCAGTGGGGAGCTGAAGAGCAGGAGAGCAGTGGGTGAAGGTAGCTGGTAAAGTGAAGCAGTTAGTGACTATGGTGTCACAGGAAGATGGGATGCAGCCAGAAAATAGGAGGGCTGATACCGGAAGGCAATTGATAATATTAAAAACTACTATGGGCTGGGCATGGTGGCTCACGCCTGTAATTCCAACACTTTGGGAGGCCAAGGTGGGTGGATCATGAGGTCAGAAGATCAAGACCAGCCTGGCCAAGATGCTAAAACCCCATCTTTCCTAAAAATACAAAAATTAGTCAAGTGTGGTGGCAGGTGCCTATAATCCCAACTACTCGGGAGGCTGAGGCAAAGAATTGCCTGAACCTGGAGGGTGAAGTTTGCAGTGAGCTGGGATCGTGCAACTGCACTCCAACCTGGGCAGCAGAGCAAGACTCCATCTCTAATAATAATAATAATAATAATAAACTACTATGATTGCCAAATAAAATATATCTCTGGATGACATCCTGTGAGCCACATACTTCTAAGGCCTCAGATCATCTCTTATTTTAACATCTCTGAAGCATTTACTATGTGGCAGTGACCTATAATTCCTCAAAAGCCCCTCGCGACCTCTCCGTGGGGCAGATGCCATGATTAAAATTAGTCTTGTCTTATCAATGAGGCACAGATATATTAAGGAGGACAGGTTTGAGATAGCAAGCCCCAAGTCACCCTTGGGAGTGAATGGCCGAGGAGGGTGGAGGAGCTCCTTGGATATGAGGGCCCAGGTGTGGGGCTGGTGCCTATGTGAGCGGGGAACTCACTCAGGATGATGGCAGGGCTTGGGGTGGAGGAGGAGGGCCAGGAGCCACGTTCCCAGGTCTGCAGTGAACGGTGGGAAGAGATCGGAGGATGCAGAGGTGAGGAGAGGGAGAGGGCAGCCACATGAGCAGCGAGTGCTCCCAAGGAGCATCATTTTTGACAAGAGGGAGGGGAAGAAGGATATGGAGGCGGCCTGGGAGAACACTGCCCCCAGATGCTGATTGCCACATGAGGGACATACAGAAATGAGTGGCTTTTCCCTCACAGGCCTGAGGATGAAATAAAACTATTCTCAGGGGTAAGGTGGGGGGAGGGCGGGGCTCCTCCAAGAAGGCAGGCAGAGGCTGGAGGCCCAGGAACAGGTTTGGGGGTGAACAGGTTTGGGGGTGAAGAGAACGTCATTGAAAACTTCTCCTAGGCTGAGTTCTACTTGGTTCACCAATGGGAGAAACAGTAGTGACAGGTTAGTAAGGTTAGGTTAGTCCCGAATTGAGTCTCTTGGAGGGGGGACAGGCATGGCCTTGGTGTGACCGCTATAGAGAGGCAAAGACGTGGCAGTTGGAGGTTGTCACTAACTGTGCTTCCTGTCGTAGCGCCTATGAATGAGCTCGGAGAGGCACCACTGCTGGTCACATGGGGAGGCACAGGCAGGGGGTTCTGCATCCCAAACCCAACACGTTGCCAGATGGCTCCAAAAGAAGCTGCCTTGCAGGGAGTGGGATGAGGCCCCAAGCCTTTCTCAAGCTCCTTTAGTAAAGGTCCTTCCCAGAGAGTGGGTGTCAGCCACGTGGGCAAGCACCAGATGACGACTGTCACCTTCCTATCAAGGTCACTGACTCCACAGGGACACCACTGGGAGAGTGGGGGAAGGACAGAGCGCAGCACGGGCAACGCCAGCATCTTCACGAGATTTGGACTGTGGCTGCCCTCGCGTTTGCGCTGGCTTACGGCAATCAGGCAGGAAGCACCTGAAGGGGTTTTGTTTGTGTTATTTTTTGTTTTGCTTTTGTTTTTTGGTTTTGGTTTTTTTTTTTTTTTTTGAGACATGGGGTCTTGCTTCCCCCAGGCTGGAGTGCAGTGGCGTGATCACAGCTCACTGTGGCCTCGGCCTCCCAGGCTCAAGTGATCCTCCTGCCTCAGCCTCTCCGGTAGCTGGGACCACAGGCATGTACCACCACACCTGGCTAATTTTTTTTATTTTTATTTTTTATAGAGACAGGGTCTCCCTATGTTGCACCAGGCTGGTCTTAAACTCCTGGCCTCATGCAATCCTCCTGCCTCAGTCTCCCAAAGGTATAGGAGGGTTTTGAGGAAAATATATGGCCAAAGAAATTCCAAGATGAGTCTGCTAAAACTCGAGGTTGTTCAGTCCCTGAAGGAAGTGCTGAACCCCAGCACCCGCAGCAGCAGGAAAGGGCTTCGGAAGCTGCAGAGGCACGTTTCATACGTGGCTGGGAAGATGATATAAGAAGGAGTCTCCCCGAGGCAAAAGCCGGGGACCCAGAGGGAAGGAGGCAGAGTAGTTTCTTCTAGACAGTAAGACCTGTGATGACGCCCGTTGGCCACAGGCACCGTGTATTTCCCGTCCCTCCCTTTTCCTCCCTCTTCTGTTTGTTAGAAGCAAGGGCAGCCCATGCTCTAGGAGAGAAGAATTTTTAAAAATCTTTTCAAATTCCTTTTTATCATGTGGACATGTTTTTAAAACCACCACAGCTATTGTCATTACGGAGTGGGGGGTAGGACTCAACTCTGGAGGCGGGGCTTGGACTCTGGACCAGATTGAGGACTAGCTGAAACAAGGAAGAGGTTGTGTGGACTGTTCCTGTGTGAGACCCCCAAAAGGCGTGGGTCTCACTATACGGTGAGCTTGATCCCAAACACAGTTTCCTGCTGGAGGCGGTCGAGCTATTGGAAAGAAGGGACTGAAAGATGACTGATCAGTTTCTAATATCAACCACGATATCGTTTGGGCCTAAACTATTCGGTGCTGCTAGACCGAGTGACTCCCTACCAGCAACCAGTTTCTGCTCTTAACTTTTCTGACTCTTTCTTTAAGAATAGCTTTAACCTTTTCTTTACTTGCATGACTGCCTTGTACCCTAGATAATGGTTTAACTGTGGGGATATTTGCAAAGCAAATGCCACTATACGGATGGCTTTGATCCCAGACTCAGAGACTCCTGAATAGGGGGAGTTGAGGTAAGTTGAGTCAGGAGCAGACAAAGGAGAATCTGGTTAAAAGATATTCTGATGAGCAAAACCAGAAAACCTTTTCATATGTGAGTCCTAAAACAAGATCAAACCAGAAATACCTGCAGCCATGAGGAATAATGTCTGGATGTAAATAAGCTTTGTGATCACAGGAAATTCTATTACTTTTTACAACCACTGCTTGTGTATCTGACTTGTCTATTGTATAGGCCATGTAAGGCATAGATTTGCATTTCCTCTTGCAATGACGTAAACCAGAGCAAAGATAGTGTAGTTATTCCTGGCCTTTGAAAAATAAATTTGCTGTTTAGGCACGGCCTTCTCAGCCCTCCAGACCCCCACTCTCTTTCTGTCTCCCTTTAGTTCCATAAGCGCACGCTCTCTTCCAGGTTTTGGGACCCTCTTGCAGGTCGAGAGACCCCCGGCAGACGTGCCGTCCCGACCGTCCCCGACAAGAGGTGAAAGCACCTCTCCATGAGACGCGCCCACCAGTGTCATGTCAGTTTACCATTGCCATGGCAACACCCAGAAGTTACCTCCCCTTTCCATGACAATGACCCAATGATACAGAAGTTACCACCCTTTTTCTAGAACTTTCTGCAGAATCTACCCGTTGCTTTTTGGATTTTATTTATTTATTTATTTATTTATTTTTTGAGATGGAGTCTCCCTCTGTCACCCAAGCTGGAGTGTAGTGGCATGATCTAGGCTCACTGCAACCTCCACCTCCTGGATTCAAGCAATTCTCCTGCCTCAGCCTCCCTAGTAGCTGGAATTACAGGCATGCACCACCATGCCCAGCATCTACCCCATAATTTGCATGTAATCAGAACTTCCTTGAGCTGCCACTCTGGGCTCACTGACTATGGGCACACCACCTGTGCTGCTACTGTGCACTGCTGTGTCAGTAACACTTGCTGTCGAACACCACGGGCTCACTTTTGAATTCTTTCCTGGATGAAGCTAAGAACTCTCCCGGGCTAAGCCTCAGTTTGTCCTGCATCAGTTATATTCTGATGATGTGATGTCTCTGAGACATCATAGATTCAAAAGAATCTAAATCGCCAACATTAATAATAATATCTACAGTTTCAAGATTTCTAGACACAAAATTCAATAGTAGTCAGAAGTGTTTCTCTTTACTAGGAACAAAGCGGAAATATATTTTCTGAAAGATACCACTTATAATAGACCCCAAAAACTGTTTTCTAATGGTATATTTGTTTCCTAGGGATACCATAACAAACTGCCACGCACTAAGTGGCTTAAAACAGACATTTATTTTTTCATAGTCCTAGAGGCCAGGAATCTAAAATTATGGTGGCAGCAGGGTCATGTGCTCTCTGAACCATCTGGCAAGAATCGTTCCTCGCCTCTCCCTGCTTCTGGTAATTGTTTGGAATTCTTGGCATTCCTTGGCTTGTGGCTGTGTCAGTCCAATTTACTCCATTTTCACATGGCTTTCTTCCCTACGTCTTCACAAAAGGATGCCAGTCATGGCTTCTAGAGCTAGCCTCCTCTTAACTAGGTCTGCAAAAAACCTATTTTCAATAAAGTCACATTCTAAGGTTCTGGCCAGACAGATCTTGCAGGAACATCATTCAACCCAGTACAAACAGTCACTAGGAAAAGATATATTAATATATATTAAATTTTTAATACACAAGAAACATTATGCATAAAATTATGCTGAAATACATTAAAGAACAACAAAATAGATTAACAAAATTAGTATCGTAATTATTCTTCAAACTGGTCCAAGAATCAAGGCAGTCCCAATAAAAATCCCTTCAGGTGGGTCTGTTTTGATTGTTTAGGTTGAATTTACAAGAAACTAATTTGAGGGCTGAATACAGTGGCTCATCCCTATAATCCAAGCATTTTGGGAGGCCAAGGTGGGAAGATCGCTTGAGGCCAAAAGTTGAAACCCAGCCTGGGCGGCATAGTGAGACCCCATCTCTATGGAAAAAAAAAAAAAAAAGCTAGGTATGGTAGTGCATGCCTATAGTCCAGCTACGCAGGAGGACTGCTTGAGCCCGGGAGTTCAAGGCTGTAGTGAGCTATGATGCCACTACTGCACTCCAGCCTGGGCAATGAAGCCAGGTCCTGTCTCTAAAACTAAAATAAAAATAATAAAAGCCATGAATTTGGCCGGGCATAGTGGCTCACACTTGTAATTCAGGCACTTTTTGGAGGCAGAGGCGGGCAGATCACTTAAGCCCAGGAGTTCAAGATCAGCCTGGGCAACATGGCAAAACCCAGTCTCTACAAAAAATTTAAAAGTTAGCTGAGTGTAATGGCAAACATATGTAGTTTCAGCTACGCTGGAGACTGAGGCAGGAGATCACTTGAGCCTGGCAGGTCGGGGGAGGAATGCAAGGAACTCACAAATTTGAAATTTACATGGACAAGCAGAAAGCCAGGACATGCCTGCAATAGAACCAGATGGTAGGACCGGCGATACTTCACCAAATATTAATATTTATTATAAAGCTAGCAGTAATTAAGTCAATGCAGTAATGGCCCAGAGATAGATAAAGACCAATGGAACAGAGTATACAGCCCGGATGCAGACACGCGCAAAAATATGGGCATGTGATACCTGACACACATCACACAGCAAACCAGAAGGAATGGACAAAATGGTCAGCATGTAGGGCTAGGACAAATGGCTATGCATGTAGGGAAACAGCAATGAGACCCCTGCCTCAAACGTCACAAAAAGTTCTTTTCAGATGAAGTAATCTACAAATATACAAAACTACTTACTTAACTAAATATTTTAGAGAAGATAAAGAAAAATTTGTATGGCTTCAGAACATGAAAGGCTTTCTATTTATTTATTTATTTATTTATTTATTTATGACAGAGTCTCCTTCTGTCGCCTAGGCTGGAGTGCAGTGGCGTGATCTCAGCTCGCTGCAACCTCCACCTCCTGGGTTCAAGTGACTCTCCTGCCTCGGCGTCATGAGCAGCTGGGACTATAGGTGCACACCACCACGCCCAGCTAATTTTTGTATTTTTAGTAGAGATGGGGTTTCACTATGTTCACCAGACTGGTCAGAAACTCCTGACCTTGTGATGCGCCCATCTCGGCCTCCCAAAGTGCTGGGGTTACAGGCATGAGCCACTGTGCCTCACCTTTCTTAACAAGACTAAAAGCAAAAAGCAGAAAAGACAAGACTGATATTTTGTCCTCACCAAAACTAAAATCTTAATTTATACATGAATGCTGATAGCAGCACGTAATAGCCAAAAGACAGAAAGAACCCAAATAGTCACCAACGGAATCAACCAATGAATGGATAGACATTCATTCATAAACTGTGGAATAGCCATACAATGAAATATTATTCAGCCAGAAAAATGAACAAAGTGTGGCCAGGCACAGTGGCTCATGCCTGTAATCCCAGGTGGATAACTTGAGGTCAGGAGTTCGAGACCAGCCTGGCCAACATGATGAAACCCCGTCTCTACTTAAAATACAAAAATTAGCCAGATATGGTGATGCATGCCTGTAGTCCCAGCTACTCAGGAGGCTGAGGCATGAGAATTGCTTGAACCTGGGTGGCGGAGGTTGCAGTGAGCCGAGATCGCACCACTGCACTCCAGCCTGGGTGACAAAGAGAGATTTTGTCTCAAAAATAAAGAAAAAAAGAAAGAAAGAAAAAAGGAAAGGCCATCTTCAAGCCAGGGAGAGAAGCCTCAGGAGAAGCCACTATGATCTTGAATTTTCAGGCTCCAGAATCATGAGAAAGTAGGCTTTTGTTGTTTTAAACACCCGCCCTATGGTATCGTTATGGCAGCCATAGCAGACTAACACATATGATACATAAAGACAGATAAATCCACAGAGACAGAAAGGAGATGAGTGTTGGCCAGCGGGTGAGGGGAGGCAGGATGTGGAGTAATTCGTATATGAATATTGGTTATTTTTATAGGATGATGGAAACGTTTTGAAACTAGAGAGAGCTGGTGGTTACACGACATTGTGAATATACTAAATACCACTTAAGTGTACACGTTTAAGTGGCTAATTATATGTTACATGAATTTCACCTCAATTATTAAAGAAGCTAGAACAATCCAATTTATAGAGACAGAAAGTCTCTATAACCTGTTGCCAGGTTGCGGTGAGCTGAGATTGCACCACTGCACTCCAGCCTGGCAACAGAGCAAAACTCCATCTCAAAAAAGAAAACTGTGCAGCCATCACCACCATCCATCTCCAGAACTTTTTCATCTTCCTGAACTGAAACTCTGTTCTCATTAAACACTCACTCCCCAATCCTCCTCCCTCAACTCCCTGCCATCCACCGTTCTACTTTCTGTCTCTATAAATTGGATTGTTCTAGCTTCTTTAATAATTGAGGTGAAATTCATGTAACATATAATTAGCCACTTAAACGTGTACAATTAAGTGGTATTTAGTGTATTCACAATGTCGTGTAACCACCAGCTCTCTCTAGTTTCAAAACGTTTCCATCATCCTATAAAAATAACCAATATTCATATACTAATTACTCTGCCTGCTGGGTTCAAGTGATTCTCCTGCCTCAGCCTCCCAAGTATCCGGGACTACAGGTACGCACCACCACGCCCAGCTAATTTTTGTATTTTTGTTAGAGACGGAATTTCACCATGTTGGCCAGTATGGTCTCAATCTCTTGACCTCATGATCCGCCCACCTCAGCCTCCCAAAGTGCAGGGATTACAGGCGTGAGCCACCATGCCCAGACGATGGTTGCACAATTTGAATGGACTTACTGCCATTGAACTGTACCCTTAAATAGTTAAATGGTCAATCCGTTATGCATACTTTACTATAATAAATTTATTTTACTTTTTTGCAATCAATTTTTAAGCTAAAATATGGTGCTAATCAAAGGAACTATCATCAAAGTGAAAGGTTGCGCTCCATGCTGTTCTGTCTTCTTGATTTTTCTATAAACCTAAAACTGTTCTAAAAAAAAAAGTCCATTTAAAAGAAAATGATCAAGCTTCAGTTGGGAGAAGATATTTGCAACACACACTCTGGAGAATCCAAAATGTGTAAAAAGATAGGGTTAGGGTTAGGGTTAGGGTTAGGGTTAGGGTTAGGGTTAGGGTTAGGGTAAGGGTTAGGGTTAGGAGAACCCAGGAGAGAATAAGGCAGGGGTAAGTCTTTGAGGGTCTTGGCTTACTTTTACCCATCCTTAGACTTTCTGCAGACTAAGCTTCAAGTTTTCAACTGCTGCTGCTGCTGTAAATCATCACAAATTAACAGCTCAAAACAGCACACATTTATCATCACAGTCCTGAAGGTCAGAAGTCACCATTTGCTTAGAAGGTTTCTCCGCTCCGGGTCTCACAAGGCCAAAATCAAGGCGTTGGCTGGCTGGGCTCCTTTCAGGAGGCTCCAGGGAGAAACCCCGTCCAAGTGCATTCAGATTGCTGGCAGAATCCAGTTCCTTGTGGCTGCAGGCTGGGCTTCTGCTGGGGGCCACCGTTAGCTCCTTGAGGCCTCTCTCCTGTCCTCGCATGTGGCCACCTGTGTCTCAGAACCAGCAATGGTTTGTCAAATCCCCCTACTTGTCCAACCCCCACCCCCCAGCCAAAAAGCTGTGAAGCTAGAGTCCAAACCCCTACATCTGAGAGTCAGCACAGGCAGGACGGTCATCTCCTGCCCAATCTCTCCTCTGCCTTCCTTTTCGACCTCTGACTCCAGCCCAAGAGTGCTTTTCACTTTTAAGGACTCAGGATTAGGCTGGGGCTACCTGGACAATCCAGGCTATTCTCCTTATTTTAAAACCTTTAACTTTACATCAGCAAAATCCATTTTGCCGTGTCATACGATATATTCATAATTACGCAATATGTCATGTCATTGATAATACAATCACAGTTTCCAGGGATTCGGATGTGGACCTCTGCAGGGGCCAGTCGCTTACCACACCTCCCTAGAGGTAATGGTACCCAGCTCCGCTATGTTCAGGTGGCGGCACAGGCCAAGAGAGCCAGGCTGATCGGTCCTCCGTCTCCCGGCCAGCAGGTGGTGAAGCCAGGGTCAAATCTTGGATCTGGTTCCAACACGCCTCTCAATGCACTGTGCAGTCTGTCACTGTCAATGACTGTCACACTAGCAATGCCACCTGCCTCCGCCTGGTGCTTCAGGCAGTGTATAATGAACGCACTGTCATGTCTTTTTTCTCACCTCTGTAACAGTCACAGGGGCCTACCAGCTCCATTTCACGCCTGGAGAACTGAGTTTCCAAGCTGGGGCAGTTGAACCAGCAGGGTGTCCCCAGTCTTTACCATTAGCGTGTTTGTGGGCCACAGGCCAGGAATATGAACACTTTTTTTTTTTTTAAAGACAAAGTCTCACTCTAGTAGCCCAGGCTGGAGTGCGGTGGCATTATCTCAGCTCACTGCAACCTCTGCCTCCCGGGTTCAAGCGATTCTCCTGCTTCGGCATCCCGACTAGCTGGGATTACAGGCGTGTGCCACCACATCAGGCTAATTTAGTAGAGATGGGGTTTCACCATGTTGGCCAGGCTAGTCTCGAACTCCTGACCTCGGGTGATCCACCCGCCTCGGCCTCCCAAAGTGCTGGGATTACAGGGGTGAGTCACCGCGCCCCGCCTTAACATATCTTCCAACCCACTCTGGACGGCATTCCTCAGGGTAAACTAAACGTACTGAGCCCCTGCTGGACAGCCAACCCTGGCGGAAATGTGCAGACATGCTACCCTCAAAGAGCTATCCTGGCACAGGCCACCGTTTGGTAACGGTTTTGTTTCCAAAAATCCTCGCCTGGCCTATGCCTGCTGGTGGAGCCAACCCCGGTGGAGCCAACGCCGGCGGTTCCCAGGCGAGGCAGGGCCGGCTTGCTGTGCAGCCGTGGGTTTCGTGGCCCTGGGTCACGGCATTCGGTGCAACCCTCCGTTACTGGTGCAAAAATCACTCTCAAGCCCTGGAATCCCTCTAGGATTCCACCCCTGAGCCCGGGAAGGTGAGGGCGCGGAGGGGAAGGGGGACGAGCGCGCCACGGCGCCTGCACGATCCGGAACCCCGCCCGAGACCCCCGTGGGCCCGTGACCACCCGGGGCTGCCGTGAAAGGGGCTTCAAGGAGGACCCCCGGCGGCTGGCAGCGGAGAGGCCATTTGGGTGTGGCCTTCGCTGTTTCAGGACAGAAAATTTGAGAGTAAGATTTTATTAAAAGTAAAAAAGGAGCTTCAGGAACCTGTCCGTCGCAGGTGACGGCGAGGAGGCGGCCACGCGTGGCTGGTGGGAGGCCCAGCTGGCCCGGGGCAGGAAGAGGCGGCGGCGCTGTGGCCCTGTGTTCCCGGGAGGAGGGCCTGGAGTGGGTCGTCCAGGTCCTCCGCCTTTCGAACAAAGAATTGAACAAAACGCACAAAGTAACAAAGGCATGAAGCGCAGGAACAGAAGCAGAGAAAGCAGGAATTTCTTAGAGCGAGAAAGCACCCACAGGGTGGGCGTGGGCACGCGTGAGCAGCTCCAGGGCCCAGGTACAATGTTTTGGGGGCTTTAGCTACCCCATTTGAGGTTCTGATCGGCTACCTCTTATCTGGATGAAGGTTTTGGTCTGTGGCTAATGAAAGGCTGGGGCGAACTGCGCCCTGTGTGGATGAAGGGATGGTCCCTGCGTGGCTCGCGGCCACTCCAAGGCTCTCTCCCTTTCCATCTGGGATGAGGCTGTAGATGGGGTTTTTCCTCTTGGTTTAGCAAGTTTGCGTTGATCCGCTTCAGATGCCCTCTCCCCAGACCTTGGTGTTTTCCCTTGATTCAGCTTTAGGAAGTCAGCAGGAATAGGCCTTAGGCTCCTGCCTCCAAGACCCTATTCTCCTGCCTCACGTGGACGCGGACCAGCCAGGAGCACCGCAAGGACCCAGGTGGCCCCGCGCCCCGCGCTGGGCGGGGACGAGGACCCGGCCTCCCTGGAGCGCGAGCGCGCCCGGGCGCATTGGCGGGCCGCAGGAAGCTGCTGGAAGCTATCAAGAGCGAGGGAGGCGGAGGAGCGGGTGGCCGGGCTGTGCGCCGAGGCGGAGAGGAAGGCTGCGGAGGCGGCGCGGATGAGCAGGAGGATCGCGGAGCTGCACCAGCGACCGGATCGCCGGCTGCGAGTGCCGCTGAGCCCGTGGGCCCGCGCGGGGTGGAGCCGAGCGCGGCGGGGAGTGTCCCGCGTGGAAGGCGCTGGGCAGCCAGGATGGGGAGCGCAGAGCTGTGCCAGGCTGTCCTCCGAGTTCTCTTTTCACGTAGGTAAAAGAAAATAATTTCATTTCTTTAAAAAAAAGAGAAAAAGAAACCCAAAGACCTTTAGTAGTAGAACAATAAAGGACATAGAGCTTCCATGTCGCTAAGGGGGGTTAAACCATTAGCTAAATATCAGGCGGGGAACAAAATTTAAAAGTGTGTGTCTCATGCTTGTAATCCCAGCACTTTGGGAGGCTGAGGTGGGAGGATCACTTGAGCTCAGGAGTTCCACACCACCCTTGACAACATAGTGAGACCTCTCTCTACAAAAAATAAAAAAATAATTACCCGGGTGTGATGGCATACACCTGTGGTCCCAGCTTCTCGGGAGGCGGAGGCAGGAGGATTGCTTGAGCCCGGGGAAGTCAAGGCTTCAGTGAGCCGTGTTCAGGTCACTGCACTCCAGCCTGGGTGATAGATTGAGTCACAGTCTGTAATTTAAAAAACAAAATACAGCCCAAGCACGGTGGCTCACGCCTGTTACCACAGCACTTTGGGAGGCTGAGATGGGCGGATCACGAGATCAGGAGTTCGAGACCAGTTTGGCCAACATGGAGAAAACTCATCTCTACTAAAAATACAAAAGTTAGCTAGGTGTGGTAGCAGGTGCCTGTAGTCCCAGCCACTCAGAAGGCTGAGGCAGGAGAATTGCTTGAACCCAGGAGATGGAGGCTGCAGTGAGCGGAGATTGTGTCAGTGCACTACTGCCTGGATGACAGAGTGAGACTCTGTCTCCAAAAAAAAAAAAAAAAAAAAAAAAGTGTGAAACATAAGGCCGTTATTGAACATTTCTAAATTTTGCTAGGCATTTGGAGTGTTTTGCTTGACCTTTTTTTGCTAGAGGTGGCATCCCGCTGGCGGAATTGCAGTTTTCACCCCAGGACAGTGAATTCTGACTCACAGTGTCAACGATAAGGAAAGCCAGGACACTAGTCACAATGTCAAGGACAGACTTTATTCAGTAACAGGGAAGAGAGTCCAACATGAACTAAACTCAGCTTTGCCAAAGCAAAAGGCAGGAGACTTTTTCAAGGTTGGAGTGTGCTAGGGGAAAAAGCACTGAAGGGCAGAAAAAGAGATTTGATCCGCCTGCTAGTCCATCTGGGTTTGCTGGTTAGTGCTTATCCAGAGGAGAAAAAGTCCTTCCTTTACAACGGGAGAAGTGGAGCAAGCCTTCCACTGACATTGGGTCCTTATCCTCCCACTGAGACTGAGCCTGGGAGGAAGAAGGAGGTTGTCTCCTTACATGTTTGAACTTCAAGGAGCCAGCTGCCAGGCCCTTGCCGATGCAGTCCTGGCTGGTAGAAGTAGAAGATTTATAACTCAATGGGCAGGAGAAGGATTTGCAATTGCAGGCTTTTTTTTTTTCTTCTTCTTCTTCTTCTTTTTCTTTTTTTCAAGACAGTGTTTCCCTCTGTCACCCGGGCTGGAGTGTAGTGATTCATTGCAACCTCCACCTCCCAGGTTCAAGCAATTCACATGCCTCCGCCTCCCAAGTGGCTAGGATTATAGGCATGCACCACCACGCCTAGCTAATTTTTGTTTGTTGATTTGTTTTACTAGAGACGGGCTTTCAGCATGTTGGCCAGGCTGGTCTCAAACTCTTGGCCTCAAGCAGTCCACCCACCCCAGCCTTCCAGAGGGCTGGGACTACAGGCATGAGCCACCGCCTAACCTGCAATGGTAGGCTTTCTAAAGCAACTGTCCAAGAGAGGGTCCCAGGGCCCATCTCCCCTTCAGCAAATGTTGGCTGGAACACACATTTGCCTGGCAGCTTTCTCGGGCAGGCACTGGACGGGGGCTGGAGTTGTCTTAGGGATGCTGCCTTAAGCTGCGAGAGACCATGCTAGAGTTTGGTCAAGACTCTTAGTGTCAGAGTTTGGACAGAGTCCCTATGGCTGAGCGTCCTTTTGCAGTTCTCACGAGTAACCTCTTGATGATACATTTCCTTCCGTTGTCCATTAGGTTCACCAGTGGACTTTGGTCAGCTGACACCTGGAAAAACTGGAATGAGAAACCTTTTGTTTTCACTTTTCTGTTTTTCTCCACATGTCCCTTCCACGTGTAACACTAAGTCCTTGTGTGATCTGTGTGGTGACTGTTACATGTTCTGGAAAAAAAACTTTTGTTTGGGAATGACTCTCAAGGAAATTCGAGGCTGGGCAACATAGTGATACCCAGTCTCAAAAAAAAAAAAAAAAATTAGCCATGCATGGTTAAGGCAAGAGACCCAGGGAACCCAAGGCTGTTGTGCTGACTTCCTAAACTGAATCAAAGGGAAACCTCACCTCTCCACAGCCAAGTAACAAAAGGAGCAGAGGCTACTTGTTTACAACCTCCCACCCCTTCCACTGCCTCACAGATGGAAAATGAAATTTGGAGGAGACCAAACAGACTGGTCAAGGGGCAAGTCTTCAATTGCAGAGGGTGTCACTTTGTAACTTCACTTCAGCCTCTGATTGGCTGCCTCATGCAACCAATCAGACTGGTTGCGGGCCAAGTCTTCATTTACATAGGATGTAACTAAGTAACCAATGGGAAACCTCTAGAGGTTTAAACTCCAGAAAATGTTATAACCGGGGCTGTTGAGCCCTTGCTCCAGCCTGCTTCCGCTTTGTGGAATGGATTTTAGTTTCAATACTGTGCTTTTGTTGCTTCCTTCTTTTGCTGCTTTGTTTGTGCATTTTGTCCAATTCTTTGTTCAAAACTCCAAGAACCTAGTCGACTCATAGTCAAGACCCTCCACCAGTAACGGTGGCTCATGTCTGTAGTCCCAGCTATTCAGGAGGCTGAGGCTAGAGGATCGCTTGATCCCAGGAGGTTGAGGCTGCAGTGAGCTATGATCACACCACTGTACTCCAGCCTGGTGACTGAGCGAGACCCTGTCTCAAAAAAAAAGAAGAGGAGAAGGAGGCGGAGGAGGAGGAGGAGGAAGGAGGAGGTAGGAGGGGGAGGAAGAGGAGGAGGAAGAGGAGGAGGAAGAGGAGGAAAGAAAGAAGGAAGAGGAAGAAAGGAGAAATTTTAATCACGATTGTCCATTGACAAGATGGTTGATCATATTTTTTGTTTTTGGAATTTCTCACTAATTTTAATTTTTCCTGCTTCTGTGCATTTTGCTGTGTCACATGGGACCTAATCACTGCTGGAAACTTTGGGACAAGCAGGAAACTTGTATCAGTCCTCAAACTACAGAGTTGTTGAAGGAGCTCTACCTGTTTCATTGAAAGATGCCCCTGGGAATTGAGGTGGAATACAGCTTTCCATGCAGTTTAGAACTTTCTCTGTGAGAACAAATGAGATTTTTCCTCTGAAATTGAATTATTTAATTATGTCATTTGATGGACATTGTGTGATTTCTCAGGTGAGTTTGGACAACCTAACTAAGTCTAATTTGACTTGAAACCTAAATGTGATTGAGTTCTTCTTGTATTTTGTTTGTGGTTTGATTTAGGAGTCAGCTTCATTGACAGATCTCCCTCGTGCATTTCAGGCCTTTTGGGGCATAAAAAAAGAGAAGTCTGAAAAGGGCTTGAAGGTCTCGGAAGGAATCGCGGTGCTGGTGCTTTGGCCTTCCTTCACAGGGTCATAACTTACCTGCTTCAGCCCATTTGAATAGACCTGACAGGGATTTGAAGTTAAAATACCATAATGTGGCTGAGTGTGGTGGCTCATGCCTGTAATCCCAGCACTTTGGGAGGCCAAAGTGGGAGGATTGCTTGAGACCAGAAGTTTAAGACCAGCCTGGGAAACATGGTGAGACCTTCTCCCTACAAAAAAATAAAATAAATTTAAAAATAAAAATTTAGCCAGGCATGGTGGCACACACCTGTAGTCCAAGCTACTCACGAGGTTGAGGCAGGAGGATCGCTTGAGCATGGGAGGTTGAGGCTGCAATGAGCTGAGATCATGTCACTGCACTCCATTCTGGGTGACAGAGCAAGACCTCGTCTCAGAAAACAAAAACAAAAACATCACACCCACATGTAATAATGGTTGTTGCTCGTCAAAATGTAAAACCTAAAAACCTATATATTATATATATTTATCCAGATGAACCAAAGGCCTTAAACTTCACCAGGAAAAAGAAGAAAACATGTTTCTGAAGATGGCAGTGTCTGCCCCATCGTCATCAAATGCAGTAAACTGCAGGTCACAACACGTTGTGTGAAGCTGCACTTGGAAGGACAGGTAATCCCCAGGCATGTAAATAAGGAGGAGTGAGAGAGAAGCAGGCACACTTCCAGCCCTAGGTACCTGTGTTCAAAAGCATTGGCTACACAATGCGCCCCAGACCCTGGAGGAGGAATATAGCCATGAGACCTGGTAGTGAAGACAACAAAATAATTCAAAGACGGTGTGCCAGGTCCACACACGCAGGTAGTAACTCTACTGAGGGGCATCTCACGTACCAGGTCCACACATGCGGGCAGTAACTCTGCTGAGGGGCATCTCACGTACCAGGTCCACACACGCGGGCAGTAACTCTGCTGAGGGGCATCTCACATACCAGGTATTGTTCTGAAACAGAACAGTGTTACTGCGCTGATAAAGCTTACATTTGGGAGCGGGGAACATTCAGAAAACATATCAATATCTCCTGTGGGTAACACAATGCACTGTGCTGCTGGTAGACACATAAGATGGAGAATGACGGTGGAGTGAGGATGCAGTGGTCCACTGCCGACTGACTGACTTTGTAATGTTTCGCAAGTCTCTTCACCTCACTTTACCACATCTATAAAATGGGTATACTTAAGAGTAGCTACCTCACAGGGATATCATGAAAATAAATGAGTTGATACTATGTGAAATGAGCTGAATTTGGCCCATGGGGTGGGCCACAGATGGCCGATCCCTGGGTAGACCTCTGTTGTAACAAAGCATTCTTTGAAATGTCATATAGTTAGTAGGAGGGTTATTAGTGAGTGCTCTTGGGATCCACCCTGCCAGAGGGAAGGAAAAGAAGCAGGATGGGGTGAGGGAGAAGTTGAGCTATGGTGAAGGCTCAGCAGAAGCCGTACCCAACCCTCTAGGAGGTTCTGAAGACAGCGTGACAGGCACCCTCTAAGATGGCCCTCAGCAATCCCTGCCACCTGGCATTCAGACCTTTGTAGAATTCTGTTTTGAGCATGGGCCAGAGTTATTGACTTGCTTCTAGTGGACAGAATTCTGCAGAAGCGGTGGGATGTCGTGGCTTCAGCCGTGCACGCCCTTTCACCCATTGCTCAGCCCGGGGTCAGCAGACACCATGTTGTGAAGCAACCCAGTGTAAAGGCTCTGCGGTTTGGGACCAAGGCCTGACAAGAGTCACAGGCTTGATCTTCGAAGCAGATCTCCTCTTCACAGACCTCAACTGGGAGGCTTGGCGAGGAGACCTGGGTGCCAGGTGCCACCCCAGTTGAGCTTTTCAGACTACAGTAGCCCAGCTAACATCTTGATTGCAACCTTGAGAGACCTTGAGCCAGAGGCACTCGGCTACGCCCTGCACAGCTCTCTGACCCATGGAAACTGTGAATAATAAATGTTTGTTTTAAGCTTTTAAGTTTTGCAAAAATTTGTTATGCAGCGATGGATAACTAGGACAGTTTGATGGCCCTTCAGAACTCTCCCCACGTTGGAGTGAGAGGACTGGGCTTTCTGTCTCTGCAGGGATCAATCATCAAATGCAGCTGCCCCGGGAAGGACGCGGTGACAATCTCTGAAGACGGCTGCTGGCTTGGGGCCGTTCAGCAGCTGGAATAAGACCCTCATTCCTGAAGGGCAATCTGGGTCATGTGTCCTCCGCAGCTGCCAACGTTCTGAGGCTCTAGACTGTCCCCTGCGCAAGTTCACCACGGTTTGGAGATGCCTTTAGAGCCAAGGCTGGCTTGAACGCTCCTACGCGTGGATTGCCTGCTTATCCTTTTACATGTTTGGCCTCTCAAGATTCCGTATTTTTTTTCTTCCAGCTCAGCGGTGCATCTAAACAGATGTTTATCTTAAAATTGTAATCATTACTAGCGTAGTTTTCAAGGGGAGAGTCTTTTGCTTTGTCTCCAGGGAACAGAATATCAGTTGAATTAATGGTCTGCTGAACTGCCCACAGTGGAAATGAGCAGGATCTTGGAAAACAGGCCCTGAGCTCTGAGGTCCTCATTTATTCGAAAGTGCAGCCCCTTGATGGAGAGAGAACCCCGGATCTTGGCTCTTTAACCCCTGCCTCTTTCCATCCCCGTGCTGGCTGGGACCGCGGCGGCTCAGACTCGGAAGGGGTGGGTGTGGGCGCCCGGGCGGGGCGGGGGTCTCGGAAAGCAGCCGCGCGTGGGACGGTCGCCCCGGTCGCTGGGCACCGGCCCTCATGGCGCTGTTTGTTCCCAGCCCCGCGCCTTCCTGAGCCGGCCTGGGCTCCCTCCTGGCGGACCCCGGGCCTGGAGCGAGGGGGCGCCGACCTGCGGGAGGGGAGGCGGGCACCGGGCCGCGAGGCGGGTGCGCCCGGGACCCTGGGTTCCGGGTCCTGCGTGCTGCGCTCGCCCAGAGCCGGGTGGGGCCCTGAAGCCATAGCAGGGGTCGCGCCCTGTCGCCTCCTGAGGGCGCGCGCCTCGGGACAGGGGCCCTGACCTGGTAAAGCCGGGGCTCGGGGAGTTCTGCCGCCTCCTGGCTCCCAGGTCTCCGCGCCAAGCCTCTGCGGGCCTCCCCCTGCCCTTCTCCAGGGCCGATGCTACTTTTCTTTAAAATTCTTTGTGGGTCATGCGGGTTTAGGAGCCACGGCGGCGGCGCACCGAGAGCTTCCCGCGCCGCCTGGGACGCGACGGAACCGCTTCCGAGGAGAGCGCCTCGGCCTGCAGCGCCTCCCAGCCTCCGGCTCCCTACCCCAGCGGTGCATGCTCATCATGCCCACCACACACACACACACACACACACACACACACACACGCTCACACGCTCACACTCGTGCTCACACGCACTCATACCTGCACACCTACACGCTCACACATGCTCACACACCCACTCACTCCTGCTCACACTTACACACGCTCGCTCATGCTCACACACACACGTGCTCACACGCACTCATACACCTACACATGCTCACACGCTCATACACATGCTCACACACATGCTCACATGCACTCGCGTCTACACTCATCACTCATGCTCACGCTTTCATGCTCACACGTGCATGCTCATGCACTCACACGCTCACACTCATGCACCTGCTCACATGCTCACGAATGCATATGCACTCATGTGCACGCACATGTTCACACATACATGCTGACACACGTTCTCAAACGCTCACACAAATACGCATGCTCACACATGCATTCGTTCACACTTCTATGCTCACTCATGCACGTTCACATGTTCACAGCTGCTCACACATTCACACACATACACACACGCTCACACAGACTCACGTTTACACACGTGCACTCACGCTCACACTCATACAGGCTCATATACACATGCTCACTTCCACACATACATATACTCGCACTTGCTCACACATTCACGCGCTCACACTCATACACGCTTACACCTACACACTCATGTTCCCAAATACCCACCCACACCACTCACACGTGCTCACACACGTGCACTCATGCTCATTCATACACATACATGCATACACATACACGTGCTCACACACCACTCATGCTCACACACCCGCACACTCGCGCTCACCGGCTGAGAGCGCCGACTCCTCCCTGGCCTCCTTCCCACACTGCGCGGTGCTTTTATCACAGTTCAGAAGTCCCAGCCACCTAATTGCAACTCAACCCCACAATCCCGGGCTGTTACCCCTGCCGGGAGCAGCTGCTGGTGACCCAGAGGGTTCTGCGTGGGTGGGTAGGAGCAGCCGACTCCCAGAGGGCGGCCTCACTCTGTGCAACCTTCACGGTCAGGGATGCTGCAAATCTGGTCTTCTGTGAGTCACCCCAGAGGGCATTCTGAGTCCCTCTCTCCGTTGCCCACCCCGGTTTGTCACTGTGTTGGCTCCTTGGCTCTTCTGCACCTCACTCTTCCTTCAGGTCCCGGCCCCACTCGTCACCTCAGGCCCCAAACCTTTGGAAGCGTCAGTTCCCCCACAATGTAGTAACAAACTCGCCCGCTTCCACCAAAGGGGAAAACGGGACTGGATGAGGGGATGAGAAAATCTTGTCTCGCAGTGTGCACATTTCAATACACTGAAAGTGAAGAAGCAGCCAGCCAAGGTGAAGACAGGGCTCTGTGGTCATGCCTTTGGTGGCATTTTTAAACCATGTTTTCCTGACAGCACCCTAGAAGGGCTCATCTCTGTCCAGAAACAATTTCCTAACGTTAGCATTCTTTGCCATCCTGAGAGGCTGGGAGGGAGAAACAGTGGTGATTACAAACCCGCAAGCCCCGGATCCTTCAGAGTTAAGAGCTCGGCTTGCATTTTACTCTAAGCAACCAGAGGTCAGGCAACCCTTCAGCAGTGCCTGGAATCCAGTTCATAGGTACCTGCTCTCTCTTCCGCATTGCGAGACTCCTTTCCTCCTGTTATTGACTGTGTCCCCTCAAAATCCATGTTGCAATCCTATCCCCAATGTGATGAAGTTAGGAGGGGGCTCTTGGGGGTGGTAAGGGGATGAGGGTGGAGCCCTCATGCATGGGATTAGTGCCCTTATTAAAGGGACCCCAGAGAGCTCCCTCGCCCCACTGCCATGAGAAAACGCAGCAAAAGGGCCGTGCCTCCCAAACATTGAACCTGCCAGCCTCCAGCGCTATGAGCAGCCTTTGTTTCAAGCCCCCCTACCCCGCCCCAGCTGTGACATTCTGTCGCAGCAGCCTGGTGGGTGGGAGCACCTGCAGATGCCTCACTGTTCTTTGGGTCTCCACGGAGCCTTCTCAAGGCCAGCAGGTTGCTTTGTCTCTTCAGCAGCCTTCGGCAGCACCCCATACCCAGATACAGATACCTTTTCCGGTTATTATTTTATTTTTTATTTTTTGAGATGGAGTTTTGCTCTTGTTGCCCAGGCTGGAATGCAATGGCGCGATCTCAGCTCACTGCAACCTCCGCCTCCTGGGTTCAAACGATTCTCCTGCCTCAGCCTCCCGAGTAGCAGGGATTACAGGCATGCGCCACCACGCCGGGCTAATTTTGTATTTTTGGTAGAGGCAGGGTTTCTCCATGTTGGTCAGGCTGGTCTTGAACTCTCAACCTCAGGTGATCCACCTGCCTCGGCCTCCAAAAGTGCTGGGATTACAGGCGTGAGCCACCAGGCCCAGCCGGTTATCTTTTGCTATGTAGAAAATCAGTTGATAACAGTGGCTAAAACCACCAGCATTTATTTCTCCCTTGTTCTGTGGGTAAGAAATTTGGGAGTGGCTTAGCAGAGCATTGCAGGCTCAGGTCTGCCATGGAGCTGCAGTCAGGTGGTACCTGGACTCATCTGGAAGGATTTTCCACTCACATACCTGGCCCCCTGCTAGGAAGGCTTGAGAAGCTAGGGGTGGAAACGGCTGGGACTCTCAGGTATCTATGTACTCTAAGGGATCTCTCTCTCTCTCTCTCTCTCTCTCTCTCTCTCTCTCTCTCTCTCTCTTCTCTCTCTCTTTTTCTTTTTCTTTTGAGACAGTGTTTGCTCCTGGAGTCCGGGCTGGAGTGCAGTGCAACTCACTGCAGTCTCCGCCTCCCGGGTTCAAGAGCTTCTCCCGCCTCAGCCTCCCAAGTAACTGGAATTATAGGCGCCTGCCACCACTCCCGGCTAATTTTTGTATTTTTAGTAGAGATGGGGTTTCAACACGTTGGCCAGGCTGGCCTTGAACTCCTGACCTCAGGTGATCCGCCCGCCTCGGCCTCCCAAAGTGCTGGGATTACAGGCGTGAGGCACCGCCCCCAGCCAGAGATCTCTTTACATAGTCTCTGCACCATGGCAATTTCAGGGGAGCCATACTTTGTATATGGTGGCTTTGGCGTCCACATGTACAAAACCCAAGAGAGTAAGCATCAGAAGTCCCATAGCATCTCTCCTCCATGTCACCTTGACAAAATCCCGCCAAGCTCAAGGGGAGGAGATGCAGACCCCAGCTCTTGATGGAGAGTGGCAAGTTTCTGGAAGAGCAGGTGCAACTCTCAGTAACTGCGTTGTGGTCGTTTCTTGAAAATACAACCTGCCAGACACCACGTTTTACTGGCCCACCCAGCTAGTAGGGGACATGGAGGCAGCTTTCTCGTCGTGGCTGTGATGCGTCCTGCACTCCAGTGGCTCGCTCTTTCAGTGCTGGACACTCCATTGTGGTTGCTGCCTTTGGTGGAAGAATTTAGCATGGCTCAGAATTCTGTCAAGCCCAGAATCTTACCAAGCACAGAATCAACATTTTTTTCAGATAAATAAATGGTAAGTTCTTTTATTATTCCGAGACCATTCATGTAACGTGGGTTGAGTAACACACAATGTGGTCTGACCAGTTATTGTGTAACGAGTGTTAAATGGAGTGTGGAGCTTACCCAGATTTTTCTGAATTAACTCTGATAGAAAGTCTGCTTTATATGTCTTTGCACCGTTGTGTAAAAGAGACCCTCCTATGCCATAAAGTAAGTACTTGAGGGAAGACTTCTCCTGAGTGGGCTGAAAGTTCACAGATGTGTATTACAGATGATCCGCATGAACTAAATGGCATTGGAAAAGCTGAAATTAAGATTTTTTTTTTCCTTTTGGTTACCTCTGTCAAGATCCTCTCTTCTCAGAGCCTGATGTAGCTACAGCTGGCAATAGCCTTGTAATCTTGATTGTAAAATACAGCAGCTGGCCGGGCTCAGTGGCTCACACCTGTAATCCCAGGGGAGGCCAAGGCAGGCGGATCACGGGGTCAGGAAATCGAGACCATCTTGGCTAACACAGTGAAACCCCATCTCTACTAAAAATACAAAAAATTAGCCGGGCGTGGTGGCACACACCTGTAGTCCCAGCTGCTCGAGAGGCTGAGGCAGGAGACTAGCTTGCACCCAGGAGGTGGAGGTTGCAGTGAGCTGAGATCCCGCCACTGTACTCCTAGGTGACACAGTGAGATTTCATCTAAAAAAAAAAAAAAAAAGTACAAGCTACTGGGGAACATGGGTTTTGCATGGAGTGATTATATTAAAAGTGACTCTAGTGATAGTTGGTTTATATTTTCTAAAATTTATGAATCTGCTGTTGTGACATCGAGAAAATTGGACACACAGTAGGCCAGGCAAGATGGCTCCTGCCTGTAATCCCAGCACTTTGGGAGGCCAAGGCCGGTGGATTGCTTGAGCTCAGAAGTTCAAGACCAGCCTGAGAAACATGGTGAAACCACACCTCTACAAAAAATATATAAAATTAGCCGGGTATGGTGGTGTGTGCCTGTAGTCCCAGCTACTCAGGAGGCTGAGTTGGGAGGATCACCTAAGCCAGGGAGGTTGAGGCTGCAGTGAGCCGTGATTGCACAACTGCCTTCCAGCAACAGAGCGAGACTCTGTCTCAGAAAAAGAAAAATAGGACACAGAAGAAACTTGGGTGTGGATTGCAAAAGCGGTGGGAAGAGTTTTGGAGATACAAAGGGAGGAAATAGTGTTTCCTGACGAGGATACTCCTAGCCACAGTTTCTAAAGAGAAAATCCACAACTTCTGGGCATCTGAGCAAGGTCCCTTCACCTGAGACTGAGCAAATGAAGATCTGGGGGAAGGAAGAGATTGGCATTTTAATGGATCTGGGATTACAGTCCCACCTGCGGGCATCAGTTGGCTTTTGCTACATGAGCCACTCTAAACCTCAGTGACAACAATAAACATTCCTCATGGTCTGCGGTTTGGCTGAGAGCTGGGTGATCCAGGCTGGGCTCAGTAGTGGTCTGTGGGCCGCCTGGTCGAGGCTCAGCCTGTCCAGGACAGCTGGGTTCTGTGTTTCTCTCACCATCCTCCCCAGACCAGTGAGGTGACCCAGCCTGCTTCTCTCATAGCGAAGGCAGAGACATGGAGGAAAGTGAGCCCAATGTAAAAGCCTGTTTCAAACCTGCGCTTGTGTCCTCTCTGCGAACTTCTCATTGGCGAAAGCAAGACACGAGGCAAAGATGGATGTAAGAAGGGGTGGGGAACTGGGATCATTTATACTCTCCACCGCGATCTGTGCCCACCGCCCCAATTCTTCATGTAAAGTTTGCTCACCCCCATCTAAGGACCCCGCTCCTAATTTCTTCCAATCACGCCTCAAGCAAGAAGTCTAGGACCTTGTGAGGCACATCAGGTCATAGTATGGCTTTCCTTAGTCTAGAAGCTTATGAACTTTTTGAAAAGACAAGTTATTGTCCATTTAGGCCCAACATACAGTGACGAGAAAAGGACGCAATAAGGCCCATTGGTAAGGGAAGAATAAATGGGTGACATGACAGTCACATAGCTGTTCTGAAACTCCATGGGGCAAACATTGCCAGGTCCTCTACCTTAAAGCTAGGGAATGTAAGGCTTTGGTTCTGCAACTCAGAAGTGGCTCAGTAGCGCACGAGTTGGCAAACATTTTCCGTAAAGATCTAAACAGTAAATATTTTAGGCTTTGTGGGCCACATAGTGTGTGTCACGTATTCCTTTTCCTCCTTTTCTTTTTAAAAGATGAAAGTCTCTCTTAGGTCAGGGGCTGTCATTTGCCACTGTCCCCCACACTCTGGCCTGTGCTGACACGTCCTTCTTTCTCCCTCACACTTCTGAAAAGGGCATTTTTAAAGGTGCCAGTTTGGGCTACTGAGCCTGCTTTCTGCTGGTGGAAAGACTGGGAATCTAGAAGTCCTTTGACGTTTTGAACAGTGGCAGTCTCTTTCCATCCAGTTAGGAGCATTTTTGCTAATGCGTTCACCTCAACACTCTTGTGGGTTTCCATGTATTTTACCCCATTCCACTCATACCAAGAGACAATTCTTTTTGAAGTGTGTTTAGCTCTCCAGACTTCATTACTGCTGTGTTAGTCACATTGGCTGCAGTGAGATCGTGACATTAGGATTCCTGGGAGCCTGTGGTGGGCGGAATTTAAGATGGCTCCTCCATGATCTTCACTCTCTGGGTGGAAACTGTCAGTCAGCCCACATCCAGGATTGTTGGTCAGTGCTGAAGGTCCTCTTCCCAAGGCTGTTTTTAGCATAGTCTACAAACATAAGCAAAACAGTAATTATAATTGAGCAAGTAAAATTTTTCTTTACCATGGAATCAATGCTGTTACACAATCACATGAGCCCTATCTTTGTCTGTTCAGGCTGCACTAACAAAATCCCAGAAACTGAGTGTTGGAAATAGAAGTTGGAAACAGATGCTCAATGCTGAAAAGAAAAAATAGCACTGGGACAAAGGATCTCTCAGCAAAGCATTTCTTTTTACTTCCTGCAGAAAGGGTACTCCCACTAGCAATCTCGCCATGATTGTACAACGGACAAAGGAAAGCAGACATATTTATTTCTTACCCATTTGGGGTTGTCCTCACTGCTGCATCTGATCTCCGTTGGCTGGAGCCAGACCTCACAATCTAAACTAAAACCCGATTGGCTAATAACTTGAAACTTTTCTAAACAGATAAAAGCAATGGAGAGCAAAAGAGGGAAGTCCAAATAAGGAAGGGGCACAGGCTGCGAGCTGGGACGTGCCTGTGAGCACGTCCAGCACAGGTATCTTGGTTAAAGTACAAGGACACAGAATGTACTACGTGCCTGTAAGCATATCTAACAGCTACATAGTATATGACGTCTAGCAAAAAGGAAAGACAGCTTTTAAAGAAAGTGTTTAAAACAAACGATTATGAATTTTTCTTAAGAAAGTGTTTAAAACAAACACATGAATTTTTCTTAAACAAGAAAGGAAAACAAACTATTATGAATTTTTCTTAAACAAGAAAGTGTTTAAAACAAACACTTGCCGGGCACAGTGGCTCAAGCCTGTAATCCCAGCACTTTGGGAGGCCGAGGCGGGTGGATCACGAGGTCGAGAGATCGAGACCATCCTGGTCAACATGGTGAAACCCCGTCTCTACTAAAAATACAGAAAACTAGCTGGGCGTGGTGGCGCGTGCCTGTAATCCCAGCTACTCAGGAGGCTGAGGCAGGAGAATTGCCTGAGCCCAGGAGGCAGAGGTTGCGGTGAGCCGAGATCGCACCATTGCACTCCAGCCTGGGTAACAAGAGCGAAACTCTGTCTCAAAAAAAAAAAAACTTATGAATTTTTCTTAAACAAGAAAGGAAACTTTGAAGAGGAACTTTCCTCCTTTCCACAATTTTCCTCCTCTTTTACTTTATGGTTCCTCTTCAAACTTGTTTAACATATCTTGACTCAACTGCTCGGCTTGACTTCCTACCAGAAGTAGCTTTTCTCAATAAGGTGGAGGAGGGTTCCAGGAGATTTCAGTAAGTGCTGTGTTTACTAGTCTTTGTACTAGCCCTCAGATGCATGGTATAATACAGCACCCAACAAGAAGGAGTATACTTATTACAGTTGCTAAAGACGGAAGAATTGAGGCTATGGTCTCTTTCCATTGACGGAACCATCTCTCGAGCCAATTTGAAATAGGGTTGTTAATGCTGGAATTTTTTGCTAACTCATTTAATAGGCAGTAAGCCCTTGGAGAGCTTTTGTTATGCTTCCATTGGGAGCAGTGTTGTTTGGGATAAAGGTGCAACACTGAGTTTTGATCATAACACAAACACCACCTTTTTCTGCTAATATCATGTCTAAAGCTATCCTGTTCTCCCAGGCCATTTGACTAGTAGATCTTAACTGTTCAGCTATTCCCTTAACCGCAGCTTTGGCATAGTTAACAAACCGCTGATGGTTGTAATAAATGTAGTTTATCCAATCTACATTTTTACTAGTTGTTACACATCAAAACAACATGGACTCAAACCCTGTAGTTATTTGATTCCTGGCTTTAAAATTTTCTGGTACTCCACGAGGAACTCCAGTGTCATCTAAATAGATATTATCCCTGTACTAATTTTTCTTTGTGGCACCGAGCATCTATTTCCAACTTGTATTTCCAACACTGAGTGTCTTCTAGACACCAGAAATGTATTGCTCTGAACTCTGAAGGCCGAACAGTAAAAGATCATGGTGCCAGCAGGTTTGGTGTCTGGTGAGGGCCCAATTCTGATTCATGGAAGTCCATCTTTTTGCTGTAACCTCACATGGCAGAAGGCGTAAGGCGGCCCTCTGGGGTTATCTTTATGAGAATGCTAATCACCTCCCCAAGACCCCACCTCCTAATATCATTACACTGAGGATTACTTTGCAACATATGAATTTGGGGAGATTCACATATTTGAACCACAGCGAGCCCCTTAAAAGCGGAGTTTCCTCCACCTCGGAGCAGAAGGGGATGTCAGAGAACCTGGAAGGATAGGATGGATCCGACATGCTCTTACTGGGTTTGAAGATGGAGAGAGCCAGCCATAAAGACCAGAGAGTGGCCTGTAGGAGCTGAGAGTGACCCCTGGCCATCAAGTGTGGAGGCTCGGCTTCATTTTCTGCTAGAGGTACACAGTGAATAAGCCTAGACACAATGACATGCAGTAGGTGCTTAATAAAGATCTCTTGGGAAATGAGTGTTAAATCAGCATTTATTGCGCCGGGTGCGGTGGCTCAAGCCTCTAATCCCAGCACTTTGGGAGGCCGAGGTGGGTGGATCACGAGGTCAAGAGATCGAGACCATCCTGGTCAACACGGTGAAACCCCGTCTCTACTAAAAATACAAAAAAATTAGCTGGGCGTGGTGGCGCGTGCCTGTAATCCCAGTTACTCAGGAGGTTGAGGCAGGAGAATTGCCTGAACCCAGGAGGCGGAGGTTGCGGTGAGCCGAGATTGCGCCATTGCACTCCAGTCTGGGTAACAAGAGTGAAACTGTCTCAAAAAAAAAAAAAAAAAAAAAAATCAGCATTTATTGAGCTCCTGCTGTATGCCAAGCCCATTTCAAGCTATGAGGAAACAGATGACTAAATTGACTAAGGTCTGTTCTCACAGAGGCACTTATATAGTCCGGTGAAGAAAGAATTCTTTCAGAATTATTCCTAAGGACGTTTTCAGAGCCTGGCAGGGCTGAGGAAACATTGCAGAATCAGACCCACCTTGGCCTTGGGGTGCTCAGGGTGGGTAAAGCCAGCCTCTGACTTACGGCCAAAGCCCCAGACAGAGCGAAGCTTACAGTCTTAAGAAAAAAGTAGGGGGAGGCTGGGTCACAGCCGTCAGCATCCGCACGGAGCTCGCAGCCCTGCATTCAGGAGCATCTGTCTGAGGCAGGAGGGAGCTGAGGCCCTGGCTGGGGGAAAATCCCAGCCCTGAGCACCCAGCTTCTCGGAGCCTGGACTATTCTAACGGGACCACGGAATTCGGTTATTATTTATTTTTATGTATTTATTTTGAAACAGGGTCTCGCCCTGTCATTGGGCTGGGTGCAGTGGCGCGATCAGGCGTTCAGAGCTCACTGCAGTCTCGATCTCCTGGCTCAAGCAATCCTCCCACCTCAGCCTCCCAAGTAGCTGAGACGACCAAGTAGCTGGCGCGCGCCATCACGTTGGGCTAATTTATTGTTTTGTTTTGTTTTACCATTTATTCATTTATTTTTTTTAAAAATTATTTTACTTTAGGTGCATACTATATCGGGCATTTCTCCCCATGTTATCCCTCCCCACCCCCCAATGTCTCTCCCCTACCCTCCAATTGTCCCCTGTGTGTGATCCTCTCTCTGAGTCCACGGGTTCTTGTTTTTTTTTTTTTGTTTTTTTTTTTTTTGAGACGAAGTTTCGCTCTTGTTTCCCAGGCTGGAGTGCAATGGCGCGATCTCGGCTCACCGCAACCTCCGCCTCCTGGGTTCAGGTGATTCTCCTGCCTCAGCCTCCTGAGTAGCTGGGATTACAGGCACACGCCACCATGCCCAGCTAATGTTTTGTATTTTTAGTAGAGACGGGGTTTCACCATGTTGACCAGGATGGTCTCGATCTCTCGACCTCGTGATCCACCCGCCTCGGCCTCCCAAAGTGCTGGGATTACAGGCTTGAGCCACCGCGCCCGGCCTGTTTTTTTTTAAGGGTTCTTCGCTTTGCTGCCCAGGCTGGTGTGGAACTCCTCCCACCGCAGCCTCCCACGCCCGGCCTGGGTGCTTATAATTTGGAATGTTGGGAACTTACACAGCAGTGCTTGGGACCTGGTTATCAGCGTCAGCTAGTTCCTTAAACTAGCGTGAAGTCGATCCAACCTTCAAGCGGTGTGAGGGTCCCCGCCCTAGGATCCCCAGGCAGTCCAGGCGCCAGAGCCGGGGGGCACGTGGGGCGCGCGTGCGTGCGCGGGGCCGCGGAGGCGGGAGCCCCGAGTGCGGGTCTAGCTCGCTGCGTGGCCGTAAAGGAGCCCGGGTGTCGTAAAAGGGCCGCAGTGGCAGCGCCCTGGCCGACGGCTGGTAGCCCATTTTGGACGCCGTCGTCGCTGCGAAAACCGGTGCCACCTGTTGCTAGTCCGGTCGCTGGTGACAGCGAGGCTTCCGCGCGCGCTGCTGCTGGGCGGCCTCGGAGCGGCCCGCGGGCGGGAAGGGCCGGCGGCGGGATGCGGCCTGTGGACGCGGACGAGGCGCGGGAGCCCCGGGAAGACCCAGGCAGCCCGCTGAGCCCTGCGTCCCACGCCGGCCGTGAGGACCGGGCCTCCCTGGAGCGCGAGCGCGCCCGGGCGCACTGGCGGGCCCGCAGGAAGCTGCTGGAGATCCAGAGCTTGCTAGACGCCATCAAGAGCGAGGTGGAGGCGGAGGAGCGGGGCGCCCGGGCCCCTGTACCCAGCCCGCGCGCGGAGGCGGAGGAGCGGGTGGCCAGGCTGTGCGCCGAGGCGGAGAGGAAGGCCGCGGAGGCGGCGCGGATGGGCAGGAGGATCGTGGAGCTGCACCAGCGGATTGCCGGCTGCGAGTGCTGCTGAGCCGGCGGGGCCGCGCGGGGCTGGAGCGGAGCGCGGCGGGGAGTGTCGCGCGTGGAAGGCGCTGGGCAGCCAGGGAGGGGCGCGCAGAGCCGTGGCCACGCTCTCCGCCAAGTTGGTTTCACTCTTTTTTCATAGGTAATTAGAGGAACTAATTTGATACGTTGTTGTAAAGAGTCATGACCACTTAAAGTATTTGCAAGACGTAGACTTGCTCGGTCAGTGGGTGGAGAGAAAAGTGTGAAGCGAAGGTACTTGCTGGAAACATGTGAATGTTGTTATGAGATTGGAGCGTTTGCGATGACCTTCCTGCAGGTGGTAGCATCGTGCACAGGTGGTTGGGTCTGTGTGACTCCCAGATAGGAGAATCTCAAGCTCAAAATGTATGTTGTGATGATGAATTTCCCCTGCTTGTACCTTAGGTTGCCAACTGATGAACTGTGTTCACCTGATAAGGAGTTCGTGGCTGCTTGGACAGACTGATACCAAGAGAGCCTTTCGTTTTGTGTCCCCTGTTTTTCTGCCTGCGTTTTCTCCACGTTAGCCACTAAATTTCCAGTACCAACCTGGTGGATGACTTCAGCATTAGATGGTCATGTGTATTTTTTGGTTAATAAGTGCATTCAGTTTGGAAGAGACAGCTTTTCATTCATGTCCCAAGCGAAGGAATAGGGCCTGTACAGTATGTACGCTGCTGTGTGGTCATATTTGTTCCTGCGATTTTATTCTGTTTTCAAAGTTTGGAAGTATACCCTTGTGCTTTCCTATTTTTTTATGCTTCTTGGAATTTGGGGACTCATGGGAGACTGGAAGTTAGAATTCTACAAGTGAGAAGACACTACGTGGTTGCAGCTGCCAAGATCAAGAACCCGAGCCCCAGTCAAGGTTGTGAATGCGACTTTGGATGAGATTGAGAAGGCCCCAGTGGATGGTTGGTCTGGAAGAGTGGTGGTGTGTGGATTTGAGGACCATCAGATCAAAGGAGGAGAGCTGTTTTGGTGTTTTGTTTTTTTGTTTTTATAGCATTTTTTTTTTTCCTGGAATGTAATTTTCCTATGGCATGTTAACTGGTGCACGTTGTGTAACCTGTCTGGTGAGGAATCTATAATTGGGATGAGTTCTAGGCATATGTGTTTGCTAACTTTGGGGTAATCTTCGTTATGATAGTCTCTGCCACAAATGCATGTGACCTTTTCAAGGGCCCAGAGTGGCTGAGGAAGGAAAGCTTCAAGCTGGCCATGAGGGTCTCAAACAGTCATTCCAGGCTTAGATGATGACTAGCCTAGGTTATCAGAGCCCAGACTCCACAGGGACTAAAATCAGAGCTCCGCCTTGTGATGATTTAGTTCATTTGCTTACAAAAACACATGCTGAAAGCCAGCTTTTAGAATCTTTGTGCAGGTGACCAAAGCAATTGGCCAGGAAAAAGTAAGATGAATAAACATTTTTCAAAATGAGTTTCTCCTTGAGAGTCGTCACTGTCAAATGGAGATGAATTGCTTCTGATTTAGGAGTTCTTCAAAGCCTGTGGCCCAGTGTGGGGTTTGAGCTGCAGAAGGGGAAGGAAGCAGACCTTAGAGGAGGAGGGGTGCCTCATGAAGCCATGTAGTCTGGCTGCAGCTTTAGGAGAGCTGAAGTTCATTCAGGCATCCAGTATTCACTGTGACCACAGAGCTCCACGATAGGTTAGGCACTAGGAATTTCTTAGACGATCTAGTGGGTTGAGACAGGTCTGAAAATATAATTATAGTTCAGTGCCTGCAGTGCTAGTCTTTGATGATGCTGATGCTACCTGCGTGAACAAAGTGCTTATAAAATTGGATCTGAGGGCCAGACACAGTGGCTCATGCCTGGAATCCCAAGTCTTTGGGAGGCCTAAGCAGGAGGATTGCTTGAGGCCAGGAGTTTGAGATCAGCCTGAGCAA
Source organism: Saimiri boliviensis (assembly GCF_048565385.1). Taxonomy (NCBI): domain Eukaryota; kingdom Metazoa; phylum Chordata; class Mammalia; order Primates; family Cebidae; genus Saimiri; species Saimiri boliviensis. The sequence continues at coordinate 6,130,252 of NC_133451.1, read as the reverse complement.
CATGGTGAGAACCCTGTCTCTAAAAGAAAGAAAAAAAAGTTAGATCTGGTATTCATAAGATGCTTAGAACTCTGTCTGGCCATCGTTAGTGCTGTATAAGTATTTGTTAGATAGATAACCCCAAAATGAGGGAAGCAGGAAAAAAATGATATGTACCCATAGAGTGGCAAGTTCTGTGGCAAACAACCAAACGGCCTTGGGGGATAGGGTATGGGGTTTCTAGTTGATTTGTATGGTTAGGTGACATGTCTGATGTGACATTTGCCTGAAGGCCTATGTGAGGAATATACATGGGTATCTAGGGAAAGAGTCTTCTAGGCTGGGGGATCAACCAGGGTAAAAAGGTGAGGAACAGCATGAAACCCCAGTGGGAAGGGAGGAAGTGGCAGGCATTGAGGTCAGAGGGAGCAGTGGCTGGATGTGAAGCTGCTGGGGGGTTGCCAGCAGAGGATGACAGGAGCTGACCATCTGTGAAGAGGCGGCTGCTGTGTTGAGGCCTGACAGTGGGGGACAAGGACAAGAGTGGGAGCCTGGAGAGTGAACCGTGTGCTGTGTGGGTGATGACGGATGAGGACCGCGTTGGGAAGGTGCGAGGGCCTGCGTGTGGACACGAGCGGATTCAGAGATGGTTCCGAGGCCCGGGACCTGAGCACCTATTTCATACCATTTGTCAAACTGGGCCACTTTTGAAAGTGAAAGGTGGCTCTATTAATAGAAATTCATCTGGGACTACAGATGTAAACAAGGACTTTCACAGGCAAAGAGGTGCTTACACTGTGTGGGGGGGGGACTTAGGGAGGAGTCCCTTCAGACCCACTGACTCTTGCTCTGAGCCAGAAGCTTGGGCACAGCTACACAAACAGCATCCCAAGCACAGGGAACACAGAACAGGTCAGGGGCCCAGAATGGCCTGCAGAGGCCACCAGTGGGTGGAGGCCACCAGGGGGCAGGGAGGAATTGGGGGTGTTGGGGGGGGGTCCTTTGGGAGACCTGTCTTTGAGTCTTATATCTCAGGTAAGGCAAGTACGCTTACAGTTAAAAGAAATGTTTCCTTAAAAAAATGATCTCCGGGATTGTTAAATTTGCTTTAGCAAACTCATGAAGAGGAACATCATTCTATAGGATGTCAGTGGGATGGATGGAGTAGGCTGGATTCTAAGACCACACCAAGGGGCCAAAAGGGAAACAGCTTGTACTGGCCTGTTTCCTCTGTTACCTCCCAGTCCAATTCCCAAAGCTCCCACCAGTGTCAGGACACTGGGGATGAGAAAACAAAAACCTCTATTACAAGAATCCACTTGGGTGTAGGCAATTTAACATACATTATCTAATTTTCACCAATATCAGAGATCATTTTATTATCCCCATTACTCAGGTGAGAAAACTTCAGCAGAAAACAACCCTCAGAACCTTGTCTGGAAGAATTCAATTGATGCCAAAGCTGTTTCACAGCATCAGTAGCTCCTGTTGTACCATCTACTTCCTCTACGCCCAGCAATCAGGTCGTGATGGATTTTGAAACAACGGTTCAGAATGCTGACCGCTCTAGAGAGGGCCACAGCAGCAAGCATGGGACTGAGTTTCCAGCCTCATGGAATGTTCCAAGACAGACCCTCTCTGACTGACAAGAGGTGTGAGGCATCGCTCAGGCTGAGTGAGATTTGGAGGCCTGAATGCAGGCATCCCACCCTCTGCTCATGTCCCATGTCCAGATGTCTTTTGAACACCAACCAGTGGATGTCATAGGATGGATTCACTTACCTGTTGATGTATTCATTCAGTGCATTTTGCTGGCAATGTACTAGGTCCTTGGGACACCAATGGCAATGGAGTCATCAATTCATTTGTTCAAGTGTTCTTTGAATAGTTACTGAAGACTTAACACATGCCAGGCCTGGAGTAGACATGACAGCTGTATCTTACACAGTTGCTGCCTTCAGAGGGTTTGCACCCTAGTGGGTAAGATGGCCATTTAGCAGCCCCTGCCTGTGCGTGAGAAATGCTGAGCATGAGCAAAGCCCAGGGTGGGGGTTATCTGCCCAGCCAGGGAATAGACAAGGCTCCTGCCCTGAGGGGTTGCTGATCATATGTTACATGATTGAAGCTGTGTGGGGATGTGGGCAGGGGAAGGGAGGGTGTGTGGAAGGTTCCAGTCAGACTGACCCCATCCTGCCAGCAGAGAACAGCCAAGGCCCAGCCCTCTACACATGCATGTTGCTTCATCCTGCCTCACTCCTTTGATAAAAGCGGTTTGCATTTTGGGTGCCATGATGGTAACAGCTAAATTTGTGAACTTCCATCTTAGGAGCCAAGGGCAATATCCTGTGTCTGAGCCAAGAGGAAGGGAACCCACTGAGGGAGAAAGAGCCCTAACCCCTGTGAAGGTACACCAGACAGCGGACAGCACACAAGGCATGGGCTGGGGTCAGAAGGGCAGTTCATTCCTGGCTCTGCCAATCACTCACCCTATGACCATCTCTTTGGGACCACCATAAAATGAAAGATTTGCACTGTGTTGTCTCTGAGTTAGCTTGGAGCCTTGACATTCCATGTGACTCAGATTCATATAAAGTAACCAGCCACCTCTTTGACAATTTTAGCCTTGCCCTTTGAGTTAGCACCTTGAAGACATGTGTCTGAGGCCCTCTCAGAGATTTTTGGAATTTCATTGTATGGTCTAGCCACACTAGCACTTCCAAGTAGGTCTTATATTTGGAATAAGAGTTTCATTAGCCAGCAGAAGATTCCTGGGTTCCAGAGGTGCCCTGAGACCTCTCCAACTGGAAAAAGGTTGATAAACAAATGAAAATGATCCTTGATCTTTCTCCCCCTTGATTACATCATAATACAACACAATTCTTGGCTATTCAAAGGCATCCTAAACTTGGGTCATGGTGTACCCATCAGTCTTACTATTTGTTCAGTGTACTGTAAATCAGACACATTTTTCTGTGTTTCTTAATTCCCTCAGTCATGATTGTACATATACTCTGGAACTCAGAAGAATGAAGAGTTCTTTAATGTGGTCCCTTGAGTCATTGCTCTCTGACAAACCAGTCCTCTTTATTGAAAGATAGTTTTGCTGGGTATATAATTTTAGGTTGGCAAATATTTTCTCTTGCTGTCATTAACATCATCTCACTGACTTTGGCTTCTATCATTGAGAATTCAGCTGTCACTCCAGTGTTTGGCTTTTAGAATGGGATTGAAGTCTGGGCCACAGAATGCAGAGCATGCAGGCTTCTGTGGTCTCCCAGTCCGTTTCCTCAGTGCTCCTTCACTCCTTCTGGTCACACTGGCTGCTTTGCTGTGTTGGCCTCATGGCCTTTGCCTGTGTTGAATCCCCTGGCTGGGATACTACTGCAGCTGAACAGTGGTAAAAAGTGGACAGAGAAAACGTGAAGCATTCTTTGGAGAAGTTCTGCTGTGATACGGCAGAGAAAGGGGGTTACAGCAGGGATAGCTGAAGGGAGGGTATCTTTCTCGTGTGTGACCATGTGTGGTGTGGACAGAGGTACTGACTGATGAGACTGACCTGGTGTAGCAGGATCCAGGAGGCACAGCTGCAGGCAGCAGGTGGCCCCTACAGCTCCCCCTGCCGGGCCCTGCCTCCCTCTGTACCTTGCAGAGTCCCTCCTCTGGTGGTCAGCCAGTTTGCATAACCCTGCCCCCAACCTAATTACCCAAAGCCAGCAGCCAGAGGTGCACCCTCACTGACACTTCATTTCTAGAACATTTCCTTTGGGAACATAAAACCACAGCCCAAATGCCACCCTCAAGCCCCCAGCCCTCTCTCTGCTTTCCCCCAGAGGGCACCCCAGCCAGCTTAGGCTCCCCTCACTCAGCTTGTCCCGTACTTCAGTGCACCAAGCCTTTCGTGGCCTCTCCCTCCTGGAGGAGTCCAATTTGTTGTGAAGTTCTGTGTTGGATGATTATGGTTGATAAGCCCGTTCTCCCAGGGTCCCCAGGGGAAGGTGGCCTGAAAAGCTTCCTCAAAAAGCAGGAGGATGCCTCCTCTAGTGGCATCAGTGTCCTGCCGGCTGCCCCCAGCCTCTGCACAGCCCTGTGCTGATGGTTGAGAGGCCTTGCTGCCATTCAGAAGGCTGCCTCCAGTGCATTCAGCGGGTGTGCCTGAGGCGTGGAGGTGTGCAGGCAGGTGCAGTTCATAACCGAGGAACAGTTGTGCTGTTTCTTTTTCTTCTCTTTCTTTCTTTTTCTTTTTTTTTTTTTGAGACAGTCACGCTCTGTCACCAGGCTGGAGTGCAGTGACGCAGTCTCAGCTCACTGCAACCTCTGGCACCCTGGTTCAAGCCATTCTCCTGCCTCAGCCTCCCAAGTAGCTGGAATTCCAGGCACACGCCACCATGCCCAGCTAATTTTTGTACTTCTGGTAGAGACGCTGTTTCACCACGTTGGCCAGGATGGTCTCAATCTCCTGACCTTGTGTTCCGCCCACTTCAGCCTCCCAACGTGCTGGGATTACAGGTGCCGAGCCACCGCGCCCGGCCTGTGCCGTTTCTTAATCAAGCTCACAGAAGCCCAGGCTTACTGTGGATCCATTTGCGCCCCACTCGGAACGCAGGCAGTGGTCCTTTCAAGGCTCGGCCTGAGCGCAGATGATGAGAGAGGGGACTTCAGAACTCTTCTTCCTGTGCAGCCTGGGGGCCACCTGGTGGACAGCCTTTGGGGAGGATGTTTGCTGTGCTACTTAAGAGTCCACGAAGGTCCCATTGGAAGACTCATCCTGCATGTCCACTTAACTGGGAAGGCACCAGTCTCATCAATGGCGAATCTGAGGAGCATCATTTCTCAGCTTCTCATCATTCTTAGGATGCTTCCAGCCCAGCCCTCCTGAGAGGTCCAATGACTGTGGCTGGAAGAGGGGCGCCCTAGTGAAAAGATTTTTCCAGCTGCCATCCAGAGCTCACCTCACCAAGTCTCCAGGGTTGTTGGGGGAGCTGGGCAGCGTTCTTGGCGTTTCTTTGCTCTGGCCCTGGTGCAGGTGGGAGGAGGTGAGCGGAAGATTGTTCCCATCATGCCTTCTGCATCTGTGAGCTGTACATCCCTGGGGAAGGCACCAGACGTCTCCGGATCTCTCTCCCCACCCATAAAATGAGCATGATACTCCCTGCCTGTATTCCTGCCAGAACTTCTGGGAGGAATGGAGAAAACTTTACCTTAGACTAGGGATTAAACTTTTCCCTAAGGAGCCAGATAGTGAATGCCCTAAGAAGGCTGGGCATGGTGGCTCACGCCTGTAATTCCAGCACTTTAGGAGACCATAGCAGGTGGATCACTTGAGTGAGGTCAGGAGTTCAAGACCAGCCACAGCCAACATGGTGAGCCTCGTCTCTAGTAAAAAATACAAAAACTAGCTGGGCCTGGTGGCATGCACCTGTAATCCCAGCTACTCAGGAGGCTCAGGCAGGAGAATCGCTTGAACCCAGGAGGTAGAGGTTGCAGTGAGCTGAGATGGTGCCACTGCACCCAGCCTGGGCGACAGAGGGAGACACCATCTAAAAAAAAAAAAAAAAAAGTAAATGCCATAAGGTTTCTGTGCTGCTGAGCCTTAGTAAGTCCAGTAAGATAACTCAGCCCACTGGCAGATTAGTGGAGAAAGAAAAATATATGAAGGTCTCATTAGGCACAGAAAAGGCATTTCACACAATCCAGTATGTGACCATTCATTTCAAAACTTCTCACACATTTGTACTAGGTGGATAAATGTGTCCACTTACAACCTGCCGGAAAGGTTCTCCTGAAGCCAGAGGATAATGAAGCCATGCCGTCTAACGTGAGGGCAGCCAGGGTGCTTGCAGCTGGAGCAAGAGGGCTGGGGGAGGGGAGTAGTGGGCAGAGATTTGATTGGTTTTAAATAAACCTTTACCACCCATACCCCTGGGAAACAATTACGGCCACACCAGCCAGCTCTCCTCACCTGGTTGCAGAGAGCACCCCAGGTCTGTCGTGGGCAGCAGAGTTTGGCAGGACACTGGCCCTCACCTTGACCCTCACCCCTCTAGTCCTCCACCCTCTGTCTCTCCTCCCTCAGCCCTGCCTCCATACCCCACAGCTCCAGGAAAGGTGCTCCTGCCCTGGGCTGGGTTCTAGGCACTCAGAAGTGGGTTGGACCCACCTTTGGCCCTTGCAGAGCTCCCAGGCACTGGCAGGTCCAGTGCTGGCAGCAAGGGAGGCCCTGGACAAAGGGGCCAGCACAAGAAGGACAAGACTGCCTTGCTGGACCAACGTGGAAAGCGTGCTGGGAGGGCTCGGGCCGAAAGGCAAGAGTGGGACGTGGCCGTGGTGCCCGTGAGCCTGCGAAGGAAGATGTGCGCCTTCTCGCTGCTGCACACACCAGCGCTGACTCCTAGAAGCTGGGGCATGTGGGCACGTTCTTCTGGAAGAAACCACGGCAGCTATTACTAGTTGCCCCAGACTGAGGGCTGGAGCTGGGTAGGGTGAGGGTTTTCCATTTCACGAGGTGCCCTTCTAATCTCGCTTGAATTTTTTAAGCCTGCTTGGGAGCCGATTTATTTAGTTGTTAATATCAACAAATTTTATCTGAGTAGCAAGTTGAGACTCCATTTTTTTGTTTCGTGATTTATACTTCACAGTGTTTTAAAAAACTAATAAAAGTAACATTAGGCCAGGCATGGTGGTTCATGCCTGTAATCCCAGTGCTTTGGGAGGCTTGCTTGAGCCTTGGAGTTCAAGACCAGCCTGGGTAACAGAGCAAGAAGTTTTTAAAAAGTTGTCACCACTACTCAGGAGGCCGAAGCAGGAGGATGGCAGCAGAGCGAGACTCTGTCTCTTTAAAAAAAAGTAATATTATACAAATTTTGAAAAATAAAGGTTAAAGGTAAAACGTAAGCATTCAGGTGCTTCAACTTTAGTCTCGTTTCCGGGAGTCCCAGGGGCTCCCAGGCTAAAGTTAGAGGGGCCGGGCTGGGGTGCTCAGCAGCAGTCCCCTTCCGCACACCTCCAGGACAGGCGCCATGGGGGCTGAGGGACAATGCCTTGTGCACTTCTTCCAGGGTCTTCGTAGCTCCCCATGAGGCAGATGCCAGCATTGCTCTGCGCGGACGCCCGGTCAGGCCCCCAGTTCCAGAACAAACCGCTGCCCCACTCACAAGGACAAGAGACCCTCCCACTCTCCGCCATTTCAGAAGACAGCAGGCTGTGATCTGGGGAAACGGCCCCTCTTTCCTAGCTGGCAGGGCTGCCCCCGTGGGGATGGCTGCACCTCCCAGAACAATTCCAGGGAGTAGGACGCATGAGCCTCCTTCTGGCCCCAGACCCAAGTCAGCTTCTCCAACCCAGCTTTCCCACGAACAGGATGGCTAGGCTGTGGCTCTGGGGTCTTCCCAGGGGAAGGAGGCAGCAGGGAGCTTGCACACGCCAGACCTCGCCCTCATCCTCCCTGCCCCACCTCTCTCCCTGCACCGTGCGCTAATGGGTTGGTCCCCCAACAGGACTCCACGGCACCTCCTTCAGGGCAGGGGCCAGATCTGACTCTCCCCAGTATCCCCAGCACCTAGCGGAAGTGTTTCTGACCGAGTGTTTGCTAAACTGAACGCAGAGCCGGATGGGAGCTTGGAAAAACTCACATGCCCGGGGCAGCCCAACCTCAGGCAAGGGGAGCAGAGGGCTTGGCTGCCCCGCTCTGGCAGGAAGGGATGCCCAATGTGGTCGGACCATCTGATTTCCATGTTAGGAATCTTCTCTTGTGTGTCTGTGAAACCTTATTTTTGAATGTTGCTAACTTAGGCTAACACTATGATTGACTGATGATTGATTTTAAGCAGTGGGCCCACGTGATTGTGAAGACTGGCAAGTCCAAACTCTTAGGGCAGGCTGGCAGGCCTGAGACTCAGGGAACAGCTGATGTCACAGACTTGAGTCCAAATGCTGCAGGCTAGAAACGGAATCAGGCTTTCTGTAGTGTGGTCTGGAGGCAGAATTCCTTCTGGAAACCTCAGTTTCAATGGGTCTGATGAGGCCCACCCACACTATGGAGGGTCATCTGCTTTATTCAAAGTCCACTAATTAAATAGTAATGACACCCAAAAATATCTTCACAGCAGCTTCTAGATGAGAGTTTGAACAAACAACAGGGCCGATAGCCTAGCAGAGTGGACGGATAATGACATTCACCATTGCAGCTGCCAGTGGGCAACCAGTGGATGGGCATTGCCCAGCCTCACAACCACCCTTGGGATAGAAGCATGTGCACCCCGTCCATTTTACAGATGAGAAAACCGGGCTCAGAGGTGCCCAGCCAGCACATGGCAGAGCCAGACTCAGACCCGTCCTCTACTCCAGGCCCCAGCCCTGCACCCCCACCACAGCGTGTTGGCCTTGGCAGCCCTGGGAGACTCGCGGAGAGGGCAGAGGCGGTGAATGTAGGATGCGCTGACTGCAGACTCCACAGGATGCCCTCAGGCCGCAGGGCCCAGCCTCTCTCCCTCTGCCTCCTCCAGCTTCTCCAACAAGCCTTGCCTTTGTGGGCACCCCAGACCCAGCCAAGGGAGCTGACTGTGGAGACTCACTCACTGGGGTCAGGACCTCATGGCCACTCGGGGTGTGCGGAGGACTGTGTCTCCAGGAACCGGCTGGATGGATCTGGGAGCTGGAGACCCCATGTTTTCACAGGGCTCCTGTTTTCTCCCCTTGTGAGTTTCTTAGTCTAAATAGAAATGTTTTAAAACTCCTGGTGTTCTAGTGTACCCTGCATGCACTGTGCACGCCTAGGAATCTGGGCACCTTGGTGTGAGAATGTGGGCTCTGTGGGTTCAGAGTCCTGGAGGTGACCTCATCTGAATCCCTCGTTTTACAGATGAAGAAAGTGGCCCTTGAGGAAGGAAGTGGCCCCAGCGTCACCCGGCAAGTCAGTGACCCAAGGGCTGGGCAGGCTGTTCACCTGAGGCTGGTACCCTGTACCAGTCAGTCCGGTGCCCACAGGCAGGGCCCCCTTTCCTGCCACCACTGAACGCTTGACACATCTCTGTGCTTCTACTGAAAGTGAAGGTCACAGGGAGGAATTTGTGTCTGTCCCAGAGGCATCTGATGAGGAAAGACATTTGAAACATTTTTTGTAGAGACAGGGTCTTGCTGTGTTGCCCAGGCTGGTCTTCATCTCCCAGGCTCAAGCCATCCTCCCGCCTCAGCATCCCAAAGTGTTGGGATTACAGGCATGAGCCGCTGCACTGGCCTGAAGAATGTCAGCATGTTAGACGGGCACGGGCTGGATCAGCACATTCGGAAGGTGCTCCGAGTTCCCTGTGCAGAGTGCTCTCCGCCACGGACAGTCCTGAGCTTGGACTCAGTCTCCCCAAATTGTCATGGGTTTTCTGGTACTCTGTCACCTGGAAGTCTTGACTCACCAAAGAAATCAACTCAACAGAGATGATGGTGTGGCCTTGAGGAGGGCCTTGGGTGAGGACAGGGTAGGAATAGTGGGAACCCCCAGAACTGGGGGGCCATGAAACATGAAACCCTGGCCCAAAAAAGGTAGTTGGAAGACACCACGCAACCTGCTGCGCCTCCTTTGAGAAGGCGAGCTTTTTCTTTCTGTTGAGGCACTTTGCCAACGTTTAATATTTCACGTCCATCACCAAAGCCACTCTGCAGCAGCTCACAGGGGCGCAGAATCGCTGACTTCCAGCTTCAGGAAACATTCCTCACCCCGCTCCCTGTCTCCCACCAACCACATCCCCCTGACCCCCACCACCAGGAGCCGCTTCCCCATCCCGCAGCTTCTGCCCCTGCTGCAGTATCTGCATACGTGCCACACTCCGTCCCAGCTCCAGTCCTTGGCACAGGCCGTTGCCCTTGCTGAGAACATCCTGAGGCTCCTGGGGCACGCGTCGGAATCCCGACAGGCTTGGCTGGCCCCTCTCCCAGCCTCCCCCCTAGCGGTGCCCTGCCTCGGGTGTTCCAGCTCAGGGGATGCTGACACTGACATTCTGGGGCCACACTCTGAAGACCGCTTGTCCAGGCAAGCCCCTTTGTCTAGCAAACACCTTCTGCTCCTTCAAGTCTCATCTGAAGCGCCACCTCCTCCAGGAAGCCTCCCTGACCTCCCTGTCTGGGTAGCTGCTTCGTGGGGCTGCCACAGCACACCACTATCACACTGCACTGTCCCTGCCTGCTGCTTCTCAGTGTCCTTGACTGGACTGGCAGCTCCTCAAGGGACAGGATGAACCAGTCACAGCTCCTCTCCAAAGAATACCCAGCAGAGAAGGCAGCCAGGATCGAGGAAGGAGGGAGCAGCAGGTGCTTCGAGCGCCGCTGGGTAGCCGACACCTGCCACGAGCCTCCCACCCTCCGCTGCAGCTCAGCCTGTGCTCTACTTACCCTTGACTCCCCCATTCTCTCTGAGGGTAATGATCATTGTCACTAGTTCCTAGGAAACTGACGCTCTGGTCACAGAACTTGTCCAAGGTGTCACAGAACAAATAAAGGGCAAAGCCGGGGACCAAGCCAGAGTCAACCTGTGCCTTTCCACAGTGCCAGGCTGTTCACTGTGAAGCAGCTAGGCGGTGTCGCCGAGCTCTGCACGGGTGCACTGAGGGGAACAGCAGCCCCTAAAACTCATGTCCTTCCCGGGACCTCAGCATCCAGCCTTCTTTGCAAATCAGATTATTGCGAATGTACCAAGACAGGGTCATGTCTGTGTCCTGAGACACAGAGACACGTGGGGGCCCATGTGACTGAACAGAGACAAATGAGACTGGAGCGCAGGGCCATAGGATGAGGAATGCCGGCAGCCACCAGAGCTGGGGATGGGCAGGAGCAGAGTCCCCCTCTGAGGCCCCAGAAGGAAGTAGCCCTGACGACGCCTGGATTTCCGCCTTCTCAGCTCCAGAACCAAGAGGGAGCACACTGCTGGTGTTTTTGGCCCCCCAGTTTGTGGTGATTTGTTCCACAGCCCCTAAAACACAAATGCAACCATTTGGGAATACTCAGTCACAAGCAACAAGAATCCCAGCGGCCATCTCCACGTGGCTGCACGGCCGAGGGAGAGCATGCCCAGGACTCGTGCAGGAAAGCAGGCAGGCTCTGTAGCCTTCAGTGAAACATTCGACCAGAACCGGGTTGTGTGGGCCCCGCGGCGTCCAGAGAGCCTGAGAGATGAGTCATTGGGTTCTAGCCTGGAGGAAGAGGCCTGCAAGACGTCTCAGGGGCTCTGCCGCCTTTCCCAGGAGCTGTGTCCCTCTGGTGGGACGCCACCCCTGCCCTCACAGCCACCCAGTGCATGACCCCTGCGTCCAGCCTGTCCCTGAGAAACAGACTTCCTCACCTCCCTCAGCCTCCTCCCTCATCAAATATTTGTCTGTGACATTATCAAGGATCAAACCGGTTTGGTCCGGGAAGTGTTTGTGCAGTGCAGGAAACGCGGGCAGGGTGAAGGGGCCTGGGCTTGCCAGCCAAGCTCCTCGCTCTGAGCCTCGGTTTCCCTTCTGCAAAGGGTGGAGGTCTCGTCAGGTGCTGAGTGAGGCTCCTCCTCCTCCTTCAGTTTCCTGCTCCTGCTGAGGCCCCCACCAGCTCCCAGTGTCCCCAGGCGGCCGTGGCAGGGACCCTGAACTGCGCGTGGCGGGGGCTCCTCGCTCTGCAGCCCCCTGACTGCCTCACCGTGCACATCCGCCTCTCACATCAGTGGCCACGTGGACCTCAAAAGGACAAACCTGACAGTGTATCTCGAACTGAAAATCCTCCAGACCACTGACCTGGCGCAGCGGGATCACCTGGGAGGCACTGAAAGGGGCAGCTCTGCCCGGGTGCGGCCCACCCAGGAGCTCAAATGTGTGGCTGGCACTGCGAGGCCCAGAACTACAGGATCAAGCCCCCGTGGGGCCGGCCTGGGGGCCCTTCCCTGGTGGTGCCCTCCTCCCCCTCCAGCCCGTCTCCACGCTGGACCCCCACTGCCCATCCTAACTTCTTGATTCCCTAGAGAGCCGGTTCTCTGTACCTCATTCCTCACTGTCCGACCTCCCAAGGCGCCGGCTCCTCCAAGCCCACCTCCCACTCCACCCCACCGCACTCTCCAAGTGCCCTGCCTGGGCCTGGCTCCCTCCGCCCCGCCCAGCACAGGCCCCACCCCCCCGTCCTGGCCTCTCTGCTTCTCCCCACCCCAGTCGCCTCTCCTTCCTCACCCCCCTCCAAGCACAAGGCGCCCTCTGTGGCTAGTGACCCCGACGCCAGGGTCCCAGCCTCGCTCATCATGCATGCCCCAGCCCAGCGAAGGGACTGGGAGGCTCAGGTCAACTTACGAGGGGCCTTCTGTGGCATCTGCTGAACACAGACGTCCAGAGAAGGCTTCATCTGGTCCAGATTCCAGAGGACAGAGGAGTCACTTCCCGAGCTGTTTCCACGACACTCAGGACAGGCTGGGCAGGCTAAGCCTTACCTGCCCCACCACGTAACTTGTGCTTTCCTGAAACCTCCTGACCCCCACCTGAAACCTGCCTGCCCATCCCCCTGGTGAGAGCAAGGCCTTGTCAAAACAGGGCCACATCCCGGCTCTCCTGGGGGTTGACTACTGGGTCCCTTCCTGTCAGCAGTTGCTCTTTAACCTGGTTAACATGTAGAAGCTTGTGGTTTGAGCTCGCTCTTCATCTGGCCTCTTTTTTTTCTTTGAGACAGAGTCTCCCTGGCCCCCAGGCTGGAGTGCAGTGACATGATCTCGGCTCACTGCAACCTCTACCTCCCCGGCTCAAGCGATCCTCCTGCCTCAGTCTCCTCGGTAGCTGGGATGACAGATGTGTGCCACCACGCCTGGCTAAATTTTGCACTGTTAGTAGAGACAGGGGTTTGCCTGTTGGCCAGAGTGGTCTCGAACTCCTGACCTCAAGTGACCTGCCTGCCTCAGCCTCCAAAAGTACTGGGATTACAGGTATGAGCCACTGTGCCCAGTCTTATCTGGCCTCTTAATGCTAAGCATGGGAGGAGTCCAGTGCCCGGATGCCTGGGTCAGCCTGACAGTGCCAGGAGACCAACTGGGAGCTTGTGGGAGAAGGCAGGACCCTCCTCAGGCGCACAGCCCCAGGGGAGGCCAACCCCTGCTTTCTCCGATCCCGCCCTGTGTGGGAACACCAGTTGTTAGATGTTTGCAGGAGAGCTTAAACTGAGGGCATTTTGGCTGAGGGCACGAGAACTTTCCTTTCCCAAATCCGCCCTGTTCTAAAGGCCACCCTCCCAGCTCCCACGCTGCTGCAGGCACCACAGAATGGCAGAATCTGCCCAGAGGCTGAGCTCCCAGCCCTCCTGGATTGCCGATGCCTCGTGTCACCCCAGGACCCCATAGCTCTTGCTGCTGTAAAGAAGACCCCAGAACGCCCAAGTCTGAAGGGTGGGAAGAGAAAAGATCCCAACCTGGTCAGGGACAGAAAGGTTTTTTTGCATGATACAATTCACAATATCCTTTTGGGAAGAAACCAGTGTTCTAGATATATGCCATTTCATTAAATTTTGAATAGAGTGACGTCTGGGGAGTAGCTCCCTCCCCGACATGGCACCCGCAGCTGACGAACATCAGGCTCCCAGAGGTCCTGGCCCTGGTGCTCTTGTGTGTGCGTCTAGCAACGTGAGCCAACCACTTGGATTGCAATCTCTGCAAAGATCTTTGTGGAGAGGGAGGCCTCTGGGTGTGAGCCCACTTTGACCTCTGTACCACATTTAAACTCATCACTTTGAAAAAGCACATGTTCGTAACTAAATGTTCTGAGAACATTCTTTTTTAGCGCAGAGGTGGGACACGCAGGTGTGAGAGCGCCTGTGTAGACCAGCCCTGCTGCCTTCCTCCCAGGGCACACAGAGCGCTCCAGCCGCCTCAAGAGCAACTCCCCCGAGATGATAGTCATGACCCCTGCAGCAACATTCCTGAATAAAGCCAGAACAAGTTTCTCTTTAACCAGTCCTCTGACTCAGAGGTCTGAGTAGAACCCTTCCTTGGAAAATGTGGCCCCACTCTTGAGAAGTGTCTTGAGGGGGCTTGTCCTCAGAGTTACCCAGTGAGTTACTCCAGCAGGGGCAGCCTGGGTGGTTGGATGCCACTCCAGCGGCCTGAATGGGTCGGGGGGTGCAAGCGGTTTCTACCTGATGTCCTGATCCTTCCTCCCACAGTGGTGACAGATTAAAGTGAATGGCTGGGCGTGGTGGAGTGCCCCTGTAGTCCCAGGTACTAGAGAGGCTGAGGTGGGAGGATCACTTGAGCCCAGGAGTTGGAGGCTGCAGTGAGCCGTGATTAAGCCCCTGCACTCCAGCCTGGGTGACAAAGCAAGACGCTGTCTCTAAAAATAAATAAATGAGGTTGGGCATGGTCCAGGCTCATGCCTGTAATCCCAGCACTTTGGGAGGCCGAGGTGGGCAGATCACTTGAGCTCAAGAGTTTGAGACCAGCCTGGCCAACATGGTGAAACCTCATTTCTACTAAAAATATGAAAATTAGCCGGGCGTGGTGTGCACGCCTGTAATCCCAGCTATTCAAGAGGGTGTGGCAGGATAATCACTTGAACCAGGAGGCAGAGGTTGCAGTGAGCCAAGACTGTGCCACTGCACTCCAGCCTGGGTGATAGAGTGAGACTCTGTCTCAAAATATAAATAAACATAAATAAATAAATAAAAATTTTAAAACAGAGTGATGACCAGACTGGCCAACAAGGTAAAACCCCATCTCTACTAAAAATACAAAAAAAAAAAAAAAAAATAGCCTGGTACGGTGGCACACACCTGTCACAGCTACTCGGGAGGCTGACGCCGGAGAATCACTTGAACCTGGGAGGCAGAAGTTGCAATGAGCCAAGGTCACGCCACTGCACTCCAGCCTGGGCAACAGAGCGAGACTAAGTCTCAAATATATATATATGTATGTATATATATACATATATGTATAAAACACAGTGTATGCCCCGCCTGAGGAGCACTGCCTCTGAGACAGGGAGCCTCCTATATTCTTCCCCGCTCCTCTGGTGGAGGTGGTAGGACGATCGTCTGTCCCGTGCAACCTTATCCCAAGAGGGAACTGCCCAGCTGAGGCGTGAGTGGAACAGACCTGTCCCTGCTCACAAAGGGTGAGCCTCCACTGCAGGACACCTGGACAGAGGCGACGTGTCCTGAGAAAGCCAGCTCTTGTAAGACTGGTGGCTCCCATCTGTGTTGAGCCACAGCCGGCGGGGGCAGTCCCGGTGCGGCCCATGAGCTGGTGGAGGCTGTGTCGGGAAAGGTTAGACACTCGCTGGAGGCTGACGCTCTGGAAGATCTCTACCGAGAGAGAGCCTGTGGGCGTGGGTCTGCTTTGACAGGCCTCCACCTCCATGCTCGCCAGGGCTGTCTCAGCTTCCCAGAGACACAGACCCTCTGAGTGCCTCCGCTATAGAGACGGGGAGGGATTCGAACGTGCCTGAGACCTGAGTCCCCGACTCTGCCCAGAGGTCCCAGGAACCTTTGTGCTGTCTAAGCTCTGCGACTGCTCTGGGTTTGATAAGTGCCGAGGCTCAGAAACAACACCCAGCGTGGATGCCTCCGAAGCAAAACTTTCTCCAGCCCCTCCTCCCTGAGAGGCTTCCCCAAGATGGGTCATAGAAACCAGAACCTCTTGTCCCCAAACCCAGCCATAAAACCCAGAACTCCGACTCCAGTTCTCCACCCCCTCCCCTTTCTGCATAGAAACCAGCCATAAAGAAACACTCTGGGCTGCTTTATCTGACTGCAGGTCACAAGACCTCAATTCCAGAGAGGGTCCTGGCCACACCTAGAAGGAAGGAAAGCTGCCCCGAGGCCCAGAGGAATCTGTCCCGACAGGCCGGGCCGGGCTGTCCTCCTGGTCTGCCCGCGTCAACCTGACTTTCGTGTGCGATCCTATTTCCATGCTGTGTTTGCAGCCATGGACCGTTTCCCCCAGATCCTTGGGTCTTCATCCTGAAGGCTGCCGTGCCTCATAAGCTACGATCAGATACGTCTCTGGCGCTTTTCTCCTCTGAATCTGCCTTTTGCCCACTGATTTTCAGCCAGCTCCCAGAGGATGAAGGGGAGCTTTCTGCTCGGCTCCACAGGGGAGGAGTGAGGAGGCTGCGGTGGAAGCTGCGCCGCTGAAGGACACAGGGCGGCGGGAGCAGAACCGTGTTCACACACATGCCCAGCAGGAATTCACTCAGACATCTCCTCGTGTCTGCAGGCTCAGTGCCAGCACCCTCTGATACCAACACACAGGGCCACAGGGTCACCACTCACTCCACACACACTCACCCTGTGCCCACTTACCCAGGGAGGGCCAGGAAGGAGGACACCACTGTGACTCACTGATGGCCCCAAGACACAGGGGAGCACTGTAAAATGCCGGAGGCGGCCCACACCCTGGGCCGTGGCTGGGGGAAAGTTCCAGAAAGGGCATCACGGCGATGCATTTCATCAGAACCGAGCACACGCATGCGGAGGGGCAGGACTGCCTGAATGTTCCAGCCCCGCTGTCCCACCCTCTGTGTCAATATGAGGCCGCCTTATAAAGCACCAAGAGGCTGCCAGCGGGACATTTCTCAGCCCTGCCAGCCCCTGGAAGGAAGGGGTCGGAACCCGGCACCATGACGGAACTGGAGACAGCCATGGGCATGATCATAGATGTCTTTTCCCGCTATTCGAGCAGCGAGGGCAGCACGCAGACCCTGACCAAAGTGGAGCTCAAGGCGCTGATGGAGAAGGAGCTCCCCGGCTTCCTGCAGGTGAGCCCAGCTGGACAGCGCAGGACTTCGCGGCGGCTGCAGGGAAGTGGAAGGTGTGGCCGGCAGAGGGCAGACGGCTGCAGGGGGGTTGGCGGCAAGGGGGGCAGATCCTGAAGGACGCTAGATGCCCAGCCAAGGAACCAACCCACCTTGGCATCAAGGCGGGGGACACCGGAGCATCTGAGCAGAGAGAGGGTGTGGTCAGCTTGATCCTTGAAACATGGAGTTGACCCCAGTGTATTAGTGACAGGCGTGGTGGAGGAGTGGGACTCAAACCTGTGGTGGGGGCGGGGGAAGAATGCAACCCAGGGCTGTCCCTGAGGCCGAGTCCTCCAAGGCTGCTGGCCATAAACGCCCCAGCCCCACCTCCCACTTGCCCGCCCTCCCTGCTCCCATTCCCAGGCCCCTTGTTGCCTGGTATTAGTGGGAGCGGCAGGAAGGACAGGAGGAGGCTCTATCCTGGCACCTGTCCGCACAGAGCTGGGGGCCTCCCTTGGGCTCCCTGCCAGGGAGGAGCCACTGGCCTGAGCCTCACAGGAGGCCCCTCGGGGAGGCTGGGACCAGCTTCCTTCCACCGCCCAGGGCAGCCTCCGTCCAGGCCAAACAGAGGCCCTCCCCTCTCCATCTCGACTTCTTTCTCACTCCCCCACTTTCTTCCTTCCTTACCCTCCCCTTCGGGCCCCACCAGACTCTGCCTACCTGCCCTCTATAAGAGGCTGACCCACACAGATGCTGCTCATCGAAAATGAGAGCTTCAAAGACACAAAGCACTTCAGAACATTGTGTTTTTTGAGATGAGGTATCACTCTGTCACTCAGGCTGGAGTACAGTGGCAGGGTCACAGCTTGCTGCAGCCTTGACCTTCCTGGGCTCAGGTGATCCTCCCACCTCAGCCTCCAGAGCAGCTGGGACTACAGGTGCATGTCACCACGCCTGGTTCATTTTTTTATTTTTTCTAGAAACAAGATCTCACCATGTTGCCCAGGCTGGTCTCGAACTCCTGGGCTCAAGCAATCCGTCCACCTTGGCATCTCGAAGTGCTGTGATTATAGGCATGAGCCCCAATGCCTGGCCTAGCATTTTCTAAATGTAAATGCTGTAAAGATATCTTTTAAAAATAAAGTTCTGTTTGTGGTAGAAAATGTAAAAACAGGTAAGTACGGAGGGAAGAAATCCCTCCTGGAATACAGACGCTCCCTCTCCCTTTTAGCCTTTTCCCCAGGTGAGTGGGATTTATATGCAATTTAATTTCTTTTTGAACTTAACTTACATCGATTCTCAAACTCTGATGCTCATTGAACACCCCAGCCCCAGGCTGGGAACTCTGGCATGGGGCTCAGGGTGCTCTGATAATGATCAAGGTTTTAGAACTGAACCCAGGACTTTGATCCAAGACACTGGGGTATGGGGAGGGGCAGGTGCAGGTGTGCTGGGAACACACTTTGAGAAGCAACGTCTAAGCTGGGGATCCTCAAACCTGTGTGACATTACAATTACCTAGGGTAGGCCCTGGGTGCTCGTCTCATCCCTTTGCTGAAGCCCAGCAGAGCTGGAGTCCGAGAACAACGTCCGCCTGCGGGTGGGGCTGCGCTGGCCTTGTGGCTCTATCTGCTCCAGGCCCAGCCCGATGCCCCGCACAGTTGGACGAGGTGACTGTCCGGCTACAGACTTCATAAGCAATCACTTGAAATGGCCGCAGGGTATTGCGACGTGGCCATACCACGATTTGTTTGCTACTGAATTTATACTTCCCTGCCTTGCTTTTGCTATCACAAGCCATGCTGTCGTGAAAGTCCTCACGTACACAGCTGTGTCTTGTTTCAGCTGCTCGGTTTCTACCGATTTTAATTGTGTTTTTTTCCACCTGGACACACGGCTCTCTGGCCCAGGGCTGGGTTGTCAGCGCCCCCTGCTGCTGCTGCTCAGATCTGCATCCTGGCCCCACTTGGTCCCATAGTGAGGACACTCTGCCATCAAATGGGTAGGCTCTCAGAGAGCCCTGCCGGCCTGGCCTTCTCAAAGAAGACCTGAGAGGCTGGGACTCCAAGCCAGGGTGCCCAAGCAGAGAGGAATAAAGGGCCTCTGTGCTCGCTCCACACGTGGGGCTCAACCCTGGCTTTCCCTGTCTCCCTGTGTGACCTAGGGGCAGGTCCCTTGGGCCCTCTGGGCCTTATCATCTTCATCCATAACAGGGCAATGCCTCTGCCTTGCTTGGGGGTTGTGAGGATTTCATGTTTGTGTAAGCGGCTAGTTCAGTGCCAGCACGAGATGGGATGCCTATGGGGTTAGCAGTGCACAAGAACTAGAGCAGAGAGTGGACGCATTTCCTGAGAACAACCGTCCCTGTAAAGCACATTACAAATCCAAAGACAAACCCCTGCAAAAATTCAAAACAAAACTCCCTCCCGCATAGCACAACGCAATTCAAATTTGGTCTAAAAGCATTACAAGTTAGTTCATGTCATGCCAGATAGCTCAAGGCAGCTCACAACTTACTCAAGACCAGGAATGCCATGTGTCTGGTATGCACAGCTGGCCCTGGCCCTGAGCCTGCCTGACAGCAAAGGTGGCACAGATGTGGGTGCCCTCCTCCTGCCCAGCAGCGGTGCTTGGTGGAGGCTGAGGCCCTGCAGACGCCGTCACCGCTGACCTTGGGCCTCTCTCTCCTCTAGAGTGGAAGGGACAAGGATGCTGTGGATAAACTGCTCCGGGACCTGGATGCCAACGGAGATGCCCAGGTGGACTTCAGCGAGTTCATTGTGTTCGTGGCTGCAATCACGTCTGCCTGTCACAAGTACTTTGAGAAGGCAGGACTCAAATGATGCCCTGGAGATGCAGCTTCCTGGCAGAGGCATGGTCCCAGGCTCCCCAAAAGCATTTGTTGGCAATTACTCCCCTCACCGGAGCCTGCTTGTGTCCCTCTGATTAATAAACGCTCATGAAATTGATCGTGGTCTCAAAGAAACTGGCTACTTCCTCAAAACCCCAGTGTCCTCTTCCCACAAAACGGAATTCACTAATTAAATTTGTCATTTCATTATTCAATGTCTGTCTAGAGTAGTGAGACAGATGAAGACAGGGCGGTCCATAAGAATCCATTCGTTGGCCATCTTCTGAGTGCCCACTGAGACACCGTCCCACCTGGGTCGTGTGAATGCCACCATGTCGCAGACCTGAGGGAGGCTCAGGTCTGCACATCCATGTATTCATCTACCTAGTGATTCAGTCAGTCAGCAGCCACTCACTGAACCTGGGCCCCTCCACCTCTCCAAACAGCATGATTTTTTCAAGTAACATACTTTATTTATTTGTTTGTTTGTTTGTTTGTTTGTTTTTGAGCCAGAGTCTTACTCTTGTCACCCAGGCTGGAGTGCAATGATGCAATCTCAGCTCACTGCAAGCTCCATCTCCCGGGTTCAAGTGATTCTCCTGCCTCAGCTTCCCGAGTACCTGGGATTACAGGCGCATGCCACCACGCCCAGCTAATTTTTGTATTTTCAGTAGAGATGAGGTTTTATCATGTTGGCCAGGCTGGTCTCAAACTCCTGATCTCAGGTGATCTGCCCACCTCAGCCTCTCAAAGTGCTGGGATTAGAGGTGCGAGCCACCGCACCCAGCCAATTACATACTTTTAATGATACGATACTGTATTTTTGCCACCAAGACCAGGAAACACTATAATGGAGAAAAAATGAATTACAAGAGAGCATTAGAATCATCGTGAACCACTGGTCACGTCACCCGTGTCGTTTTATGACCTGACGCTGGGGGCACCCACAGTGACTGCAGTGAGGTCTTGGGTGACAGGTAGGAAACGGCATCTGGTTTTAGGACTCCTAACATTTTCTGAACACCCAGCATTTAAAGCCTCTTCCTAGCCGGGTGCAGTGGCTCACACGTGTAATCCCAGCACTTTGGGAGGCTGAGGTGGGTGGATCACCTGAGGTCAGGAGTTTAAGACCAGCCTGGCCAACATGGTGAAACCCCATCTCTACTAAAAACACAAAACAGTAGCTGGGCGTGGTGGCCCATACCTGTAATCCCAGCTACTCAGGAGGCTGAGGCAGGAGAATCGCTTGAACCTGGGAAGCAGAGGTCGCGGTGAGCCAAGATCACCACCATTGCACTCCAGCCTGGGTGACAAGAGCAAAACTCCATCTCAAAAAAAAAAAAAAAAAAAAAAAAGAGCCTCTTCCTATGTTTGAAGACATTTTCACGAGAGAATATCTGTCACCAAAAGATCCTCAACTTGGAGGTGGGCACAATGATATGAGGCTTTGGTGTATCCCTCTTTGGGGAGCGGATCGCAGATTGCAAATGTTTTGGCTAGAGACAGTTGTGTTAGGTTAGATGGGAGCAGATACACACATTTAAATAAATAAAAGCTAATAATGGGGAAGACGTCAAGTTAATAATGGGGAAAACGAGGGTGGACTGCCAGAATGGAAACCTTTTTCTCTTTTTCCTTTGAGACAGGCTCTTGCCCTGTCACCCAGTCTGGAATTCGGTGGTGCTATCATGCTCATTGCAATCTTGAACTCCTGGGCTCAAGCGATCTTCCCATCTCAGCCTCCCAAGCAGCTGGAACCACAAGTACACACCAGCAAGGCTGGCTAATTTTTTTGTAGAGACAGAGTTTTGCTCTATTGCCAAGGCTGGTCTTGAACTCCTGGGCTCAAATGATCCTCCCGCCTCAGCCTCCCAAAGCTATGCCTGTAGATATGACAGGCATAAGCCACCGGCCCAGACTGTTTTTCTTTTCTCTTGCTGTTGACCAAATTAGCTACCATCCTGCAAATAACAAATCGCCCAGCTTATCAGTGTTGGGGGGAGGCAGGGCCCTCACTTCCTAACCTCTCCCATAGCTGGGATGCAAGCACCTGACCTGGCCTCTCTCTCCCAGACTCTATACTTATCCCAGCTTGGAATCAGACAACTGACACAAACAGGCAGGGCCCTGTAACCCCCTTATGGGTTTTGCAGCAGCACCATATGAGAGGTTTCTGGCTAAGCCGCCATGAACCTCATCCTCCAGGGCTCTTAAACGAGAGAAGTCTTTAGTAAATTAATCACCGAGGCTGGATTTCTGTGCTTTGTGACTAAGAACCCAGACTACTGGAGCAGGAAAAGAGTATGCCACTTCCTCCAGGTGTCCTTCCTGGATTGTCTCTAACGGGTCTCGGTACTTCCTGACCTCTCCTTATGAAGACAACAGGGCCCATCCCTCCTCAATCTTCTTTCGTCTCATCCTAGCTTCTTACCCTCCTCCAAATGAGAGATTACGTCTGGTTTGGAATCCAATTCCCTGCTCCAAGGGACCAGCCTCCACAGTGCTCCATCTTCTAGTTCTGTTCAGGGTCTTCTGAGCAGGATGCAGATTCTTGTTCCTGGAGATGATCAAGTCCACAGTCGCTTCTCTGGAGTTCATACCAGCTTCGCATGAAGCAAAAGCCAGGTCCAAACAGTAGTTTTGTTTGGTTTTGTTTTTGAGACAGGGTCTCGCCGTTGCCCAGTCTGGAGTGCAGTGGCACGATCACAGCTCACTATAACCTTGATCTCCTGGGCCCAAGTGATCCTCCCACCTCAGTCTCCCGAGTAGCTAGGACTACAGGCCAATGCCACCACACCCCACTAATTTTTTAAATTTTAGCAGAGACGGGGTTTCACCATGTTGCCCAGGGTGGTCTCAAATTCCTGAACTCAGGGGATCAGCCTGCCTCAGCTTCCCAAAGCGCTGGGATTACAGGCGTGAGCCACCACGCTTGGCCAACAATTCTGAATTAAAATTGGAAACTTACAGAAATAACAAACTTACGGAAAAGTTAGAAGCATAGTACAAGGAACTATTTTTCTGAATTATTTAAGAATAAGCAGCAAAATGTGGTGGCTCACGCCTGTAATTCCGGCACTTTGGGAGGCTGAGGCAGGTGGATAGCCTGAAATCAGGAGTTCAAGACTAGCCTGAGCAACATAGTGAAACCCCGTCTCTACTAAAAATACAAAAAATTAGCTGGGCGTGGTGGTGGGCGCCTGTCATCCCAGCTACTAGGGAGGCTGAGGCAGGAGAATCGCTTGAACAGGGGAGGCAGAGGTTGCAGTGAGCCAAGATGATGGCATTGCACTCCAGCCTGGGCAACAAGAGCAAAACTCCCTCTCAAAAAAAAAAAAAGAATAAGCTGATGCACCACCCCGAATGCATTAGTGTGTACTTCCTCACACAAGATTCTCTATATAACCAAAATGCTACCATCAGTTAGAAAATTAACACCAATACATCACTATCATCGAATCTTAAGCCCTCATTCAAGTTTGCCAGTTGTTCTAATAATGTCTTTTATAAAACAAAAAGATGACTTTTATAGCAAAAATAAAAGCATCATTTTTTGCATTTAGTTGACAAATCTCCTTGGTCTTCTTTAATCAGGTACAATTCCTCAGTCTTTCCCAGACTTTTATGACTTTGACACTTTTGAAGATCACAGGCTTCCATTATGTAGAATTTCCTTCAGCTGAAATTCGTCTGATGTTTCCTCATGATTCGGCCCAGCTCACGTATCTTTGGCAAGAATTCTCCTGGAAGTGATGCAGTATTCTACTCACTGCATGTATCAGACGGCACAAACTTTTCATTGGTTCCATTGCTGATCGTGTTTACTTTGATCACGTAAGATGGTGCTTGAAGAAACAGCCAATACCAGAAGTGGGACAAGGAGAGTACAAGATGTATCCAGAGCATCTGGCTGTGACACAAAGCAGGGTGTGTTCAAAGAACAACTGGAATATGTCGAAGACACAGCAGCCAGCTTGAATGGGCTCCCACCAGTCAAATCAAAGGCTTCTCCACTACAGAGTTATTTTGTTCACTTTTTAATAATACTTTTTTTTTTTTTTTTTTTTGAGATGGAGTATTACTCTGTCGCTCAGGCTGGAGTGCAATGGTGTCATCTCGGCTCACTGCAACCTCCACTTCCCGGGTTCAAGCCATTCTCCTGCCTCAGCCTCCTGAGTAGCTGAGATTACAGGCACCCGCCAACCATGCCCGGATAATTTTTGTATTTTTAGTAGAGACGGGTTTCACTATGTTGGCCAGGCTGGTCTCCAACTCCTGACCTTAAGTGACCTATCTGCCTCGGCCTCCCAAAGTGCTAGGAGTAAAGGCTGAGCCACCATGCCTGGCCACTAATAAATATTTTTAGAGAAGAATTTTGGAACTATGTATATATTCTGTTCCTCATCAAGCATTTGATTTATTTGTGAACTTCTGGTTTCCCATATTATTCAGCGGGTTGTACCTGTTACTAGCATTATTTGTTCTGATGCTCAAATTGTCACTGATCTGATCGATCGGAGCCAATTTCAGCTGGCTTCTATTACCCTCTGACATGTTCCCAGCATTCTCTGAACACATCCTTGCCTTCTGTCATCGCAAGATGTTCTGGACATATCTTGCACTTTGCTGGCCCTAGCTCTGGAACTGGCCATTTCTCCACGCAGTGCTAGTTTCTTTTAGTGGAAAATGCTATTTAGAAGCCAAGAACTGGAAGCTAGGTGTGCTCACTGTTACTGAAGTGTCACTGCTCCCAGACTCTCTTAATGGAAAGTAGGGAATATTTGTAAGTATATACGTAACTTTAGATAGCTACACATACTTATAGTTCTATATCTTATAGATATCTAAAGAATGTAGCTGGGCCGGGTGCGGTGGCTCAAGCCTGTAATCCCAGCACTTTGGGAGGCTGAGGCGGGTGGATCATGAGGTCAGGAGATCGAGACCATCCTGGTCAACATGGTGAAACCCCGTCTCTACTAAAAATACAAAAAATTAGCTGGGCATGGTGGCACGTGCCTGTAATCCCAGCTACTCAGGAGGCTGAGGCAGGAGAATTGCCTGAACCCAGGAGGTGGAGGTTGCAGTGAGCCGAGATCGCGCCATTGCACTCCAGCCCGGGTAACAAGAGCGAAACTCTGTCTCAAAAAAAAAAAATGTAGCTGGGCGCAGTGGCTCACGCCTGTAATCCCAGCACCTTGGGAGGCAGAGGTAGGTGGATCACAAGGTCAAGAAATTGAGACCATCCTGGCCAAATGGTGAAACCCCGTCTCTACCAAAAATACAAAAAATTAGCTGGGCATGGTGGCACGTGCCTGTAATCCCAGCTACTCAGGAGGCTGAGGCAGGAGAATTGCCTGAACCCAGGAGGTGGAGGTTGCAGTGAGCCGAGATCGCGCCATTGCACTCCAGCCCGGGTAACAAGAGCGAAACTCTGTCTCAAAAAAAAAAAAAAAAAAAAAAAATGTAGCTGGGCGCAGTGGCTCACGCCTGTAATCCCAGCACCTTGGGAGGCTGAGGTAGGTGGATCACAAGGTCAAGAAATTGAGACCATCCTGGCCAAATGGTGAAACCCCGTCTCTACCAAAAATACAAAAATCAGCTGGGCGTGGTGGTGCGTGCCTGTAGTCCCAGCTACTCAGGAGGCTGAGGCAGGAGAATCACTTGAACCTGGGAGGCGGAGGTTGCAGTGAGCCAAGATCATGCCACTGCACTCCACCTTGGGCAACAAGAGCAAGACTCTGTCTCAAAAAAAAAAAAAAGAAGTGTGTGTATGTGTGTGTGTGCAACCACAAGTTCACACAGAGACTTCCATTTTCAACACAATACCACAGGGTCTATTCTAGTTTTCTTTTTACATTTCTCCCCCTCTGCTGGTACCTGGTCTCCTGCAGAAACCTTTTCCCTGCTCAGGTTTTGAACCCCATACCAGTCTGCCCCCAACACAGACACCCTCCTTGCCTCTCAGGCTGAGTCACATGAAGGACTGGCCTCTAAGGATGCCCATCTCCCCTTGCTCAAGCTGCACCAGCTCTCCACACTTGTGCATACTCTCTCCATGCCACCTGAGCTCTCACGCCCCAGAATACCCCCTTGGGAACTCCCTCCTCACCCTACCTGGGCTCTGATTTCCCAGGCTAGATTTCCCTTCCCCCAAACCCACCCCCACATGGATGTCCTGCTCACACTACTCAAATTTGGTCTGTCCACACTGGAGACCATCCACTGCCAAAAAAGGAAAAAAAAAAAAAAAAAGGAAAACCATACACACATGGATACCCTCTTCACCCTGCTCAGAGGACTCTGACATCCCATACCAGGCTCTGAGCCCCTCCTTTCCACCATGGGGATGCCTTCTCTACCCTTCTTGAGCTCCGAGCCCTGATCTGGGCACCATGGCTTCCTACTCCCTAACCAGGACACCTACATCGTTTTGTGTGTATGTATACTGTCAATCTTCATTATTTGTAACGTTGTATTTGCAAATTCATCCACTTTCTAAAATTCTAATATAACCCCAAAACCAATACTCTTGGCACTTTCCTAGTCATGTGCAGACATGTGCAGGGCAGCAAAAAATTTTGAGACATCTGACATCCACACTCCCAGTTGCGGGGAAACAAGGTGACTCCACCTTCCTGTTTCAGCTCTCATGCTATAAACAAGTGTCCTTTCTACGGTCTACTCAGTGCCACATTGTTCTCATTTTGGTACTTTGTGTTGGTTATTTTGCTGTTTAAAATGACTCTCAAGTCTGATGCTGAAGCACTGTCTAGTGTGCCTAAGCATAAGGTGGCTGTGGTGTGCCTTAGAGAAAATAAATGTTAGACAAGCTTTACTGAGGCATGAGTTACGGTGCTGCTGGCTTTGAGTTCAAAATTAATGAATCAATAATATATGTTAACTAAGGCGTCTTTAAACAGAAACACAAGGTTAAGGTTACGTATTGATCAGTTGATGAAAAATGCAGCCAGGGGCTAGTGGGAACCGAATCCTCTGTTTTCCTTAGGGGCAGTGAAGTATTATAGTATTTGCTAATTCAGTGTTTATGGTGACTTTATATAATGAGAACGGACTGAATACAAGCATGACACAGGCACAGCTGAAAGAAATTGCAACTGCCTAGCAAACTGCAGCCCCGAGTGTACCTCAATGTCCACATTCTTTGTGGCTTCACTCAGAACGTGGATAGTGTTTGGGGGAGTTGCACATGGAGGTTGTGGAGACTGGGGTTCAGAGACAGCCGGACCTTGGTAGAGGTAAGTATTAGAGGAAGTTTGCAAAGAGGTGGAAGACAAGTCAGCAGGCAGGAAAGCTGGAACATTCTAAAGATGAAAATTTGGGAGAGGATCAGGGAGGGCATTTAAATTTAGGGTGACTGAGGAAAACTAGGATGAGACAACTCTGGAGACGGCGGAAATTCTTGAATATATTGTACCACCTATGCCGAATACAGGAATATTCTTAGCACTTACGTGATTTCCCTCGCTTATTGTGTTTCTCCACCACTAGAATGAACCTCAGAGGGCAGAAACTTTGGACTGTCTGCTCAGTGCTGCATCTCTCAGCACCTGGAACAGTGCCTGGTGTATAGTAAGAGCTGAGTTAATATTCATGAAAAAATAAAAACATCTGTGGAAAAACAACATTTTTTTTCTCACAAGTTTCAAGCAGGGAATTGACATAACCTAATTCACTCTAGCTGATTTGTGAAGGAGGAGGATTGAAATAAAAGTGAAAGCTGGGGCCAGGCATGGTGGCTCACACCAGTAATCCCAGCACTTTGGGAGGCTGAGGCAGTCGGATCACCTGAGGTCTGGAGTTCAAGACCAGCCTGGCCAACATGTTCAAACCCCATGTCTACTAAAAATAAAAAACTAGTTGGGTGTAGTGGCACACGCCTGTAGTCTCAGCTACTCGGGAAGCTGAGGCAGCAGAATCACTTGAACCCTGGAGGCGGAGGTTGCAGTGAGCCGAGATCATACCACTGCACTCCAGCGTGGGCGACAGAGTGAGACTCCGTCTCAAAAAAAAAAAAAAACAACAACCTGAAAGCTGGGAGGCCAGCCAGTAGGCTGTCACACTAGTGGCTTGGAGCAGAAAGGAAGGTAGGTGAATCCAAGGTGTATTCTAGGCAGAACCAACATGCTAAAGCTAGAAGGGATGGCGAGGGGACTTCTGAGGAGGGCGTGTCAAGAGTGACACTGAAGGTTCTGGTTCAGAAAATTCACGAATTATCTGCATTGGTAGCAGGCACAATTAAGTTAATTTACATACTTAATTGGCACTTACTCGTTCATGAGTATTAGGTACCAACCAGGTGTCAGCCAGTGTGGTCTAGGTGCTAGCATTTCAGCAGTGAATAAAGTCTATGCCATCAAGGGCACAGACATTCTAGAGAGAGAAGTCAGAAAACACATACATCAAGTAGTGGAAAGAAAAATAAAGACACAGAGTTTTGGGCCGACTGGAGCCGGAAACGGCGGTGCCCGTGGTCTGCCGGCCGCTAGCACCGGGGCACAGGTGCCACCGCGCACCAGCCGCTCGCCGGCCCCGCTGCGGACGCCAGCCTCGCGGAGCACAGCAACCGTCGTCGCTAAACCTAAACACCCCCATACGGGCTTCACCTATGACTACCCAAAGCCCACGTCGAAGCCCCAATTGCTGGCTCAATAGTACTTGCAGCAATCCTAAACTAGGCGGCTACGGCATAATACGAGTTGCTCCTGTGCTTAATCCCTTAACAGAAAAGAGAAGCTACCCCTTCCTTATTCTATCCCTATGAGGCATAGTTATAACAAGGTCTATCTGCTTACGACAAATAAACCTAAAATCACTCATCGCCTACTCTTCCATCAGCCACATAGCACTCGTTATCCTAGCCATCCTTATCCAAACCCCCTGAAGCTTCACTGGTGCAAGAACCCTAATCATTGCCCATGGATTTACTTCACCCCTATTATTCTGCCTAGCGAACTCAAACTATGAACGAATTCACAGCCAAACTATAATATTCACCCGAGGCCTCCAAACATTATTTCCACTCCTAGCCCTCCGATGACTTCTAGCAAACCTTGCCAATCTTGCCCTACCACCAACTATTAACTTGATAGGAGAACTACTCACAATTTTAGCCTCCTTCTCCTGGTCCAACTTTACTATTATATTTACAGAATTTAACATTCTGATCACAGCCCTTTACTCACTACATATATTCGCCTCAATGCAACGAGGGCCACTAACATATAGCACTAGCAATGTGAAACCCCTATTCACACGAGAGAATATATTACTACTAATACACACAACACCAATCCTTCTTACCCTAAACCCTGAGGTAATCAATCATAGGACCTTCACTCTGCAGTTATAGTTTAGTTAAAACATTAGATTGTGAGTCTAACAATAGAAGATCATAACTTCTTAATTACTGAGAAAGTACGCAAGAACTGCTAACTCATGCTCCCAAGCCTAACAGCTTGGCTTCCTCAACTTTTAAAGGATAGTAATTATCCGTTGGTCTTAGGAACCAAAAACATTGGTGCAACTCCAAATAATGCACTCTTCTACTACTCTAATAATACTAATTTCCCTACTAGCACCCATCCTAATTACTCTAATCAACCCCAACAAAAATCTCTTATACCCACACTATGTAAAACTAGCCATCATCTATGCCTTCATTATCAGTATGCTATCCGTAGTATTACTTATTTTTGCAGGTCAAGAATCAATAATTTCAAACTGACACTGAGTAACAATCCAAACCATTAAGCTATCACTAAACTTTAAACTAGACTTCTTCTCCATTGTATTTACCGCTGTAGCACTATTTGTCACTTGATCAATCGTAGAATTCTCAATATGATACATAAGCTCAGACCCAAATATCAATCAATTCCTCAAGTACCTACTCATTTTCCTTATTACAATATTAATCTTAATTACCTCTAATAATCTACTTCAACTTTTTATCGGATGAGAAGGAATAGGCCTTATATCCTTTCTACTAATTAGCTGATGGCATGGACGAACAGATGCTAACCCAGCAGCTCTGCAAGCAATCCTATAAAAACGCATCGGAGATACCGGCTTCATCCTAGCAATAGCATGATTTTTTTAATACTCCAACTCACCAGACTTTCGACAAATATTCATTGTTAATTTCACAACAAACTCCTTTCCCCTAATAAGCCTCCTCGTAGCAGCAACGGGAAAATCAGCCCAATTTGGCCTCCACCCATGACTACCCTCCGCTGTAGAAGGACCCACCCCAGTTTCAGCATTACTTCACTCCAGCACTATAGCTGTTGCCGGCATTTTCTTAATTATCCACTTCTACCCTATAACTGAAAACAACTTACTTATTCAAACACTCACTCTATCCTTAGGGGCTATTACCACCCTATTTACAGCAATCTGTGCTCTAACACAAAATGATATAAAAAAGATCATAGCCTTCTCAACCTCAAGCCAGCTAGGCCTTATAATAGTGACAATTGGCATTAATCAACCCCACCTAGCCTTTCTCCACATCTGCACCCATGCCCTCTTCAAAGCTATATTATTTCTATGTGTGGGGTCCATCATTCACAATCTCAACAACGAGCAAGATATCCGAAAAATAGAAGGTCTATTTAAAATCCTACCCTTCACCGCCTCCTCACTCATTACTGGCAGCCTTGCACTCACAGGGACACCCTTTCTCACAGGCTTCTACTCAAAAGACCTAATCATCGAAACCACCAACACATCGTATACCAACACCTGAGCCCTTACAACTACTCTTGTAGCCACCTCCCTCACAGCAATATACAGTATCCGCATTATTTTCTACACTTTAACAGGACATCCTCGCTTTACAACTTTAATCTCAATTAACGAAAATAACCCACTGCTAACAAACCCAATCAATCGCCTAGCAGCGGGCAGCATTTTTGCTGGGTTTCTTATTTCTCATTGCGTTCCTCCTGCCTCACATCCTCAAGTCACTATACCCCACTACATTAAACTTACAGCTTTGGGCGTAACTATCTTAGGACTCCTGTGTGTGAGGACATCAGATGCAGCCTCCTGACCTACGGCTGCCGCATTCCCCTGGCTGAATGGGAAAGCCGAATTGCAGAGGTAGATGCCAGGGTGGTGCGTGAGATCTGCTCCAGGTACTTCTATGACCAGTGCACAGCAGTGGCTGGATATGGCCCCATCCAGCAACTCACAGACTACAATCGGATAGGTAGCAGCATGTTCTGGCTGCGCTTCTAGGCGGGAAGCCTGTGTAAGCAAGAGGGTGGGGCTGAGGCTCGTGGTCCCCCCACCACAAATAGCACTCTGGCTCTTCCAACCTGTGCCACAGGTGACCACCAATAAAGTCATCTGCTGAGAAAAAATAAAAAATAAATAAATATACAGAAAATAATCACACGTCAGGCAGTGAAAAGAAAAGTAAGACAGAGTAATCAGGGATGGCAGTGCTATACTGGAAAAGCGGCATAGCGAGCCATATGGATATTAGACATTCAAAATACTTTCAGAAAAAAACAAAACTCTGGGATGAAGTAATCAAACAAAACACTATTGAAAACTCAGCCATCACCAGCCAGCCGAT
The DNA here is from genome assembly GCF_048565385.1 of Saimiri boliviensis. Classification (NCBI taxonomy): domain Eukaryota; kingdom Metazoa; phylum Chordata; class Mammalia; order Primates; family Cebidae; genus Saimiri; species Saimiri boliviensis. The sequence continues at coordinate 6,099,102 of NC_133451.1, read as the reverse complement.
GCAAGTGAAGCTTAAAGAATTTGCTCAGCCTTTTGCAAGAAGGTAAAGAATTTCAGATTTCAGAGCAAGGGGAGTTTGGCCATGACTGGCTCACGCATGACAAACCAATGACTTTCGGAGCTACTAACAGAAACCAACCCAAATTTTCCAGATGACTTCAAAGTTGTTACAATTCCACTGATCCATCATTCAATTAAGGGGAAATGTGTGGCCGGGCGCGGTGGCTCAAGCTTGTAATCCCAGCACTTTGGGAGGCCGAGGCGGGTGGATCATGAGGTCGAGGGATCGAGACCATCCTGGTCAACATGGTGAAACCCCGTCTCTATTAAAGATACAAAAAATTAGCTGGGCATGGTGGCTCGTGCCTGTAATCCCAGCTACTCAGGAGGCTGAGGCAGGAGAATTGCCTGAGCCCAGGAGGCGGAGGTTGCGGTGAGCCGAGATCGCGCCGTTGCACTCCAGCCTGGGTAACAAGAGTGAAACTCCGTCTCAAAAAGAAAAAAAAAAAAAAAAAAAAAAAAAAGGGGAAATGTGTAAGTTAAACAGGAACTAGAGACAAAAATCTCTCGGTTTCTATTTTTTCATCACAGCACAGACAATTAGCCCGTCACTACAATGCTCCGCCTAAGAGCCAAGACTCGAAAATGGTTCAGAACGCTCTTTAGGGTCTAAACTCGGAGGCAGCTTAGAAAAAAAAAAAATCCCTAGGGTACTGAAGAAATGAAATGCAACCCTATGGATGAATATAATCTATGGTCAGTTAATCCAAGGGGAAAAACATACATATGCATAGTATATATGCACACATGTGTATGTATATAGCACATATATAGTATGTGTGTGTCTATGTGTGTATGTGTAGAATTCAGCTTTTTCACTCCCAAAGCATGTTTTTGAATCCATCAGGTAACTGTAAATAACAGCTTTCTCAATTAAGATCCACAATATTCCAAAGAGCAGCTGCTGCAATTAGGGAAATATGGGACAACCCAGCTACAATGTATTAACACATCAAAACGAATAAGAAAACAAAAAATTATTGCGAGTTGCAAGCCACTAAGGCTTTGGGGTGAACTGTTAACAGCAGTTTAGTCTCGTTGACTGATAGAGAAAGACACCAAGTCTCGGCTCCAGAAAAGCCTAGCTGGTCCTTCCATCCTGCCCCAGGTCAGGCCCTCACTTTCCAGCTCCACTTGTGCCCCAGCCCCTGTCTTCTAGCCCACACTCAAACCATATCCAGCCTTGAGTCATCTTTCTAAACTACGGATGTGACGGCCATTCCCCTGATTATCAGAAATTATGGCTCCCCGGCTGTACTTGTTTTTACTGAAGAACCCAGACTGGCAGGCACATGAGCAAGGATCTTAAGATATCACAACAAAGCTAGAAACGGCTTCTGTGACTCTTCTGTGCTCAGGTTTTTCAAATTTTTGATTTTTAAAATGCCTATTTTACACATTAATCCAAAACATGTATCTATTTTACGAATTTGATTTAGTAATTCTGGAAACTGCACCATGCCTACGCTATGGCTCTGAGCATCCATTAGCACTCTGTGAGAAAACATCCCAGGGTGAAGAAACGTCACCGAAGTACGGGCTTATGAAGATGAACTAAGTCCTTAACAAAGGCCTCTTAGCCCTGCCCGCTGACTTCACTGTGCCTCCCACAACCCCTCCACACTCCTTAACTTCAGCTCACTGGCCGTCTCCCCAGTGCTGCAACTCGAAAGGCTTCTGCTCACTGTGATCCCTGTGCCTCAGATGCCTTCACTCATTTCTACTTTTCAGGCCCAGTAAGGCACCTGCTCTGAATGTGCACACTCCCCCATGCACAGGTGACTCCCTCCTCAGGGCTCCCACAAGACATCCACGCACTCTACCCGCAGTCCCTGCTCTCCGTTTCCGTCCCCCACCTTCGCCCCATCCATCTCTTACCTTTACGTGTAGGATATGAAGCACGTCACATTCCCACTGGGTGACTAAACACACGTCTGCTGCTGAAAAGTAGGGGCCGGACCCAGAGGATGGCCAAAAGGTTTTCTCTTCAGAACTGGGTGTTCTGTCAGCTCACCTCCACAGCATCTTCCAGAGGTAACTCTCCCTCAGTGAAGGCTTACCAAGAGCCTTTAACTGCAAGCAGTTCAACCCCATTTGATGACAATGAACATCCATTTCAAAAAAAAATTTATTTATGATTCTTTTGTTAACACACACAGGAGGGGCTCTGGTCATGTGAACGAAAAATTTATTTCTTAAAAAAGGTTTTTGAGGTCTTTGTTTTTCAAGCAAATTAACCCTTATTACATATTTGACTTTGACCTCCAATCTGACGGGTCCTACTACCCTGATGAACTGGAAGAGACTTTCCAGGCCCTGAGAATGTCTCTTCCTTTCTCCAGTCTCGCAAGGCTCTTTGTAGACTGTCTCTTCAGTACCATTCTCTGAAGCCCCTGTAATGTGTGAGGGTATTGCAACAGTCCATACTCACACCGCCTTGTCAAACAAGGTCAGCTACGTCGTCTACATCAACTCACCTGACAGATCACACAACATACAGCAGACAATGTGCCACAAAACATAGCTCCCCTCTTTCGTCCTACAGAGGAACGAAAAGTTCCAAAATATATACAAAACCACTTCCATCTCCAACTGCCTTCTCAGTCTTCCCAGTTTTAGGCAAAGCAGTCTCATTAATAACATTCTTCAGGAGGCTCAACCACGTAGTGCAGTGCCTTCCACTGCACCTCTAAAGTTGGAAGATTCTGATCCCAAGTCTTGATGTGTTCCAAAAAACAATCAGGTCACAAAGGTAACAGCAAAATACAAGGCCACGCCCAACATTTCAAAAGCACAGCAAAATAACAAGAATAAACGTGACCGCGAAAACGACTTTTGATTAAGCCCCGTTTCTCTTACAACAGTATTTCTCCCACAAAAGTCATCCTTCCAGAACCAAATACATTTGATGATGTAAACCTCTATCGAGGTAATCACTCACTGACCATAAGGGAGACTATTACATGGGGGTAAAAAAACATACAAAAACAAAACAGAAGATGACAAGCTGTTTCAGTCTCCTCGGTGTGTCAGTTCATCCTTACCAGTTGACTATAGTCCTCAACTGTGAACCTAAAGCACAATTGGGAGAAATTAACCATGAAAAGTGGCATATCCTGATGTTAAAAATAAATGTTAACCACCCAGAAGAATGCCACTTCTTTGAGGCAGGGTCTTCTGACATACCTGCCTCATAGAACAATCTGGAAATTTCAGGGAATGTCCTCTGGCTTTCCTCTTTCTTTCTCTCTCCCTGCGTTCTCTCCCTGCGTTCCGTTTGGCTCTAGGTTTTCTTTGGCTTTCCCCAAACCCCCTTAGTGCCTAGACAGGTCTACTTCTGGCGACCGCCCTATTAGAATTGACTTTCATCTTTCAGGAAACACACCCGAAGTTACTTTTATTTTTCTCTATCCGTGTGGGAGGGAGAGGCCATTAAAAAACGGTATACTAACACCTAACAAAACCAGCACGCATTCTTTCCTCCTGACCCCACCTTCGTTCCCAATGCTCGATTTCTGATGCAATAAAACGGGGCCGTGCAGGCCTAGGACATAACTTTTGACAGGGCGCGGTTCCACACCATGCTTAGGGCGACTACTGAGTTTCATCCAAGCTCCCGCTCGTTTCAGACCTGACCACGACCTCCTCCTTCAAAAAGACTCACTTCTCTCTATCCGCCAGACCAGCTCGACCAGCATCTGTGCCATCTTCGCGATCTCCTCGGCCTTCTCCTCGGCCTTCTCGCACCACTCCGACACCCTGCCGTCGGCTTCGCCGCTGGGGTGCTGCACCTGGTTGAGCGCGCTCTCCTCCGAGGCCTCCACCTGCGTCTTGATCTGGATGAGCATATTGTCCATCTCCCACAGCTTGCTCCTGGTCCGCAGGTACGCCCGCCCGTGCTCGCGGATGAGAGACGCGATGTCCTCGCGCATCTCGTTGATGACCGGGAGCAGGAACTGCTCGAAGTCCTCCTCGGGCTCCAGCACCTCCACCTCCTCTGGCGCTTCCACCTCGTCGATGTCCAGGGGCCGCATCTCCAAGACCGCTGCAGTGACGTTCTCCTTCCCGGACCCCCTCCCCCGGGGATGTAGATCAGGAGTCACTGCTGGAGTCTAAGCGACCCACACGCTTTGTCCGTAGTACTCCCGAATGATCTTTAAATTTGTTTCTTCCTTTTAACTGTAAGCCTTTCGCTTCAGAACTCTGTGGGAAGAAGCGCCGCGGTTGGACACAGCGGCCGTCAAGTCGCCCTCCGCCTGTTTTTGCGGCCCTTTCACGACAGGGCCGGGCCCCTTTACGGTCTCAAGTCGCCCTCCGCCTGTTTGCGGCCCTTTCACGACAGGGCCGGGCCCCTTTACGGTCACGCCTCCCGCAAGACCAGGCGGCGGGCGCGCGCTCCCCCTTCCCCACCTGCTTCCCGGCCCTCCGCTTCGTTTTCTTCTCTAAAAATTAGATCGGTGGCGGCAGGTTTGTTCGCGTCTTCCTCGGAAGCCTCCCTTCAGAGGGCTTTTACTTTTATTATTTTTTTAAGTAAAAGTGACGCCCCCATCCCTATATTTGAATAAGACTGGCTGGCGTTCACGGCCCTTACTATCTAAACATGCACAAGCTGGAATAATTTATATGAAATTCACTTAGCCCTCACAACGAACCTATAAGAGAGGGAAAAAATCAGGCCAAAAGTCGTGATTTGAGCCCAAAGCAATGTGTGTCCACAGTCTCTGCTCACTGTTCCAGAACGGAGCACGTCCCTTGTTCTCCCCACCCCTGGCTCATGCTTTTTTCTCCGGGGGGGGGGGGGGGGAATTTCTCTCTCTGCCTTGGGTGGTTCTGGCCTGTGGTTTTTAGGCTCTCTTCAACAGTCTGTAAGCTTCTCAAGGTAAAGGGCCACTTCTGTTTCTGTTCTGCCCTCCGCTCTTCCTATCAGCCTGGCGTCAAGCAGGGCCTTAGGGGATGCTTTAGACAGAGGAATTCTTCTCTAGTACGTAAGTACCTCTGCCAGACTGGAGGCTGTTTGGGGATGGGTTCTGGTCTTGGTCACCTTTATGTACCTACACACACAGGACCTGAAAGTCAACAGGGTCCTAGTAAATGTGGCTTTGGTCATCAATATATTTTGATCACCAGCCTTTGTGGAATAGAGGAAGTCTATTGCGAGACTTAGTCACCCAGTGCCACACTAGTAGTAATATGAGTGTGTGTAGGGGGGCATCCTTTTTGCACAAGTGCCATAGATCAGAGCTTCAGTTTTCCAGTCTCGTAAAGACCAATGGCCCCAGCCTGAATATCTGTCAGTGGGAAGAGGCATTTGTAAGATGATGTGTGTGAAACAGTTTTGCAACCACGAATGTTCTAACAGATGTTCATCAAAAGAACATTAAGAGAGAAAGAGCAAGACACTGAAAAAAGGATATTTTCAACAGCTATATCTGGCAAATGACTCACATGCAGAATATATCAAGAACTAGAGATCAACAAGAAATAAACATTTTAAAATGGACGAAAGACAAAAGCTGGCACTTAACGAAAGAGAGAATATCCAAATGGCCCATAAGTATGTGAAAATGTGTTCAACATCACGATTCAGCAGGGAAATGCAAATTAAAACCACAACGAGGAAGCACTGTCCATCCACTAGAATGACTAAAATTTAAAATGCTGACAATATCAAGCGTTGGGGAAGATGCTGAACAACTGGAACTCTCATGCATTCTTGATGGATGTCTTAGTCTACTCTAGACACGATAACTAAACACGGTAGGCTGGGTGGCTTAAACACAGACATTTGTTTTCTAACAGTTCTGGAGGCCAGAAGTCCATAATTAAGATGCCAACAAATTTGGTTTCTGGAGGTGAGAGCTCTCTTCCTGAACTGTGGATGGTCACCCTCTTGCTGCAGTCCTTACATGATCTCTTCTTTGTGCATGCAGTGTTGGGAGGTACAGAAAGGAGTGCTCTCTTGTGTCTTTTAAGAACATGAAGCTATAGGCTCATGCCCCAGCCCTAATGACCTTATTTAACCTTGCTTATTTCTTTACCCCAAGTACAGCCACACTGGGGTTGAGGGCTTCAATATCACAATATTGGGGGACATATATATTCAGCCCATAATAATGGGAATGTAAGTTGTTACAACAATTTTAGAAAACTATTTGGCAGTATCTACCAAGATTAGACATATACCAACCCTATGTTCTAGCAAATTGACACCTTGGTATATACTCAAGAGAGTTTGAGTGCGATTGTTTATAAAAATACATATACAAGAATATTCACAGCAGCTTTATTATAATAGCCCCAAAGTTAAAACCACCCAAATGTTCATCAGCAGCAGAATAAATAAATAAAATGAATAAGTGGTAGCATATTCCTTCAATGGTTTATTAATGCATAACAAGTTACCCCAAAATTTAGCAGCTTAAAACAACATTTATCATCTGTCTTAGTGCATTTGGACTGCTGTGACAAACTACCATAAGGTGGGCAGCTGATTAAAGAAATTTATTTCTCACAGTTCTAGGGGATGGGAAGTCCAAGATCAAAGTGCTGGTAGATTCTGTCTGGTGAGGGCTAGTATTTTGGTTCGTAAATGGTTCTTTCTCGCTGTGTCCTCACATGATGGAAGGAGCAAGGGGTCTCTCTTAAACATCTTTTTTTTTTTCTTTTGGAGACGGAGTTTCAATCTTGTCACCCAGGCTGGAATGCAATGGCTCAATCTCTGCTCACTGAAACCTCCGCTTCCCAGATTCAAGCGATTCTCTTACCTCAGCCTCCTGAGTAGCTGGAATTGCAGGCACCCGCCACCATGCCCAGCTAATTTTTGTATTATTAGTAGAGACAGGGTTTCACCATGTTGGCCAAGCTGGTCTCGAACTCCTGACTTAAGGTTATCCACCCACCTTGGCCTCCCAAAGTGCTGGGATTACAGGTGTGAAGACATGTCACCTGCCCCTGTTTTACATCTTTTGTATATTTATAGACAAAGCCTTGCTCTTTTGTTCAGGCTAAAGTGCAGTGGAATGAGCATAGCTCACTGCCTCAAACTCCTGAGCTCAAGTGATCCTCCAGCTTCCACCTCCCAAGTAGCTGGGACTATAAGCACGTGCCACCATACCCAGCTTTAATTTTTTTTTTTTTTTTTGGTAGAGATGGGGTTATTGCAGTGTTGCCCAGGCTGGTCTCAAACTCCTGGCCTCAAACAGTTCTGCCTCTGTCTCCCAGTGTTAGGATTACAGGCATGAGCCACTGCAGCTGGCCTTATATCCTTTATAAGGGTACTAGTAACAATCATGAGGGCTCTGACCCCATGACCAAATGACTTCCCAAAGACTCCATCTCTTGATATCATCACTGTGTTAGGCTGTTCTCACATTGCTATAAAGAAATATCTGAGACTGAGTAATTTACGAAGAAAAAACGCTTAATTGGCTAAGAGTTCTGCAGGCTGTATAGGAAGCATGGTGCTGGCATCTGCTTGGCTTCTTGGGAGGCCTCAGGAAACTTACAATCATGGCAGAAGGCAAAGGGAGAGCAGGCATGTCACATGACCAGAGCAGGAACAAGAGGTGGGAGAAGTGCCACACACTTTAAATAACTAGATCTCACAGGAGCTCACTCATCATAGGAGCAGCACAAAGGGGATGGTGCTAAACCATTCATGAGAAATCTGTCCCCATGATCCAGTCACCTCCCACCAGGCCCCAGCTCCAACACTGGGGATTATAATCCAACATGAGCTTTGGGTGGGACATCTAAACCATATCAATCACCTTGTGGGGTAGAATTTAAACATACAAACTTGGATCTGGGTACACAAGCATTCAGACCACAGCATTATCTTATGCAGTTTCAGTTTGGTATCTTATATGAGGTTGCAGTTAAAATATCAGCTGGGGCTGCAGTCATATCTGAGTTGGAATGAGGCTGGAGCATCCACTTCCAAGATGGCTTACTCATACGGTTGTTGGAAAGAGACTGTTTTTCCCTAGCTGTTGGTCTCAGCTCCTCGCAATGCGGGCTTCTCCATAGAGCTGCTCACAACAAGGCAGCTGGTTTCCCCCAGAGCAAGTGGTTTGTGAACCCCAAATATCTGGGAAATGTCTCAGTCAATTCAGAAAGTTTATTTTCCCAAGGATGAGTGACCGTGACACAGCCTCAGGAGGTCCCGATGACATGTGCCCAAGGTGGTGGGGGCACGGCTTGGTTTTATACATTTTAGGGAGACATGAGACATCAATCAACATATGTAAGATGAACGTTGGATTTGTCCAGAAAGGTGGGACACCTCGAAGCAAAGGCAGGGCAACTCAAAGGTGCTGGGGGGTGGGGGGGTCTTCCAGGTCTTGGGTAGATAAGAGACAAATGGGTGCATTCTTTTGAGTTTCTTTTTTTCTTTTTTTGTCACCCAGGCTGGAGTGCAGTGGCATGATCTCAGCTCACTGCTACGTCTGTCTCCCAGGTTCAAGCAATTCTCCTGCCTCAGCCTCCCAAGTAGCTGGCATTACAGGTGTGTACCACCATGCCTGGCTAATTTTTGTATTTTTAGTAGAGGTGGGGTTTCACCATGTTGGCCAGGCTGGTCTTGAACTCCTGACCTCAAATGATCCATCCACCTAGGCCTCCCAACGTGCTGGGATGACAGGTGTGAGCCACCACTCCTGGCCCTTTTGAGTTTGTGACTAGCCTCTCCAAAGAAGGCAATCAGATATGCATTTATCTCAGTGAGCAGAGGAGTGAATTTGAATAGAATGTAAGGCAGGTTTGCCTTAAGCAGTTCCCAGCTTGACTTCTCTTTTAGCTTAGTGATTGTAGGGCCCCAAGATTTATTTTCCTTTCACAGGTTGGAGGGAAAGAGATGCCACACTACCTTTTATAAACTAATCTGCAAATCATACATCATCACTTCTGCCTTTTTCAGTTGGTTATGAGCTAGTCAAGTCACTAAGTCCAGCCCACACTCAACAGGAGGCAATACACAAGAGAGAATACAAGGAGGAAAAAATCACTGGGAGTCATCTCGAAGGCTGGCTAGCAATCACAGTTTGCTCTGTGACTGCAATTATTCATGCCATTTTTTTTTTTTTTTTTTTTTTTTTTTTTTGAGATGGAGTTTCGCCCTTGTTACCCAGGCTGGAGTGCAATGGCGCGATCTCGGCTCACCGCAACCTCCGCCTCCTGGGCTCAGGCAATTCTCCTGCCTCAGCCTCCTGAGTAGCTGGGATTACAGGCACGTGCCACCATGCCCAGCTAATGTTTTGCACTTTTAGTAGAGACGGGGTTTCACCATGTTGACCAGGATGGTCTCGATCTCTCGACCTCGTGATCCACCCGCCTCGGCCATGCCATTTTAACATACTGACCAAACTCCCTGCATCCAAGGTCCCCAAAAGTTACATTTTTAAAAATCACCTATAGTTTTAGGTATTAGTATCTTACTGTCACATCAGCTTTACATCCAGAATTTTGTCTTGTAAATTAGGTCAGATGTAGATGAGGCTTTCAGAGCATAGTTGCATAAATTCAGCTTGTTAAACGAGTGAACTCCAAGTTTCTCTTCAAAGAATCAGCATGTCAGTATATTCAGCTCTCTTATTCTTTAATTCTGCATTTTAAAGTTTAACTTCCTTGTAGTTTCAGTAAACAACCTTTTCCACCAGTTCTAATCAGTAGTTCACATCTGTTTCCCCAGTCCCCTGCTCTGTCCTGACTCATCCCAGTCACCTGCTCCAGTCACCTGCTTTGACCCCTGGTTACCTGCTCTCACCTGTCCCGTTGCTGTACTTCTAGCCAAACTACCCAGCCCGCCACTCCGGCTAGTACCCTGGCTCTCTTTAAAATAGCCAACTGGAATTAGCCTAGACTGTGCGGTCTAACCTTAGCCAATAGGGGAACACCACAGCTGTAGGGGCTACCTCCAACAGGAGTAAGAACCCCTTCCCTTCCCTTGTCCAGGTGTGTGCTCGCCATTGTTCTATCTCTGAGCTGCACCCTTCTATAGAAGTAAATTGCCTTGCTGCGGAAATTTATATTCAAGTGCTACTTTTCCAGCACTGAAAATTTACATATAACAAGCTCCTAGAGTACAATTCTTCTTGATCTGTAGACCTTCGAAGCTAAAGAGACAAGTTATCTGCCCCTATGCCTTCAATATACACTTGTGGGGCAGGCACAGGATAACCACTACAGACCAGTTCCACTGCCACTAGATAACCACTACCACTCCTGTTCAAAAAGGGGGGAAATTGGAAGTACATATAAGTTACCAGTCTGTAGTGACTCTGCCATCCAGTGTCAAGGTCTAGGAGTAATTCTCCATGACTCCCAGTTCCATCATCAGGACTCTTGGCTTTATGCTCTGAGTCATACTTCCTTTTTCATGAAATGTAGCATGTGTTTGCTGATGAGTCCTTTTCTCAGTCTGATTCTTGCTTGTAGAAGTCTGGGGAGTGGGGATCCAAAGGCCGGTTCCTTTCAGTGCAATCCACAATGTTTGTGTCAGTATACTTATCTTTAAAAAACTTTGGATCACCTGAGGTCAGGAGTTTGAGACCAGCCTCGCCAGCATGGTGAAACCCCATCTCTACTAAAAATAAAAAATTAGCTGGGTGTGGTGGCATGTGCCTGTAGTCCCAGCTACTCAGGAGGCTAAGACAGGAGAATCACTTGGGCCTGGGAGGTGGAGGTTGCAGTGAGCCAAGATTGCACTACCGCACTTCAGCCTAGATGACAGAGTAAGACTCAGTTAAAAAAAAAAAAAAAAAAAAAAAACCTCATCAGGGTTTACTCCGTTCGACAAAAGTGTGGCCTACAAATCCCTTTGAGGTAAGTCCATCTCTATCTTGTGCTTCTGCTGATAATACTGACCCAGCCTTCTGGAGGCCGTGTGGTTTCATTGATGGACTCTGTGAGGCACACCATTAATTTGTTTAAGAAGCTGTCAGTCTGACCGAATGGTATTCTGAGGCAGCACTTTTGCTTTTTCTGAGAATTTAAAGGATTTTACCGTCACATCTCAGCTTCATTTTTTTTTTCTGGCAGTACCCTGGATTTGATATTTGCTTGGAAACTATTTCTTAATTTTACACCATTTGCAATCAGACGAAGCTGAGGACTTTAAAAATCATCTAAAGTCGTCAAGGTCCATTCATTTTGTGTTTCGTTTTGCTTACCTCTTTATTTTACTATAAACAGCAAAAAGAAATGAAGGACAGGAGGGAGACTTTCACGGGTGCTGGACATGTCTTACCTGTTGGTCTGCATAGAATAGGCATGGTTGTATGGATGTGTACAAAGTCATCAATGTGCACACTTAAAATATATGCACTGTATTGTATTCCTGCTATACCTTCGCTTTAAAAAAAAAAAAAAGTTTAATTTGAGGTCGGGCGTGAGAAAACCTCAGCACGCTTGCGTGAGCGTGAACGCGCTCGGAGGCCGAAACAAAGGTGGATGCGCGTGCACAGACGCGATCGTAGGCCGCCGGAAGCAAAGGCGTGAGCGCGCGTGCGTGCGTGCGTGCGTGCGTGTGCGTGAGCGGGCGGAGGTCGGAAGCCGGCGCTGCGCAGCCGGGCGGTCGCGGGCCATGGAGGGTCGCTCGCCCGAGGGGCCGGCGGAAGAGGCCGAGCCGCAGTGCGCCGCCTGGAGCGGGGACAGCGGCACCGTGTCCCAAAGCCACAGCAGCGCCTCGGGGCCGTGGGAGGACGAGGGCGCCGAGGACGGCGCGCCGGGCCGCGACCTGCCGCTGCTGCGCCGCGCCGCCGCGGGGTATGCCGCCTGCCTGCTGCCCGGAGCCGGCGCGCGGCCCGAGGTCGAGGCCCTGGACGCGAGCCTGGAGGACCTGCTCACCAGAGTGGACGAGTTCGTGGGCATGCTGGACATGCTTCGCGGCGACTCGTCCCACGTCGTCCGCGAGGGAGTGCCGCGCATCCACGCCAAGGCCGCCGAGATGCGGCGCATCTACAGCCGGATCGACCGGCTGGAGGCCTTCGTGAGGATGGTGGGCGGCCGCGTGGCCAGGATGGAGGAGCAGGTCACCAAGGCCGAGGCCGAGCTGGGCGCCTTCCCCAGGGCGTTCAAGAAGCTCCTGCACACGATGAGCGTGCCCTCGCTCTTTAGCAAGTCGTCTTCCTCGAGGCCGCAGCGAGCCGGCTACGAAGCCCCCGTCCTGTTTCGGACCGAAGACTACTTCCCTTGCAGTGAGATGCCTCAGCTCTGACGCCTGACCGCCGCGGCCAGAAGACCCCAGCCGGGGGCTTACCTCCAGTGTGCAGGGCGCTGCAGGTGGTGCTCATGGACGTCTGTGATGTTGGAGTGCGGAGTTTTAAATTTTACCGTGCACAGACTCTCCTTAGTATATTCATGATTCCGTGTAGACTGTGTAGACGTTTTATGTCTTCCAGTTAAAAAAGGAGAGAGAGACGGGGGTCTTGCTATGTGACCCAGGAACTGGCCGGGAACTCCTGGGCTCAAGTGATCTCCCCCACCCCGCCTTAGCCTCCCCAGTAGCTGAAACCACAGGGCCCGCACCGCGCCCGGCCTGGGTCTTCCAACTCGAATCAGAGCTGCTTGGCGACGGCAGGGGGAATCAGTGAACTGTTCTGTGCACCGCGGCAAAACTGTTATTTTTATGGATTTCACTACACGGCATTACCTTTTCAAATTTACATGTTTGTATAATCATAAGAAAATGAAGCCATTGAAGCCTTGTTATTATTCAGTCGTAATAGTCATCCAGTTTTCTCTAACCTACTTTTTTAGGGTAAATGATATGTTACTTGATACTGTATTAAACTTCCCGTAGCACGAATTGTAAACCAAAGGAAATGGTACAGTTTCTGAGAAAATGTATGGATTTTTTGTGACTAATTCCGAAGTTGTATTTGAACCTATGACCTCACAGTCTTGGTTTGTCCATAGCAAACATATCTATTCTTGGATTGCCAAACTTTGGTTTATAATTTAAATATTAATAGAAATTTTAAGTTTTAATTGGAAATGGTTTCCTTCTGAAAAGAACTTTACATATTTCTTTGGGTTTGTTTGAAATAGACATATTGCTCATCTGCTTTTGGTAGTGGGATAAAGAAATGGGGCTGAGTATACCTCTTTTAGAGAGGTAATGTGAAAAACTAGCTTCTGTTTCACAGCATGGTATATTTCTTTCCCCTGGAAATGGATAAATGATCTGTGTGAGTGAATGGTATTAGGATTTTCCTGCGGATACAATCGACTTTTATGGAGATTCAAACGTGTTTTATAAGGGGGCCCAACTAAATAGTAGACCCTAAACAAGCAGACAGCTTAGGTTGCTTCTGCGTCATTTTCAGCGTCATCACAGATCTTTGAGGTTCATCGAGTAGCTGTATGTTCATTTTGCTGTGTATTGTGAAGACTGATCGTGTAATCTTGCACCTAGCTCCCCGTGGACGTTCCTTGTCACATACTTAACATTTTTTATTCAGGTGGTTCATTGACTACAAATCAAGGAACTCCTGAATGTAGATGCTGAAAGTACAAGTAACCTACATTTAATATTCAGCAACTGCTGGTAACCCTGTAAGGAATTCATATATTTTGATGACAGCCACTGAATATGAAAATAGCATCCTTACATAAGGAATACATTGCTAAAAGATTTGTTCACTTAAAGTTGGTATTAAAAAGCAGTAATTAGGAGCCGGGCGTGGTGGCTCACACCTGTAATCACAGTGCTTTGGGAGGCCAAGGTGGGCAGATCACCTGAAGTCAGAAGTTCCACGTCAGCCTGGCCAACATGATGAAACCCAGTCTCTACTAAAAATATAAAAATTTATCTGGGCATGCTGTCGAGCGCTTGTAATCCCAGCTACTCGGAAGGCTGAGCCAAGAGAATCGGTTGCCTTGGGAGGTGGAGGTTGCAGTGAGCCGGGATTGTACCACTGCACTTCAGCATGGGCTACAAGAATGAAACTCCATCTTAAAAAAAAAGTAGGACAAATTATGAAAAATTAGAATAACTTTAAAACTAAGAGTATCTGCATAATAGAAACCTTAAATTCCAGAGAGCATAAGTTAACAAGTGTGCTATAAAGGAAAAGTTTATTAGCTAGGGGTGTATAATGCTTAGATATGTCATTTACCTTCATGAAAGTAAATTGGGTTGAGAAAATTAAAAGTATAATAACCAGTAAGAAAATGGTATTCAGCTTAAGTTTTTAATGCTAATCATATAAAATATTCTAGCAATCCATCTAAAAGTAAAAGGTCCTGGTTCAGGTGATAACATGATTTTGTATGCAGCTTATCTCTAACAGACCCTGGGTTCTGAAATTCTTGTAGTTAATTGGTGTTATTTCTGAGCTTTTCACATAGAGATTTGTGCAGGGGCTTCTTGGTTGGGGAATTGAAGCTGGTTTGTACAGTCCAAGACACACTAGATGAAGATACCTGCCTTAAGAATGGGGATGGGGGGGCAGGTACATCCCCCATCCTTGGCACTGCCTGCTCCCTCTTTATCTTAACTCTGACCAGTCGGCGAATTAAGAGGGCCCTCTGCATCTTGGAAAACAGGTCCTTCTGACTCTTCTTTTTTTTTTTTTAATTTGAGATGGAGTTTCGCTCTTGTTACCCAGGCTGGAGTGCAATGGCACAATCTCGGCTCACCGAAACCTCCGCCTCCCGGGTTCAAGCGCTTCTGCCTCAGCCTCCTGAGTAGCTGGGATTACAGGCGTGCGCCACCACGCCCGGCTAATTTTTGTGTCTTTAGTAGAAGCAGAGGTTCTCTGTGTTGGTCGTGCTGGTCTCAAACTTCCGACCTCAGGTGATCCACCCGCCTGAGCCTCCCAAAGTGCTGGGATTACAGGCGTGAGCCACTGCACCTGGCTGTTCCTCTGCCTTTTCTTAAGTCAATAACAGGTTGGGAGGAGGGCTGGTGCCCGTGGAGCTGAGGGAGAAGGCCCAGATGTCATCCTGGATGACCCCCGCAGACCATCTCTGCTGCTGGGGTCTGGCATTCCCCCACTTTCTGGAAGTATCAACAGATGGGGATAGGATCTAATAAAGCTTGAGGGAGGCGCCCCACCATCACACTGGCGTCAGTTAATTTGTCCTTAGCTGCCACACGCACAAGTACAAGAACCGACAAGACTCAGGAGTCCATAGGACACCCCCGAGGTCCAAGGGCCTGGTGTGCAGGAGTCGGCTTACGCACCAAATATCATTGGCACCAAATATAATTGGCTACGAATGAGCTGGTGAGCACGTGTGGCTTTTCCCTGAGGCCACATCTTTGAGGAATGGGAGGAGTCTTGATGCTGGAGTCAGGCAGCCTGGTGTGAACCTGCTAAGTGATCTCAGGCAGGGGCCAGCAAAGTCCTAAAAGGGCCAGACAGTCATTGTTTTAGAATTGCAGGCCATGTGGTCTCACAACTACTCACTCCGCCCTTGGAGCACAAAAGCAGCCATAGATAATATGCCAGCAAATGGGCATTGCTATGTGCCAATAAAACTTAACTCACAAAAACTGATTATTTCTTGAAACCTGAGACAAACCGAGAGGAGAAAGCCAAACAATGGCCTGGGATTTACAGTGTTAAACGAGCTTGGCTAAAGAGCTGTCAGAGGCTTCATGAGAAGACGAAAAGTGAGTTCCTAAGGAATTTTTCTTGCTGCTAAAAGTGAATAAGGATAAAGATGGGCCCAGGATGTGGACAGGGAATGCAGGTCACCAGCCTGCCCTGGAAATGAGACCAACGGGTCACAAGCAAGTGGGGCCCAGCTCGGATCATATTGGCCTTGTCACCCCACTTTCCATGCCAGAAACTTCTCATGGACTCTTGCAGCAGTATC
The DNA here is from genome assembly GCF_048565385.1 of Saimiri boliviensis. Classification (NCBI taxonomy): domain Eukaryota; kingdom Metazoa; phylum Chordata; class Mammalia; order Primates; family Cebidae; genus Saimiri; species Saimiri boliviensis. Next base: position 6,083,218 of record NC_133451.1, on the reverse strand, counting down.
TTCTAAGGGCTCAGGCTTGCAATAATCTGTGGTCAATAAGAGCTCATATCCACCTCGTCACTCCCACAACGTATCCCCAGTGCTCTGTCCGTGCCCACTGCTACCCAACTCAGCCAAGCCACCAGCATCTCTCTGGGGCCACTCAACAGCCTAAGTGGCCTCCTGCTTCCCCTTCCCCACTCCAAGCCACTCCCCGAATGGAACACAGCAGCCAAAGGGGTCTATAAACAACATAAATCAGACATATGGGGCTCTGCCTAAAGCCCTCATTAGCTTCTCACCTTGGAATAAAGCCCAATCTCTGTTCTCTGGCCTGACCTGGCTCCTGCCCCCTTGCTCACTCCCCTGCAGCCTTCCGTCAACCCTGATAGATGCTCCATACCATCTTTCCCTTCATATGAGGACATAGGAAGGGAGCATAGGAAGTGCCCCCCTCATAGCGCTTACTACAGTTTGTGACATGTGTCTGTGTCACTATCTGATTACTGTTTACCTTACCCACCTCCAGGAGTAACAAGTGGATGTTAGCTCTGTCCACCTGGCTGTATACTCAACAAGCAGGTAGCACGTCCCTGGTACACTCACATATCTGTGGAATAAGCGACTGTCAGAATGACTAAGTGAATGAATAGGCAAAATCTCAGCACCCCGAAAGGAATGCAAGACAGAAAGGCAAGCACGAGAATTCAGGCAAACTAAGGGCTTGCTCAGAAATCAAGCACCATGGGAGGATGAGGACGCAAAGAAAAACATGATGTGGTTCTTTGCCAAGAGCTGGGCAGGCCAGTGGGTGAGAAAGTCAGATGCCCAATCCAATTGAGTCCAACCCAAGGTTCAGCCAAATGCCACACAAGCATTCCTGGGGCTCCAACAGGGCTTTGTTCTTATTCGTGCCCTGGGCATGTTGATACAGAACTTGCAGAACTATCTTTCTAAGAAGGCTCCTTGTATGTGCTGAGAGGTTAAAAAACATGGTCTAAGTCAGGTGCAGTGGCTCATGCCTGTAATCACAGAGCTTTGGGAGGCCTAAGCCAGAGGATCACTGGAGGCCAGAAGTTCAAGACCAGCCTAGGCAACATAGTGAGACCTGGGCTCTACTAAAAATCCACAAATTAGCCAGGCGTGCTGGCTCAGGCCTTGTAGTCCTAGCTACTTGGGAGGCTGAAGTGGGAGGATCACTTGAGCTCAGAAGTTGAAGGCTGCAGTGAGCTGTGATCCTTCCACTGCCCTCCAACCTGGGTAGCAGAGCAAGACCCTGTCTTAAAAAAAAAAAAAAAAAAAAAAAAAAAAGTTAATTTAATTTAAAAAACACCGTTTTCCAAAGTGACTGAAATTGTTTGACCCGCTAGTGGAGAATGAGAGCTTCTCCTCTATACTGTTCATCGCCCAAGGAAAGTGAGCGTTCCCGTGGTGAGGCTGAGGGAACTTGGTTATCAAGGAGGATGCAAGGACCCTCTGGCTGTGGGGTGTGGGGTCCGTGGTGGCTGCAGGGACTGCTTCCTCCACAGCAGGGGGCGCTGCAGGAACGGGAAAGGCCTGAAAGCAGCTGGTCCAGCCCCTGACTTCGGGAAACTAAATCCCTGTGTGCTGCCAGGGTCGCTGGGCACTGGAAATTCAGAGCCCCAAGATCCTGTCCATCCTCGAGGGGCTCCCAGTATGCAGACAGAGCGGGGACGGCAGCTGCAGCCCAAGGCACAGTGGCCGTTCTTGCATGGGGAGGGGGAATTAGGAGAGGGGCGGAGAGGGTGCTGATCTGGAAGTGCCCTGTCTGGTAGGGGCGGGAGACAAGGCTGTTTATGTCCACCCGGCTCTTACCTCTACCCGAAAGGAACACCATCATTTCTTATGTGTGGTTTGTCTGTCTCCCCCCACCAAGTAGGCAGATCGTGGCCTTTTTCCATGTGTCCACTCTGAATCCGTGGCACCTGGCACTAGGCACCTAGCACAGAAAAAGACTGAAAACGCACCTGCTGCAGGAATGACAGGGACACCGGATGAGCAGGCGCCGGCAAGGAGAGCCAGGAGGGCACCAGGACCCGAGGGCTGCTCCCCGGTCAGCCCAGCTCCTGCCTGCCTCGTCCAGGCCCTGTGGGGTACACCTTCCTCCAAACCTCCCCCAAACGTCCCCCTTGCCCCCTGTTCCATCCTTCTGCTCTAGATGCGTCTCATAAGCAAGATACCGTCGGACTTGATTCTCCTCGTCTGGCCTGACAAGCGTTTGTTTCATGGTAGGTGCGCTCGGTCCGCTAAACCTCAGTGGATTAACTCCGGCACCTGGGTGCTTGCCCCAGCCGCACCTGCCCGGCACTCCTTTCCTCTCCAGTTCACCCGTGCTGCTGGGATCTCAAGGCCTCTGGGGTCCCAAGCAAAGGGAGACATTTACCAGCGCGCACCCTCCACCAACTCCACCAAAAACATTGCCCAGGCTCCCAGTGTCCTCCCGAGTTGCCACATGTCTCTGAGGTGGAAACACCCCCAAACATCCAGCCAACCCCAGGCCTCTGCCCTTCCTGAGACCCTGGTCCAGGAGCTCCCCAGATGCTGGCAGCCTGCCAGTGCCTAAAAGCAGCTCTCTCTCTCTCTTTCTCGCTCTCTCTCTCACCTAAAAAAAAAAAAACCTCTTACTTTAGTTGTGCAGAATAATTTTACTTTTTGGGGGTGTCAATCTGAGACTTGTACTTGCAAACCCAGAAAGCCCAGTTCAGTGTTTTCTCACGTAAAAAAAAAAATCAAAGACAAAAAGCAGCAGGCTCAGCTGGGTGCGGTGGCTCACGCCTGTCATCCCAGCACTTTGGAAGGCTGAGGCCAGTGGATCACCTGAGGTCAGGAGTTCGAGACCAGCCTGGCCAACATGATGAAACCCTCCTATTAAACATACAAAAATTAGCTGGGCACAGTGGCATGCGCCTGTAGTCCCAGCTACTTAGGAGGCTGAGGCAGGATAATTGGTCAAACCTAGGAGGCGGAGGTTGCAGTGAGCTGATATTGCACCAGTACACTCCAGCCTGGGTGACAAGAGCGAAACTCCATCTCAAAAAAAAAACAAAAAAAGCGCCCAGGAGACGCCGCAAATATCTGTCATAATTCCTAGACTTGAAAATGCTTTCCAGTAGACTTTTTTAATAGAAGATTGTTTCCTGTTATGCTATTAAGTGAAATAAGAGCCAGCAATATGGAGTGTGTGAGTGTGAGTGTGTGAGTGTGTGAGTGTGTGTGTGTGTGTGTGTGTGCTAGTGATGTGAGAATTAGGAGTGGTTTGGAACATGCTGATTTTCAATTTTCAACTGCCAGCACTAATGCTTTACAAAATTCTTCAGACATTAGCTCCAAAATTCAGGAAAGATGGTAAATGCCACGAGAGAGAGGGAGAAAAACAGACTTGATACATGTACTGCGGGGTTTAGGAATGGGTTGACATAAACAAGAATGCTCTAGAAGAGAAGACAAGCTGTATAGCATCGTGGTCAGACATGGCTCAAGGTCTTGTACTACCACTGCCTGTCTACGCAACACTAGCGAGTTACCGTTCACCTCCAAGCCTCGGATTTCTCACCTGTAGAATGAGAAATAATCAATAATATCCACCTCAAAAACTACACGAGTTCAGAAGGACATTTAAGTTGGAAATGTAATTGTTCTTATTTGCTTACTGACTTTTTTCAGTTTAGCCAATTTTTATCATCCTTTTTCTAAAATCGTGGTAAAACACGTGACAGAAATTTAGCACTTTAACCATTTTAAATGTACAATTTACTTGCATTAAGTACATACAATATTAATGCACAACCATCACCACCCATCCATCTTCAGAACTTTCTCATCTTCCCCAACTGGGGCTCTGTCCCCATGAAACACTAACTCTCTCGTCCCGGTCCCCCTGACCCTGGCACCCGCATTCTGCTTTGTGTCTCTCTGAATTTGACGACTCTAGGGACCCCGCGGAAGTGGGATCCTGCGCTATTTGCCCTTTTGTGATTGACTTCTACCACTTAGCATAGTGTCCTCAGGGTTCGTCCACACTGTAGCCCGTGTTGGAATCGCCTTCCGTTTTAGGGTTCAGTAGCACTCCATGCTGTGTGTGCCCCACTTGGCTTAGCCTCTCGTCTGTCAGTGGACTTTGGTTGCTCCCCCTCTCGGCAGTTGTGAGCAGTGAGTGCGGGGGAGCCTCCAGCCCTTCCCAGTGCAGCGCTCTGGCAGAGTCGTGGGACCAGGCCAGGGGTCTGATGAGTGACTGATGGCGATGTTGTGCTTGGCCGAGTCTCCCTTTGCCTCCAGCCAGGCTTGCGGGCCTGTGACAAGCCTACTTCCCAGTGGGCTCTTGGCTTCACATCAGGAGACCCTGATGGGCAGCTCAGCAGGCTGTCCAGAGGTAGCCGTGCTTGTCCACATGCTGGTCAAAGCCCCCGTCCTAACACGTCACCCCCTCTCCTGTTTTGCCCAGGCCATGGGGAGGCAGCGAGAGGAGCTGCTTTGTAGAGAGGGACCCGTTCAGGTGAGCAAGGCATTCAGACTTCGCCCCAAGAGCCCTGGAGGAGGCCGGGGGCTCAAGACCAGCCGCAGGGGAGCTGAGCGCTGCAGCCGGGCTGCTGACCTCCACTCCCATGGCCTGCAGAGCAGGGGCATCTTGTTCTGCTGATGTTGACGTCAAGGTGTTGGGACCTCTGAGGCTTTGACAACTTGAGGCTGGCAAGGGACACAGGGAGCAGGCGGAACCTTTGAAGACTCCCACTTTTAAAGACAGTGGCCTTTATCCTGGGACCACAGGAGGAATGGGGCCTTCCCTGGGAGTAGCTCAGAGTGGGGTTACACTCAGTGTAACCTGTTCATCCCAGGATCTGCCCACAGGCAGCAGGTCTCTAAGGCTGCCCCTGACTGAAGTTGGTGGGGCCGAGGGAGTCAACAGAAGACAAAGCATAGCTGTGAGAACACACGCTCGTATAAATATGCATTGACCCTGCTCTGTGCTTGGGACTTGCCAAGGTTCGAGCATCTGTCCACATACCCCAGAGGGGCCCGGTCAGCTCTGCTTGATGTCAACACCGCCACCCAGGCCTCGAGCCCCTGGGCTTCTCGTCTCTGGGCACTGAGGGCCAGCGTGGTGCAGCTGGGAGGGTCCCCAGAGCTGAGGGCCTTGAGTGAATGATTGCAACTCTTCGGGCCTCGGTTTCCTCATCTGGAGTCTGTGATGGGGACTACATGAGCTCAACAGACCACCACAGGTCTCCCGAGTACCTACTGGGGCCGGCCTGGCGTCGGGCTCTGGGGATAGGCAGATCACGTGCTCCGGAGCACAAATCCCTATGCCCTCTGCACAGCGTGACTTGGACGCTCAGCCCACCCCATGGGTCTCCTGCCCATCTTCCTCTATCCTTTGGGACGCTCATTCTGAGCGAAGCCAGGCACCACGCTGTGAGGAAGCCCAAACCAGCCCATGTGACATGACTGTGCAGAGAGGCACCGTGGGAGGACCCAAGGCCCCCCGGTCAGCCAGCGTGGCAGTGACCCAGCCTCCATGCGCCAGCCCTAGCCTCTGACTCACTCATCCAGTGGAGGCCGCAGACATCATGACACAGAGATAACCCACTCCCTCTGTGTCCTGCCCAGTATTCCTGAGCCACAGACTCTGTGAGCTGAATGGATGTGCTCTGCAGCTGAAGTAACAGGAACACCCACCATGCCCACCCCACCCTAGCAGGGAGCAGCTGGAGGGTGAGTCAGCACAGGCTACTGAGCCAGCACCGGCAGGGCCAGAGGCACACGTGTGGGGCTGGACTGCAACAATCAGGAGTCAGCCTGGGAGTCAGGGAAGACGGCCTGAGGCTTCGGCCTTGGCAGAGCCCTGGCAGAGCGGGCAAAGGAAGCTGCCAGGTGGATCAGGTGAGGGAGGGAGCCCCAGGAAAGGAAAGCCTGCGCAGACAGGGAGGTGGGGACCTGCCCCGGTGCCTGGGGACGCTGTCAGCACCGGGACCAAGGAACACATGGGAGCGGGTGGCAGGGAGAGGCTGGTCCTGGGCCTTGGCTTGGAGTGTGTCCATAGGAAGGTCTTCAGTTAGGAGAAGACACAGGGTCCCCCTTTGAAAGGCTGGGAAGACCAGGGCCCCCCAGTCTGGGGCCCTGCTCCACATCCTGCCCACCGGCCTGCCAGGGACTGACCCAACTCCAGGAGGCCCCAACCTGTGAAGGAAACAGTGGGCCGAAGAGCAGGCGCCCTGCTCAGGGCACCGGCAGGCAGGACTCCGGGCCTGGCTCCCCACCAGCTGCTGTGACTGGGCGTTCTGGCTACCCCAGCTGTCCTGGCCAGGTCAAGTTTTGGACGTGCCTTGGAACAACCAGGCAGCATGTTGTTCCACGCAATCATACCCATACACACACACAACACACACATGTACACACATTACAATCATAACACACGCACGCGCACACAACACGCATGCATCCATGCACACGTCATAATCAGATAACGTGTGCGTGCGCACATGCACACATCACACAATCATACCATACACATGCACACACAATATGGACACACGCATGCACACCTCACAAACATACCGCACATATATGTGCACACACATGCACACATATGACACAAGTCACACCACATATACATAACATGCATGCACACACAGTACACACAATAACACACATACACACACAAAACACGTGCATGCACATGTATCACACACATTACACCACGTAGCACCCACATGCCACACATCACACATGCACACACAACACACATCATGTACACACATGCCACATGCCACACACAAACATTACAGACATATGCACCCCATACATGCCTCATACACACAATGTTCTGCACACACACACACACACACACACACACTGTGGTGATACACGGGCATGGCATTGAGGAGGCAGAGTTGGGTTCCATCCCTGTTCCTTTTTTTCCCCCTCAGAAGCGAGTCTCGCATCTTCACCCAGCTGGAGTTGAGTGGTGAGATCTCCGCTCGCTGCAACCTCCGCCTCCTGGGTTCAAGCGATTCTCCTGCCTCAGCCTCCCGTGTAGCTGGGATTACAGGTGCCCGCCACCACGCCTGGCTATTTTTTCATATTTTTAGTAGAGATGGTGTTTCACTATGTCGGTCAGGCTTGTCTTGAACTCCTGACCTTGTGCCCACCTCAGCCTCCCCAAAGTGCTGGGATTACAGGCGCGAGCCACCACGCCCATCCTCCTATACCGCTATTTTACTAGCTGTGAATTTAGACAAGTTACCGATGCTCTGTGACCCTCAGTCTTCTTATCTGCAGAATGGGGTTACTCAAGGCACCTATTTTCTGAGATTGTTGGAGAACCCTTGAGCTCAGGGGGTGAGGAGGACAGAGCTTCCTGAGGCACTCTTCATCTTTCAGTTAAAAAAATTTAATTTTGTTTCTGACTTGGAAGAGGAGGGAAGGAAGACTGGGGTGAGCTCTCCCACGCAAGACGGCTTCCTACGGTGATGAATTTAGACTCGCCACATCTGTGCATGCTCGTGTGGCCTCCTGGAGCCTGGGTGCCAGATGGGTGGCCTGGCGTGTGCATCCTTCGTTTCAGGCCGTGCCCGGCCTCCCCTGCATAAAGACCTGTTTCTTCCCGGCTACACTCTTGGCGAAGCCCCTGAGGCTCAGTGAGCTATTCTGAGCTCCCAGCCTGGCTGTCCTGGACACACTCAGGCCTTCTGTTTGCCCACGGCTGCCCTGTGGGGCTTTCATAAAGCAGCCCTGTTCTCTCTCCCACCGCGCAGCCGCCTGCTCCTTGGGGCCTCCTTAGGGAGGAGGCTGTGCCAGCCTGGGAGCTGGGGGCGGGCGAGGCTGCACTTTGCGGGCTTCCAGGAAGACGCACACGCTGTGTGTGGCCAGAGCCGGGGCGCCTCTTCGTTGGCAGCCCCACTGAGTTAGGAGCGATTTGTTAGGGGGCAAGACACGTGTTCAGCGGGCAGGCTGCTGCTCGCTCCCCTGAGAGAGGGCGGGCCTCCCTCCGCGATGCAGGCTCACAGAGGCCACTAGGCGCCCGGCCTTTGCACGAGCTGCTCCTCTGATCTTCCGGGGGTGGCCTCTTCCCTTCCCGCTCCTCCCCCGCCCTCCTCCTGTCCCCTCCTCTTCTCCTCTAGTCCTCTCCCTCCTCCCCTCCGCCTCCTCCCTTCCTCCCCACTCTTCTTCCTCACCCCTTCCTCCCCCTCCTTCCCTTCCCCCACCCTCCTCCCCCATCCCCTCTCCCTCCTTCCTTTCACCTCCTCCCCTACCTTCCCCTCCTCTTCCTCCTCCCCTCCCCCTCCTCTTCCTCCTCCCCTCCCCCTCCCCCTCCTCCCCCCTCCCCCTCTCCTTCCTCCTCCCCTCCCCCTCCTCTTCCTCCTCCCCTCCCCCTCCTCTTCCTCCTCCCCTCCCCCTCCTCTTCCTCCTCCCCTCCCCCTCCTCCCCTCCCCTTCTCCTCTCCTCTCCTCCTCTCCCTTCTCTCCTCCCCCTCCTCTTCCTCCTCCCCTCCCCTTCCTCCTCCCCTCCCCCTCCTCCTCCTCCTCCCCTCCCCCTCCCCTTCCTCCTCCCCTCCCCCTCCTCTTCCTCCTCCCCTCCCCCTCCTCTTCCTCCTCCCCTCCCCCTCCTCTTCCTCCTCCCCTCCCCCTCCTCTTCCTCCTCCCCTCCCCCTCCTCCCCTCCCCTTCTCCTCTCCTCTCCTCCTCTTCCTTCTCTCCTCCCCCTCCTCTTCCTCCTCCCCCCTTCTCCCCTTCCTGTCCCTCCCCCTCTTTCCTCTCCTCTCCGCCTTCTCCCCTCTCCTCCGTCTCTAAGCCTCGGTTTTATTTCCCGTCTCTAAGGTCTTGCGCTCCTGTGGGAGTTCCTCCACGTGTTGTGTGTTCGTCCTTGTCTTGCCCTTCTGGAGGGAACGCTTCCCTGGATCAAAGAGGAGTCGGCCTTGTTCACGTCCATTCCCCAGACCCCGCACAGTGCCTGGCTCCGAGGAAGACACAGTCAAAATTTGTTAGATGGGCCGGGCGCGGTGGCTCACGCCTGTAACGCCAGCACTTTGGGAGGCCGAGGCGGGTGGATCACGAGGTCATGAGATCGAGACCATCCTGGTCAACATGGTGAAACCCCGTCTCTACTAAGAATACAAAAAATTAGCTGGGCGTGGTGGCGCGTGCCTGTAATCCCAGCTACTCAGGAGGCTGAGGCAGGAGAATTGCCTGAACCCAGGAGGCGGAGGTTGCGGTGAGCCGAGATCACGCCATTGCACTCCAGCCTGGGTAACAAGAGCGAAATTCTGTCTCAAAAAAAAAAAAAAAAATTTGTTAGATGAATAAATGAACTAACTAACTGGCCAATTAAGAAATAAATCTGTGAATCCATGAAGCAATGATTCAGTAGATCGATTACTTAATCAATGAGACCAGGAGACACAGGCAGGAGAGTAAGTTTCCCTTTTAGCAGGAATCCTTGCCATACACATATATATTTAGTCATCTGATCTTCCCCATTCACCTCTAAGCCCTTCTGGGGTACCCAGAATGCACCACTAGCTCCAGGCCTGGCACACACAGCTGCTCTAAACCCTGATTTAATGAGTATGCCAAGGCCAGTCCCATGGCCTCTGATCAATTTTTCCAGAACTTCGCACCTGCTGTTCCCTGGGACTGGAATCCTGCCCTTGGCTTTTTCACGTGGAGATTGCCCTCCACGGACACACCCACTTCTCTAGGCAGCTGCACCCGCGTTCTGAGCTGCTTCCCTGTGTTCTCTGCTCAGCACCTGCCCGGCTCCTTCCTAGACCTCACTGATGGACTTAATGCTTGTTTACCCATTTCCATGATACCTGGAGCACCCTGAGGCCGGGACCTTCCTGCCCTGATTGCCCCGTGTTCTCAGTTCCCGGGACAGTGTGGACTCACAGGACCTGTTGAGTGAGCATTTCTTGTTGACTAAATGAATGGGTGGACCAACAAGCGCAGAAAGCTGACTGTGTGTCCATTTTACAGTGGATGGTAGTGGGGCCCCGACAGGTCAACAGTTGTCAGAAATGCAGACACCAGAATCCCGTCCTCTGCTCATTCATGCAACAGGTTTTCATCAAGTGCCTGCTGCGTGCAGACATGGCCCTAAGGCAGGGCGCAGCCCAGGGGAGGGAGGGGCCATGAAATGGGCTTCCATGGAGGCAGAGACAGAGGCCAGGTGCAGAGGGCCACGACTCCCTGAGGATAGGTGGTCAAGGAAGGCTCCCTGGGGAAGGTGAGGCAGTCCTGGAGTGGAGTCCCAAGAAAGGAACTGGCATTCAGCAGTGGGTGAGAGCCAGGCAAGCGGTGTGTAAAGGGCGGACCTTGAGGGATGTGGAGCTGACCTCCAGCCCAGTAGGGTGGGCGTGGGGATGAGGCCTGGGTCTGCTCTGCTCAAGAACCAGGGTCACTGGTGGAAGTCCCGGAGTGGATTGGTTTTATGTCAATATAAAGGAACATGTCCCAGAGGCAGAGCCATGCAGATAGAATGAACTTTCTGAGTAAGGAATGAGCCCTCCATCCCTGGGGGTATGTAAGTTGTGATGCTGGAGAGGGATGAAGGGTGCACCTAGACAGAAAACCTGTAAAATCCCTTCTGATGCAGAAAATCTATGTTGAAAAGAGTCTAATGCAGGCAGAGGAGGTATTTATCAGATAATATCAACATAATTTTCATACAAGTATGCATAAATATGCCATGACAGAGATTTTTTTATAGAATACATAAAACCCATCTCATAAGTTCCACTTTTAGAGAGTTATTGTTATGCAATCAACACATGAGTATTCAGATAGTTGCTAAAATCACTGCAATAGTGTTTGTAACGGAGGAAAATTGGAAACAATCTGAATGTTCACTTGTATGCTGATTTTCTGTCTCCCCTCTGGGCTGTGAGCTCCAAAGGGTGGACCTTGTCTATTTCATTGGCAGCTCTGTCCCTCAGGTGCAGTAGATAGAAGAGATAGAATGCGCTCTTTGTTTCATTTTTTATTTTGTTTTCTCACTGCCTAGTCTGTGAACCTATATACTCTTTTTTAAAAAGTATAACATGGTGGGGCATGGTGGCTCACACCTGTAATCCCAGCACTTTGGGAGGCTGAGGTGGGTGGATTACTTGAGGCCAGGAGTTTGAGACCAGCCTGGGCAACATAGTGAAACCCCATCTCTACTAAAAATAGAAAAATTAGCCAGGTGTGGTGGCGCACACCTGCAGTCCCAGCTACTCGGAAGGGTAAGACATGAGGATCACTTGAACCCAGGAGGCGGAGGTTGCAGCAAGAATAGATTACACCACTGCACTCCAGCCCGGGCAAAATCGTGAGAGTCTGTCTCAAAAATAAATAAATTTGTAAATAATAAAGGTATAACTCTACTGATGAGAAAGAGAGTTGATCAAAATGTTATTCTAGCAGCAGTTGTCTCTGCGTGGTGGGTGGAAGGTGACTTTTGTTCTGTTCTTTATGTTGCACTGAGTTTCTCATGCTGTCTGCAATAGACACATATGATGTTTGTAATGTGAAAAAATTATGAGAGAAAAACAGAATGACATCAGAGTAAAAAAAGAAAAGGAAAAGGCAAGAAAGAAAAACAGCTTCATTTGCTGAACTCTAAGAACGGCTTCTGAAGCCAAACAGAATCATGTAAGACTTTCTCTGAATGCCCTACTGGCATCTTCTTGCCATCTGGCTAGGATCACACTAGTCTGGGGAAGAAAATGGTTTTCAGCGTTGCAGTGGCCACCTCTAAGCTCGCCTCCTCCACCCAGGGTGTCTTGTCATCGCCTACCGTGGGCGTGGACTTGACATTTATCTGGGCTCACAAGCCGGCAGCGCTGTCTGGGTGTCCCAAAGCCACTTCTGCTCCAGCCAGATAGCTGCCAAGGAAGTAACTCCGCCAACGAGGAACCTGCCTTCGAATCTGTCCTCCCAAGCAAGCGAGATCTCTCAGTGTTCAGGAGGAAACAGCTCGCTCTGAGTTGTTCACATTTGTGGAGCTCTCCAGGTCTTGGGCCCCAGAGGGATTCAGCCTCCTGATGGGGTTGGAATCGAAGCTACCTACCAGAAGGCACTGCTCACCATCTGTCACCCTGGGGAAGCAAAGAGGTCCCCAGCCACTGGGTGTGTGCAAGCCGAGGCTGGGCCACCCTTTGTCAGAGACCTTGTAGCAGGCGTGTGATCATCAGCTTTGAGGGGGGGCGGTATTATCGTCTCCACCGGCCAGGTGACAGGGCTCGAGCTCAGAGGGGTGAAATTCACCAGGGTCTCCTAGTCCACTACCGGGAAACCCAGGTACAAATCTGGGCTGGCCTGCCGACAGCCTCCCCACCGCACTCGCTGGTAGCATTTTCTGCAGGATGTTAGGGTTGCCTAGAGGCAGAAGGGGACTCCTTGGCGTGGGGAAGGCCAGGGAAGGCTGCCCAGAGGAAGTGCTGCTTAAGCCGGGGCTGAAGGAGGTGTCAGCTCCGAGCAGGAGAGAGAAGGGGCTCTCACCCTCTGGTTCCACAGTGACAGCACAGAATTTGCCAGTTCAGTGTTCCTGCCCCTGGAGCTCATGCCTGTAGCTGCCCCGTCCCACAGACAGAAGGACACACAGTCACCTCTCCTCACGTGCAGCTGGCTCTGAGCGTCACGGAACAAGGAGCGCTGACTCAAAGGACGAGGCCTGGCTCGAACCCTGCCATTTACTGGCTGTGTGCTCTTGGGGGTCACACACTTCTCTGTCGAATTGTTGAAAGTAAACTTACTGCACAGGACACTTTCTGTGCTCAGTTATGTCTGCTGAGCTCAGCTGGGGTGCAGGCACTGCCACGGGCTCAGAGAAAAGAACAGGGCACAGAGCAGGGGCCGCTTTCAGGGACCCACCATGCTGGTGAAGAGGGAATGGTAAAGAGGGTCCCGGGGGCAAGGGCGTGGGCAGTGATGGGAACACAGACTCAGTGAGGCAGGGGAGGGTGCGGAAGGCCTTCTGCAGAGGGGGTCCCCTGAGGACGGTGTGGGGGAGAGTTCAAGAGACAGGGATGGGCAGGAGGGCTCAGGGCTCACTGGCCAGGCAGCATGCCATCATTTCTGTTATTACTTCTCCTCTGAGGCACAGAGAGGGTAAGGCAGCTGCCCAGAGTCACCCTGTTAGGGGGTGGGTGGGCCAGGACCGGGCCCCAGGCCTAGGTAGGGGCCCCCATGCCCATGACCCACTGGTCTTCAGTGGGTACACAAGTGGAATCTCTTTTCTTTTCTTTTCTTTGAGACAGAGCTTTGCTCTGTCACCCAGGCTGGAGTGCGATGGCACGATCTTGGCTCACTGCAACCTCCATCTCCTGGGTTCAAGCAATTCTCTCACCTCAGCCTCCAGAATAGCTGGGATTACAAGTTCGTGCCACCACGCTTGGCTAATTTTTATATTTTTAGTAGAGACAGGGTTTCACTATGTTGGCCAGACTGGTCTCGAACTCCTGACCTTAAGTGATCTACCCACCTCAGCCTCCCAAAGTGCTGGGATTACAGGCGTGAGCTACCACGCCAGCCTCATGGGTGGGATCTCTGATCCTCCTGGTTCATGAATCTCCTGATTATGCTCCAAATCTACCTTCTACTTTCTAGAAACAAGGGCCCACGACACTTTCTGCTTAAGCCTAAAGTGCTGGTAACCAGGAGGGACCCCTGAAAGGACCCCTGTGTCTCTCTCCGTCCTGAGGCACGGCCACTTTGCTTTCTCCCCAACTCTGGGGACCAATGGCCCTGTCTGACCTAGTGGCTTCTCATCAAGGTGCCCTTCCGGAGAGCCAAGCACCGAATGGGACCAGCCCAGGTGGTCACTCGGCTCTGCTGAGGCCTGTTTGGATCTCAGGGTGACTGGCCCTGCCAGGGTGACTCAGCTGTTCCTGCAGCTGGGCGTGGGCTGATGGCTGGGAGCTCTCCAGGCAGCCTTCGGTAGCCAGGCTGCAGAAAGGCAGGGGGGCGAGTTCTTATTTTGCTTTCAAAACCTCCAGCTCCGGGCCCAGGGAGCCAGGTACACTCAGCCTGTTGAAAAACTGCCTCCTTCTCTGGGAAGTCTCCGTCGTGGGGAAAAGCTGGGATGCTCAGAACCAAACAGGAACTGAAAGTCAGCCCAACCAAGTCCTTCATTTCACAGCTGAGGAAACTGAGGCCCAGAGAGGCTGACCTGCTTGGAGTTACGCCCATGTAGGGTGGAGCAGGCCTGTGCTCTTTCCTCTGGGACCCCAGACCTCTCTGGAGAGACACCACACTGCTTGGATCTAGGCTGCAGGGCGCCCTGAAAAGCAGGCCCATTGAAGTCCAGTGCAGGTGGGTAGGAAGGCGGGCCTGGGCCCAGCCCTGGACCTTCCAGTTTCTAACAGGGTGGTCCTGGGCAGGTGTCTTACCCTCTCTATGACTCAGTCTCCCTTCTGGCCGCCTGCTGGGATCTCCAGAAGGGTCCAGTAAGTGGCAGTGTGTGGTCAGCTTGGTGCACAGAGGGTTCCTTCTGTGCTCGCCAAACTCAGAGGAGGAGGCCCCAGAGCCTTGAAGAAGAGGACCCCTCCTGCCTGCCGCTGCTGGGGAAACACCTGCCTGGCCCTCCCACGCGCACATGCACACGGCCAGGAGAACTTGACAGCACAAGTAGAGTTTGCTTCTCCTGACAGCGGGCCGGAGCTCAGGGGTCACAGCAGGTGAACCTGGACTTTCCCTCTGCAAAAGTCACCTGCGAAACCCACTCATTTGTGCAACAAGTACTTACCAAGCGCTTGCTGTGTACAAGGTCCTGCCACAGGATCTGGAGACAGAGCCGTGGCCAGAGCAAACAGAACCCTGCCCCACGGTCCTTACTTCCAACGGGCGAGCTCATCAGCAAGTTACGAATGAGTCAGACGCATGTGGGGAGTAACATAACGATTGTGATACATGGAGAGGGGTCGGTGCCCCCGAGAAAAGAGTCAGGCAGAGCAAGGGACTAGGAGGCGATGGGGGTGGGAATTTTAGAGGGGGACCCAGAAAGGGCCATTCTGGGCAGGTGACCTCCAAACAGAGGGCGGAATAAGGTGAGGGCACAAGCCATGAAGGTTTCTGCAGGAAGAGCTTTCCAGGTGGGGGAGCGGCCTGTGCAAAGGCCTTGAGGCAGGAGCCCCATGTACCAGCAGCTCCAGCGAACAAGGAGGGAAGAAGGGGGTGAGGGAAGGAGGGGGAGGACGCCGTGTGCGGGTGTGGACTGGGAGAGAGTCACAGTCATCGCTTGTTCTGTTCCAGGGCAGCAGAATTGCTCAGCCCCCACGAGGTACAAAATCCCGAAGACAAGGAGATCCGTGAACCTGGGGATGAGAATCCCACCCGCTTGAAACGTGCCATGTTGGCGACGCTTCTTCCCTGAGGCTTCTTTGTTCCCCTCCCAAGCCTGATTTCACACTCTGCCCCTCAAACAAGAGTCTCACAAGGCCATGGCCACAAAGGGTCAGGGCACCAGCCTTGGAACAAAAACCCAAATCCTCAGCCTGATGTCCCAGCTGCTGACCCTGGCCTCTCTCAGCCACCCTCTGCCTTGACCCTGTGCCATCCCAGGCCTTGACAAGAGCCGTTGTCTCCATTAGGAACGTGCTCGCCTTCACTGTCCCCCGCAGAGGGGCACATCTTCCAGGTGTCACACGTGGTATAAGTCAGAACTACTCACTGACCGAATGAATCCATTCACAGTTCTGTCTCCAGGGTCCTCAACTGATTCCATACATCAGCTGTGTACCTACCATGTACCATGCCTCTTTCTCAGATTTTCAGGCGGAAATCACGAGACCTGGGTTTTAGCTGCGTGCTAAAGGAGCAAGTCGCTTGTCCTTTCTGGCTCTCAGTTACAATCAAATCTTTCAGAGCTGGAAGGGATCACAGAGTTCCCCAGTCTAAGCCCTTGCCCGAAGCATGGGACATCTCTGCTGCATCCACGTTCAGTCATGACCCAGCCTCTGCTTGCTCACCTCCAGAGACAGGGAACTCACTCCCAAACTCCCAAGAAGGTTCACTCCTGGGTATTTTCCAGAGTAAATGAAGATCCCTCAGATTGGAAAAGGCTTAGGCATTAGTAGGCCCGGTTCACGTCACACTCCTAGCTCTGTGACCTCGGGCATATGTCACTCAACCTCTGTGAGTCCAACATAAAATGAGGATCACAACCGGGCGTGGTGGCTCCCGCCTGTAATCCCAGCACTTTGGGAGGCTGAGGCGGGCAGATCACCTGAGGTCAGGAGTTTGAGACCAGCCTGACCAACATGGAGAAACCTCGTCTCTACTAAAAATACAATAGTTAGCCAGGCATGGTGGCACATGCCTGTAATCGCAGCTACTAAGGAGCTGAGGCAGGAGGATCACTTAAACCCAGGAGGCGGAGGTTGTGCTGAGCTGAGACCGCACCATTGCACTCCAACCTAGGCGACAACAGCGAAACTCTATTAAAAAAAATGGGGATCATAATTGCTTTCTGTTAGAGTTGTCTCCAGGATCAAGCAAGATGGCCAGGTGGTGCCTGGCACACTGTATACACCGGAGACATTGAAGAGATGTCAAATATATGCCAAGGAGCACCACGTCCTGATTACTACAGCAGTTCCCAGGACCTAAGTTCTGCGTGATTCCGGGGCGGGGGTGGGGGGGGGGCTGGGAGGGGAGGATTGGGAGAAGGAGGTTGTCTGCAGGCCCTGGCAAGGTAGCACATCCTAGGAGGGTACTGTGATGAAGACGGGGTCAGAATGGTGTAAGAAACAAATGAGATACATACTTGATAAGTAAATATTTTGTTGTGGTCAGATACCCAAGCCTTAAAAATTTACCATGTTAACCATTTTTAAGCGTACACTTCTAGGGACCTTAAGTACATTCACAGCCGGGCACAGTGGCTCTTGCCTGTAATCCCAGCTGAGGTGGGAAGACCACTTAAGGCCAGGAGTTCAAGGCCAGCTTGGGCAACATAGTGAGACCTTGTACAAAAAAAAATAAAAATTAGCTGGGCCTGGTGGCACATGCCTGTGGCTCCAGCTGCTCAAGAAGCTGAGGTGGGAGGATCACTTGGGCCTCGGAGCTCGAGGCTGCAGTGAGTTTTTCACACCACTACCTTCCAGCTGGGGCAACAGAGCAAACGCTGAAAAAAAAATTTAAGTACATTCACAGGTAGGGTGTGGTGGCTCACGCCTGTAATCCCAGCACTTTGGGAAGTGGAGGCAGGTGGACCTGAGGTCAGGAGTTTGAGACCAGCCTGGCCAACTTGATGAAAAACCCAGCCTCTACTAAAAATACAAAAATTAGCCGGGCGTGGTGACAGGCACCTGTAATCCTAGCTACTCAGGAGGCTGAGGCACGAGAACTGCTTGAACCCAGGAGGCAGAGGCTGTGGTGAGCCGAGATCGTTCCACTGCATTCCAACCGGGGCAACAGAGTAAGACTCCGTCTCAAAAAATAACAGCTAAATTAAAAAGTATATTCACAGTGTTGTGCGGCCATCACCACCTCACCTGTCTCCCGAACTTGCTCAGCTTCCCCAACTGAAACTCCATCCCCGTTAACCACGAACACTCATTCCTCTCTCCCCTAGGCCCTGGCACCTGGCATTCTACTTTTTATCTATTTGGATTTGGCAACTCCAGGACCTCAAATAAGTGGGATCCTACAATGTTTGTCCTTTTGTGACTGGTTTGACTCATTTAACATAATGTCTTCAGGTTCATTTGTGTTGTAGCATGGGTCAGAATTCCCTTCTTATTTTTTTTTTCTTTCAGACAGGGTCTTACTCTGTCACCCAGGCTGGCGCGATCTCAGCTCACTACAGCCTCAACCTTCTGGGCTCAGGCAGTCCTTCCAACTCACCCTCGGGAGTGGCTGGGACTACAGGTCCTCACTACCACGACTGGCTAATTTTTGTTTTTTGTGGAGACTGGGTTTCCCCATGGTGCCCTGGCTGGTCTCACACTCCTGGGCTCAAGCCATCCTCCCTCCTTGGCCTCCCAAAGTGCTTGTAAAGTGTGAGCCGCCATGCTGGGACTAATTTTCCTCCTTTTTAAGGCTATATAACGTTCTATTGTATGAATATACTACCTTCTGTTTATCTATTCATCTGTTTTTTTTGTTGTTGTTGTTGTTTGCTTGAGACAGAGTCTCGCTCTGTCTCACAGGCTGGGGTGCAGTGGCGTGATCTGGGTTCACTGCAGCCTTTGCCTTCTGGGTTCAAGTGATTCTTCTGCCTCGGCCTCCAGAGTAGCTGGGACTACAGGCGGGCAGATCACCGCACCACCACACCCAGCTAGTTTTTGTATTTTTAGTAGAGACAGGGTTTCACTATGTTAGCCAGGATGGGGTTGATCTCTTGACCTCATGATCAAACCGCCTCAGCCTCCAAAAGTGCTGGGATTACAGGCAGGAGCCACTGCACCCGGCCCCATTCATCTGTTAATGGACATTTGGGTGTTTCCACATTTGGTTACTGTGAATGATGCTGCTGTAAGCAGGGGTCTATAAGTACCTGTTTGAATCCCTGCTTGCAATTCTTTGGGGTATATGCCCCAAAGCAGAATTACTGGATCATATGGTAATTCTGTTTTTTAATTTTTTTAAATTTTGCTGTAGAGACAGGGTCTCGCTAGGTTGCCCAGGCTGGTCTTGAACTCAAACAATTCTCCTGCCTCAGCCTCCTGAAATGCTGGGATTACAGGCATGAGCTACCACACCCAGCTTGTTTTTTTGAGGAACTGCCATACTTTTTTCCACAGCGTTGGCAGCATTGAACATTGCTGCCAGCTATGCTGGCACCGGATGTTTCCTCGTATCTTCAGTTTTGTTTTCTCCATATCTTCACCAACACTGGTAATTTTCTGTTGGTTTGTTTTTGTAATAGCATCCTAATGGGTGTGAAGTACTATCTTATTGTGGTTTTGATTTGTATTTCCCCAGTGGTCAGTTACGTTGAGCACCTTTTCATGTGCTTATTGGCCATTCGTATATCTTTGGAGAAAAATTCTTTGTCCATTTCTTTGTTGTTCTTGTTGTTTGGTTTTTGGTTTTTGTTGTTGTTGTTGTTGTTGTTTTTCTGAGAGGAAGTCTTGCTCTGTTACCCAGGGTGGAGTGCAGTGGTGTAGTCTCAGCTCACTACAACCTCTGTCTCTCGGGTTCAAGCGATTCTCCTGCCTCAGCCTCCTTAATAGCTAGGGTTACCAGTGTCCACCACCATGCACAGATAATTTTTTTTTTTTTTTGAGATGGAGTTTCGCTCCTGTTACCCAGTCTGGAGTGCAATGGCGCAATCTCGGCTCACTGCAACCTCCGCCTCCTGGGTTCAGGCAATTCTCCTGCCTCAGCCTCCTGAGTAGCTGGGACTACAGGCACGCGCCACCATGCTCAGCTAATTTTTTGTATTTTTTAGTAGAGACGGGGTTTCACCATGTTGACCAGGATGGTCTCGATCTCTAGACCTCGTGATCCACTCGCCTTAGTAGAGACGGGGTTTCACCATGTTCATCAGGCTGGTCTTGAACTTCTGGCTTCAAGTGATCCACCCACCTTGGCCTCCCGAAGTGCTGGGAGGGATTACAGGTGTGAGCCACCACGCCTGGCCAATTTTGAGTAATTTTTGTATAGGGTGTAAGCTCAGGGTCCAGTTTTACTCTTTTGCGTGTGAATACCCAGTTTTCCTAACACCATTTGTTAAAAGCACTATCTTTTTCCCATCAAATGGTCATGACACTTTAATTAACATTCATTGAAAACGAATCACTGAAAAAATTTACATATATATATAAAATGCTGTGATCTTTATTCTAATTCATTGATCTATATGTCTGTCTTTATGCCAGTATCATCCTGTTTTGATAACTATAGCTTTGTAGTAAGCTTTGATCAGGAAGGGTGAGACTTTGAACTTTGTTCTTTTCTGAGATTATTTCACTATTTGGGCTGCTTTGAGATCTCATATAAATTTTAGGAAGGATTTTCCTATTTCTAACAACAACAACAAAAATGTCGTTAGTATATTTATTGGAATTGCAATGAACCTGTAGATCACTTTGGGTTGTATTGACATCTTACCATTATTAAAGATAAACTTTTCTTTTTTCTTTTTCTTTTCTTTCTTTTTTTTTTTTTTTTTTTTTTTTTGAGACAGAGTCTGCCTCTGTTGCCCAGGCTGGAGTGCAGTGGTGTGATCTCGGCTCACTGCAACGTCCCGCCTCCCAGGTTCAAGCAATTCTCCTGTCTCACCCTCCGGAGTAGCTGGGACGACAGGTGCATGCCACCATGTCTGGCTAATTTTTGTATTTTTAGTGGAAATGGGGTTTCACCATGTTGCCCAGGTTGGTCTTGAATGCCTAACCTCAGGTGATCCACCTGCCTCAGCCTCCCAAAGTGCTGAGATTACAGGAGTCAGCCGCCGTGCCCGGGTAGGATAAATTTTTCAAAATGACACGCAGTCATGAAGCTGCCGTGGAAAATAGTCTGGCAGTTTCTCAGAAAGTCAAGCATAGAATTACATATGATCCAGAAATTCCATTCCTAGACATATACCAAAAAGAACTGAAAGCAGGGACTCGAACAGATACTTGTACACCAGTGTTCAGCATTATTCACAAAAAAGAAAAGATGAAAGCAACCCGTGTCCAGCAGCAGATGAATGGAGAAGCAAAATGTAGTCTATGCATACAATGAAATCACATTTGTCTGTAAAAGGGAATGAACTTCTGATACATGCTACGACACGGACGCATCTTGAAGATGTTACGCTCAGTGAAACAAGCCAGACACAAAAAGGCAGATATTGCATTGTTCCACTTCTATAAGGTTCCTAGAATAGACAAATTTATAGCGACAGAAAAGAACATAGAGGTTACCAGTGGGGAGGAAGAAATAGGGAGTTATTGTTCAATGGCACAGAGTTTCTATTTGGGATGACGAAAAAAAGTTCTGGAAATAGATAGCGGTGATGGTTATACAACATTGTGAATGTACTTAATGCCACTGAATTGGACACTTCGAATAGTTAAAATGGTAAATGTTATGTTACATGATGTAAATGTGATATGTGATATGGCTTTGTGTCCCCACCCAAATCCCACCTTGAACTGTAGTCCCCAGGTATTGAGGGAGGGACCTGGTGGGAGGTGACTGGATCATGGGGTTGGTTTTCCCCATGCTGTTCTCGTGATAGCGAATGAGTTCTCATGAGACACGATGGTCTTATAAGGCAATTTTCCTTGCTCTTACATGCTCTCTCTTGCCTGCCACCTTGTAAGATATGCCTTCATCACCTTCTGCCATGATTGTAAGTTTCCTGAGGCCTTTCCAACCACGTGAAACTTTAAATCGATTAAACTTCTCTCTTTTGTAAATTACTCAATCTGAGGCAGTTCTTTATAGCAGTGTGAAATTAGACTAATATTAATACAAAACATATATTTTGCCATAAAAGAAAATGTTTGGAAAGGAGACATTTATTTCCTGATTACCAGTGTCATGCATTTTCATAGATGACAATGTGGAAATACAGAGAACAGAAGGAATGCACAGAAAAGATGCAAAATGCAAATAAGCTGTCAGATTTGGGGCAGCAGTCCCAGTTTCCTGTGATTTCCCTGGGACACGGATGAAGTGGCTTCCCTGGGACACGGATGAAGTGGCTTCCCTGCAAGTTCCCCAGCCATGCGCTGACTGCTGTCTGTGGCCATGCACCCCCACGTGCAGGTCAGCCCACGCCTGCCAGGCGACATCTTCACCCTTCGGTTGACTTGAACACACACTTCCCTTGGCTGTTCCTACTTGGGCTTCTCTCTGCTCCCAGAAAGCTTAGTGAGGATGGCTGTGATTCCAAGATTCCAAGATTGTATCTTGCAAAAGTGAAACCCTAGGGTTATTTCTGCTCCTGATTTGTTTATTTATTTCTAATAATGTTGTACTGGACTTTCTAGTTTGATGTCAAAATAATGTTGTTGTTGTTGTTGTTGTTCTTGTTGACACAGACTTTCACTCTTGTTTCCCAAGGTGGAGTGCAATGGCTCTGTCTCAGCTCGCTGCAGCCTCTGCCTCCCAGGTTCAAGCAATTCTTCTGCCTCAGCCTCTGGAGTAGCTGGGATTACAGGTGCCCACCACCACGCCTGGCTAATTTTTTGTATTTTCAGTAGAGACAGCGTTTCACCATATTGGCCAGGCTGGTCTCAAATTCCTGATCTCAGGTGATCCACCTGCCTCATCCTCCCAAAGTGCTGGGATTACAGGCATGAGCCACCGCACCTGGTTGGTGTCAAAAGAATGTCGACTGCTGGTCATTTTCACACCTACAAAATTATGAAGGCAAATTCTGTAAAATGGCTCTTAAACAGAACCTCAGCCTTAGTCATACTCTTGCCTGATGGACCCATGTATAGGAACCTATCCAGAGGAAACATCTGACTTATGAAAGGGTATTTGCAGCATGGTTTATGACAGCAAAGACCTGTCCATCAAGAAGATTATGACCAGCCACTCATGGATGCGTTTGCATACATCACTTACAAAGAGGGCTAGGTTAAAACTGTATGATACTGCAAGAGGTAAAGGGCAGAACAAGTGAAGCAAGCAGGATACAACAGTTTCATGCAGTATGTGCTTCACCTCTATTAGAGAGCCACAGCAATGTTTTCAGACATTTTTACCAGCATTGAAAGGTTCCGTCCATGATTTTTAGTGAAAAAGACTATGAAACTGTGTATGAAAATTGCCACAATGTCATGTATAATATAATTATGAAAAATATAGGCTGTCTGGCATGGAGGCTCATGCCTGTAATCCCAGCACTTTGGGAGGCTGAGACAGGCAGATCATCTGAGGTCAGGAGTTCAAGACCAGCTTGGCCAATGTGGCAAAACCCTGTCTTTACTAAAAATACAACATTTAGCCAGGCATGGTGGGGCACACCTGTAATCCCAGCTACTTGGAAGGCCGAGGCAAGAGAATTGCTTGAACCCAGGAGGCGGAGGTTGTGGTGAGCCAACATTGCACCACTGTACTCCAGCTCAGGTGACAGAGCAAGACTTCATCTCAGAAAGAAAAAGAAAGAAAGAAAGAAAGAAAGAAAGAAAGAAAGAAAGAGGCTGGGCTCCGGCCAGGCAAGGTGGTACATGTCTGTAATCCCAGCACATTGGGAGGCCACAGTGGTAGGATTGCCTTAAGGATCCCAGGAGTTTGATACCAGCCTGGTAAACAAAGTGGGACTCCAGCTCTCAAAAAAAAAAAAAAAAAAAAAAAATAGAGAGAGAGAGAGACAATTAGCTGGGTGTGGTGGCACCTGCCTGTAGTCTCTGCTACTTGGGAGTCTGAGGTGAAAGGATCAGTTGAGCTCAGGAGTTTGAGGCTGCAATGAACTACGATTGTACCACTGCTATCCAGTCCCTAGGTGATAGAGGGTGTCTCAAAGCAAACAGGAAGGAAAGAAGGAGGGACGGAGGGAGGGAAGGTGGGCGGGAGGGCCTAAATAATGAAGACTGGAAGGAAATATATCGACATGTTAAGAGTGATTGTCTTTAACTTGTGGTGTAGTCGTTTCTCTTTTCACCTCTTTTTTTTTTTTTTTTTTTTTTTTTTAACATCTTCACTACCACAAAGCCATCCAACTCTTAAATTCAGGAAAGAAAGTAGGTTATTTTTATGCTTAGGCAAATTGAAACTTCTTCAAAATATAAATTGTTGTGTTAAGGTAAGAATAGAGGTGTTTTTTTCTGTTTCTATTTTTTAAATTCGTATTTGCTTTATTGTACTGCCGTTATAATAAATTCTATGTGTTTGTAATTTTTAACCCATTGAATTTAGCCATTTCCCTTGTCACCTTGCCACCGTCCCAATGCCACCCCCACTTCCCGATGACTAGAGCCTAAATTTAGATGAAAACAGCAGCATGCAGTTGACAGTGATGCTTCCTTGTTATTCAAAGTCAACAGCAGGAACAAGGCACACAGGTGAGATCAGCGAGAACCCCGGGGGAGCAGGCCTGACCTCTCCGCCCCTTCGTGGCTCTGTGGACCTAGTTCCCGGGGCTCAGGCCCTCTGGCCTATGCCTCTTCCCATATGTTCCCTGCACTGAGCCACCCCAGGGTGGGCATTCTCCATTCTCCACAGGCCGGGCCACCTTCTTCACCCACATCGGTGCCTGGAATCACACTGGCTGTGGAAACACTAATGAACATGAAGACGCCTTGCTTCAGCCATCACCGCTGTTACCACCAAACAAGCTTGCCAGCTCCTGGGACCTGTGGTTCCCAGAGCAGGGGAGAGGAAAAGGGTTGTGTGGACAGTTTAGAGTTGCCCGCTCTGTGTTTCCCTTCCAAAGACATTTTCTTAAAATTTTTCATCTAGAATTCTTCTTCTTCCTCTTCCCCTCCTTTTCCTTCTCCTCTTCCCCCTCCCATTCCTCTTCTTCCTCATCCTCCTCCTCTTCCTCCTTCTCTTTCCCTTCCCCCTTCCCCTTCCCCTTCCCCTTCCTCCTCCTCTTTCCTCCTCCCCCTCTCCCTTCCCCTCTCCCTTCCCCTCTCCCTTCCCCTCCCCCTTCCCCTCCCCCTCCTCCTTCCCCTCCCCTCTCCCTTCCCCCCTCCCCTCTCCCTTCCCCTCTCCCTCCCCTTTCCCCTCCCCCTTCCCCTTCCCCTCCCCCCCTCCCCTTCCCTCCCCCTCCTTCCCCTCTCCCTTCCCCTCTCCCTCCCCTTTCCCCTCCCTCTTCCCCTTCCCCTCCCCCCCTCCCCTTCCCTCCCCCTCCTTCCCCTCTCCCTTCCCCTCTCCCTCCCCTTTCCCCTCCCCCTTCCCCTTCCCCTCCCCCCCTCCCCTTCCCTCCCCCTCCTTCCCCTCTCCCTTCCCCTCTCCCTCCCCTTTCCCCTCCCCCTTCCCCTTCCCCTCCTCCCCCTCCCCCCTTCCCCTCCCCCTCCTCTCCCCCTCCCCCTTCTCCCCTCCCCCTCCCCTTCCCCTCCCACTCCCCCTCCTGCCCCTCTCCCTCCCTTCCCCTTCACCTCCCCTCCCCCTCCTTTCCCCCTCCACTTCCCCTCCCCCTCCACTTCCCCTCCCCCTCCCCCTCCCCCTCTTCCCCCTCTCCCTTCCCCTCTCCCTCTCCTTCGCCTCCGCCTCCCCCTCCCCTCCCCCTTCCCCTCCTGTCTTTCTCCTTCCCCTTCTCCTTCCTCTTCTTCTTCTAGGGTTTGTCTCTGTCTCCCAGGCTGGAATGTAGTAGCATGACCTCAGCTCATTGCAACCTGCACCTCTCCGGCTCAAGCAATCCTCCCACCTCAGCCTACCAAACAGCTGGACTACAGGTATGTGCCACCATGCCCATTTTTATTTATTTATTTATTTATTTATTGTATTTTTAGTAGAGATAAGGTTTCAGCATGTTGCCCAGACTAGACTCAAACTCCTGGGATCAAATGATCCTCCTGCCTCAGCCTATCCAGTAGATGGGACAATAGACACACATAGCACACCTGTCTACTACCATTTCTTAAAAGAAAAAGCATTTAAATGTAGGAAGAACTTAATCTCAGAATGGGAAAATAACAAGAAAGACCAGTTGTCAACTGCATATTGATATTTCCAAAATTATTTTGTAGAGAACATGTGTTAAAAGTTCAGTTCAAACAGCCCAAATGTCTACCAACTAATGAATGGGTAAATGAAAGGTGGTCTATCTATATGGTGAGATATGATTCAGCCATGAAAAAGAATGAAGTGGCCGGCAAGGTGGCTCACGCCTGTCATCCCAGCACTTTGGGAGGCTGAAGCAGGTGGATCACCTGAGGTCAGGAGTTCAAGACCAGCCTGGACAACATGATGAAACCTCATCTCTACTAAAATACAAAAATTAGCTGGGCATGATGACAGATGCCTGTAGTCCCAGCTCCTTGAAAGACTGAGGCAAGACAATTGCTTGGACCAGAGAAGTGGAGGTTGCAGTGAGCCGAGATCATGTCACTGTGCTCCAGTCTGGGCGACAGCAAAAGACTCTGTCTCAAAAAAAAAAAAAAAAAAAAAAGAGCGGGCGAGGTGGCTGATGCCTGTAATCCAGCACTTTGGGAGGCCAAGGCGGGTAGATCACAAGGTCAGAAGATCGAGACCATCCTGGCCAAAATGGTGAAACCCTGTCTCTACTAAAAATGCATACACACACACACACACACACACACACACACACACACACACACACACACACAAACTAGCCAGGCATGGTGGTGCATGCCTATAGTCCCAGCTACTTGGGAGGCTGAAGCAGGAGAATTGCTTGAACCTGGCAGATGGAGGTTGCAGTGAGCAAGATCGTGCCACTGCACTTCAGCCTGGTGACAGAGGGAGGTTCCATCTTTTTTTTTTTTTTTTAAAGACGGGGTTTCACCATGTTGGTCAGGCTGGTCTTGAACTCCCAACCTCAGGTGATCTGCCCGCCTTGGCCTCCAAAGTGCTTGGATTACAAGCGTGAGCCACCACGCCCAGCCCAGACTCCACCTTAAAAAGAAAAAGAAAAAGAAAGGAATGAAGTGCTCAGAAACATGGCACTAACATAAAGAAGCCAGACACAAAAGGCCACACATCGTGTGATTCCGTTCACATAATGTTCACACAGGTGAACTGATTGAAAAAGGAAGGGGATTGGAGGAGGCAGAAATGCTGGTCGACTGCTAATGGGTGTCAGGTTTCTTCTGAGGGTGATGAAAATTGCCTAGAATTTAGTAGTAGTGATAGTTGGGCAACACTGTAAACATACTGAAAACTACTGAATTGTATACGTTAAATGATACATTTGATGTTATGTCAATTATATGGCAATAAAACATATACTACAAACTAAATGTAGGCTGGGTGTGGTGGCTCATGTCGGTAATCCCAGGACTTTGGATGGCCAAGGCAGGCAGATTACTTGAGGTCAGGAGTTCAAGACCAACCTGGCCAACGTGTCGAAACCCTGTCTCTACTAAAGACACAAGTTAGCCGGGGCATGGTGGCAGGCACCTGTAATGCCAGCTACTCGGGAGACTGAGGCATAAGAATCGCTTGAACCGAGGAGGCAGAAGTTCCAGTGAGCTGAGATTGTGCCACTGCACTCCAGCCTGGTGACAGAGTGAGACTCTGTCTAACAAATAAATTAATAAAATAAAAACAAAGTAAAAACTAAATGTAAGAAAAGGTCTGAGAATGTATACAAATGGCAACATGGAGTTTGATTTGTATCCTACTGGCATTTCAACCTCCCTTGGATTTTGCCATTGCTGCAAATCTATTTTCACAGAGGAGGAGGACTGGAATGGAAGCAGAAGAGCTCACACGTCCGCTCAAGGCAGAATATTCTTTCTGTGCTGTCCCCGGTGAGGCTGCTGGAGCACTGTCAACCCCTGGCCCTTCCATCCTGCCTTGAATTGGGCAGAGAGGCTTCCAGGAAGCCCTCAGGCACAAAGATGCAGATGCTGGGTCCCCCAAGGGGCAGTTGTCCCAGGAGAGGCCCTGAGGGCAGTGCCTGCCTCCTCAGGTGGCCACCCACCTCTGAAGGACGTCTTCGTCGCTGGTGATGGGTGTTTATCCATTTGGAGTTGCCGGTGTTGCTGCCCTGGGAAGCCCCCTCCTGCCTTTGCCCTTCCCCCGTTGCTGAGGTCTTGCCCTGTTCCTGCTGCTGGCTGGGAGTGGAATTTTGATGTGCACCGTGAGTTGGAAACTGTCACGCCACAGCTGCAGGGACCAGCACAGAGCCAGTGCTGCCCACGGACATCCAAAGCCCTGAGTGAGGAGAGATCTGGGGAGGTCTTGGCTATCCACTGGCAAAGGACAATGGATCTCCAAGGGCCTCCGCCGGCTGATCGGTGACGGCATCAACGCTGGAGCACCAACTCTGTGCAGGCCCTGCGGGGAGAATTGCCCCTGCTGAAGCCCCGGCTGGTCCAGGACTGCACCAGGCCCTTTAGGGGTGTCTGAGGACCCAGGACCCACATAGCCTCTAGAGCCAAGAGTCCCGCATGTGTACGTCTGTCGGCCCAGGTCCAGACTTGCAGCCCCAGCCCTAGGGCCCGGGTCATGCTATCCATGGGTGCACACAGCTGAGCATGAACGCGGGACTTCTGCACTTTCATGCGTGCTGGCAGGCTTGTCCCCGTCCCCGCTGATCCGTGGGCCAGTGAGGGCAGGCATGAGAACGTGGCAGTGTGCAAGGGCGCTGCCTTCCTGTGCGAGCAGCGCTGCCTGTGCGTGAAGGTTTGTTGGTAGGCGGGCACCTGTGTGCTTGCCTGGGAGTGAGAGGGCGCTGTTGGGGTGGCTACTGCTGGGAGCAGGGAGGAGGGGACCACAGAGGACCCGGGGGGCCTCCCAGGCTGGCTGCCCGCCCAGGCTTCTGTGTGTTTTGGCAGGGCTGCCCAGGCCCAAGGGCCCTCGGCGTCCAGGCAGAACCGCTCGGTCCAGACGCCTGCAGGACACAGCCCCTCTCCATCCGTCTTCCCTCTCGGCCTCCCTCCTCCCCACACTCCCGGTCTCTCTTTGTCTCTGTCCCTGGGTCTACGGTCTTTTCCATTTCCATCTCTCTCTTTCCATCTTCCTCTGTCTCTCTGTTTCCCATTCACAGTCCCTGATTCCCCCTAAGGATCCTCCTTAGCGACCCCAGGCCCTGCCAGGCCTTCCTGGCAAGCACAGCCCAGCTGGCCCCGGAGCGGGCAGCCTCCCTTCCAGGCGCCAGCGTGAGTCGGGAGGGCCTCCGGGAAGTCCTCTCTCCTCGTCTCTGACATGGCTCATTGTGACTTTGTTTTATGGGGCTTTAATGAGTCCATTTAAACGGACAGAGCTGCACCAAGGTATGGGGATAATTAAAGACATTGCCAGTGGCCAGCATGAGTAGCACCAGCGTGCTCAGAAGTGTGAATAAAAAGGGAGCCACCCTACTAACCCAGCGGGGGGTGGGGGCCTCCAGAGAGCCAAGCCCAGGGTAAAGCCCTGAGCATACACCAGCCTTGCTGTCTGCTGAGTTCTCTACCCCGGTGCCTCCTGGGCACTGATCTGGGCAGACTGTCCTCTCACGGAGGGAAAAAGGGAGGCCAAGGGAGGGTCAGTGGACGGCCTGAGGCCACACAGCAGAGCAAGGGTTTGCATGGAGACCGCCCTGCCCCTGCGCTGTCCAGACTGGGGAGAGCCCCACCCAGCTCCTGGCAGAGAAAAAGGCCCAGGAAGGGGACCTGAGCCAAGAGGCACAGACGGCCAGTGGGACTGTCCACCAGTCAGACAGCAAACGCTCCCTGACGCCTCCCTCGCCACCTAAGAGGCTCAGCCGGGTGATTTCCCGAGGTCAAGTTCTCTCCCTGCAAAGAATTCTGGGGCCTGCGATAGGGACAATTCAATATTCTCCACTTCACTTCATTCTTGCACTCCTGCATTCATTCCATGGCATTCACTGAACACTAGGGCCTCCCAAGGCACCTGTTAGATGCCGGGAAGCCAGCAATGAATCTGGACCTGAGACGTGGCACAAGGACAGGGGCTGAGGCCACAGGGTCCCTCCAAGGTCCAGCAGAGGGCCCCTCCTCGGGAAAACCCGGCCCAACACCCTCCCCACCCTGAGCTCCACCTTGTGGCGCAGCTGTCCCTCTGTCTCCACTGACCTGTGGCTCCTGTGGGCCCAGCACAGGAGCCACCTACAGCCACAACTGAATAGCGTTGTTTGTCAAAGGGGGTGACAGCCCCATTTGGGCGGAAGGCCTCGTAAACAGCACGGGTTCGCGCGCAGGCGAAGGGCCGTGAGAGTGCGCACTGAGGCTGGCTGGGTGTGGAGGGCGGGAGAGGGGTCAGCCCAGGGCAGGGGCGCCGTCAGGAGGCCAGAGCGATGACTTGGCCTTGGTCCGGGAGGACGCTGACCCCGGCTTGGGTCCCACCCTCCCGGGCTGACCTTGGCCAACACAGAGCCCAAGCACTCGCCCCTCTGAAATATTTACGGGTCAGGAAACTGAGTTGGAGAAGTGATTTCCCAGATCCATAGCGACTCAGAAAGAGGATAGAATTTGAGTTGTGCCGTCTCTGGCTCCTCCCACTGAATCCGGCAGCACCCCATGTGTCAGTCTTTTTTTTTTTTTTTTTTTTTTTTTGAGACGGAGTTTCGCTCTTGTTACCCAGGCTGGAGTGCAATGGCACAATCTCGGCTCACCACAACCTCCGCCTCCTGGGTTCAGGCAATTCTCCTGCCTCAGCCTCCTGAGGAGCTGGGATTACAGGCACGCACCACCATGCCCAGCTAATTTTTGTATTTTTAGTAGAGACGGGGTTTCACCATGTTGACCAGGATGGTCTCGATCTCTTGACCTCGTGATCCACCCGCCTCGGCCTCCCAAAGTGCTGGGATTACAGGCTTGAGCCACCACGCCCGGCCATGTCAGTCTTAAAAATAACATAGTAATTACGTTAAATAACTATTATTACAGTAACAGCAGCAGCCCTTTGCAGATGAGCCTCAGTGTTAAAATGAACTTTCTTTAATTCTCTTATATTATCTCACTGGATGCTCTTGAGAGCTCTGGGAAGTAGGAATTCTTATCTGCTTTGACAGATGGGGAAACGGAGGCACACCTCAGCCAGGTACCTCCTCACAGTATGGGGCAGATCCAGCCATGTAAATCTGGGCCTAGTTCCTGGGTAGGGCTGTGTTAGGACAGCTGGACATGGACGGGGCTTTCACTCATGCTGGGGCATGATTGAATGACAAACTTGCTGTGTGGCCGGGACGTCAGGGCAGGAGTAACAGCTCCAGGGAGGCCAGGGTTCAGCCCAGTCAGCACACTCGCCCCACTGCTCCAGCTGCCCACTGAGCACACACCATCCCCCCAGGGTCCATCCCACTGCGATCTCCCTTCCCTGCGGTTGCTGCTCAGGACTGCTGCACCCCGCCCTGGGTGTCCTGCCAAAGCTCAGGTGGCCGTGGGGTCAGAGGCAGCGTCCTCTGCCCTCCCCACCTCCCTTCCTGTGCGTGCCCCTCCGTCCATGGCCGGCCAGAGGCTTTCTCTTCTCTGTTGTCATCTTCTCTGACTCCCACCCATCTGTCACACCCTGCCAAAGAGGCCCTGCGCCAGGCAGCTCCTGGATGCCCCCAGATGCAGCCGGACCTCTGCTGTGCTCACTGCATCAGTGTGGGTGTTGCTGTCTCTCTGCCTTTCTGGACATCCTGACTACAGCAGAGATCCTCAGCCCCATGGGGAGTTGGGGAGGGCAGGGTGGGGGAGTCTGTGTCCCCTTTTCTTAGGTAAGGCGGGGTCACTTGAAGCCAGGGCAGGTGTGGGGATGGGGACCGCAGACTGGAGCATGTGCCAGGCAGAGGGAAAGGGAACTCCAGAGAGGTCTGGTCGGCGTGGGGGGGGCTTGATGGCCACACCCGAGCTAGAGAGGAAGCCAGGAGGCTTAGGCCAGCCCAGAACCCAGCAGCCTCTGCCATGATGAACTAGGGCTCCCCACTCTGCCCAGCGGCTCAGCCGACCCCCGCAGAAACTCAGTGTTATTCAACCAGTACATATCAGGTGTACTCTGGACCAGGAGTGGTTCACTTACTCCTCACAAGCAGGCTGCTGGCAGTGGGGACACGGGCACAAAGGGGCTAGGGAACTTGCCCAAGGTCACACTGCGGGTCAGTGGCAGCACTTAATCAGAACGCTGACCGTTTGGAGCCATAGTCCAAGCGCTGCTGCCCAGCCCTTCCCCAGGGAGCTACTCCTGGTGGAAACTGGACCCCAGAGCACAGAGGGCTGGACTGGGGTTGAGACTGCTGGTGTGAACCTGACCGATCGCCATGGCCCAACCTCTTCCTGGCTGTGTGGCCTTAGACAAGTTGCTTTGCCTCTCTGGGCCTCAGATGTCTCCATTCTAGAGTAGGGATAGTAGCCGTAACCATCCATTCAGAATGTGTTAAGCACCTTCTGTGTGTGAGGTCCTCTTCCGGAATCCAGGACCACCGTGGTGGTGAGGACAGGCGAGACCTGCCTCACGGTGGGGCTGGGTGGTGATGACCACCTGGGACAGGGAGACAGGGTGTGGACAAACACCTGCGTCTACTCCTGGCTGGCTCTCTTTAATGCTCCACTGGGCCCCGCACATTGGGCCTGATGGCGAAGATTTGGCAACCGCACCCCCGGAGGTGAAGGAGATTCCAGGGCAAGGCAGTTCAGGAGCAAGGCCCAGGGGCCAGGCTGGGTGGGGCAGTACCCGGACAGCGTTTGGGTGGGGCTGTGCTGGAGGTCCTGAGGTTGAAATGTCCTCTCTGCGTCCTGGGGTGGGGACGGCTGACACACAGCAGCATCAGGCCAGCAGTCCCTGGGCTCGTCTAGAGGTGCAGGCACATCCCGCCTGACAGCTTCGGCCTGAGTTCCCTGACATGTGAGCGGTGCAGCCCAAAGCACGAACACCCACGGGTGAGGGCCAGGAACATCTTTTTCTCCCGAGAATCCCTTTCTTTCTGAATTTAAAAGTGGTATTTGTTCATAATAAAAACAAGATTGGAAAAGCTAAAAAGATACCAAAATTATATGAAAAAAATCACAAAATCACCCCACCCAGCTGCCCGCCAGAGACGAACGCTAGGGGTATGTTGGTGAACGGTCCTCTGGCTGTTTTTCTGTGCTACTTTTAACCCGGTTGGGACCAAGCTGTACACAGAATTTTGTGTTGGGTTCTTTTTGCTTAACATGTAATATGCTGTCACCTGGAGTTGTGTTTACTGTTGCTTTCTGATTACAAAATGAATGTGTGCTCATTGTGAAAACAAATCAAACAGTTATGGAAATGTGGAACACTGAGAGGCCAGGGTGAAAAAGAAAGTGAAAGTTCCCCTTAGTTCCCAGCCCAGAGACAGCACGGCGTAAACTGTAAACAGGTAAACACCCCATGTAAACGCCTGGCCCAGTGCAGACCTGCAGACCGGCAGACCCTGCGGGCACAGGCCCAGGAGCACGTGGGCCTGGGAACCAATTCCGCCTCTGCAGGCAAAGCCTTTGCTGAGCTCTCTGGGCCTTGGCTCTCTGTAAGCGAAACTGAGGCAAGCAGGCCCACCTGATGGTGTTGCTAGAGGAATTAAGGAATGAACCAAAGCATTGGCGCTACCGACTTATGACAGGTAAAGGGCTTTAAGCAGGACACAGGACGCGCCGGGAGCGTGAGGTTGTACAGTAAACACCCAACAGAAACCACAAAGGGGAACGCAGAACTCACCGTGTGCCAGGCAAGGGCTTTGCAACTATCTCATTAATCCTCCCCGAAGCTCCGTGAGGGAGGTACTTTGAGTATCCCATTTTACAGATGTGAGAACTGAGGCTGAGAGAGGTCGAGTGTCATAGCAGCACCATTCACAATAGCCCAAGGCAAAAGCAGCCTGAATGTGCATCAACGAATGAGTGAATCGATCATGATGTATCCAATATAAGGAACCATTATTCAGTCATAAAAAGAAATGAAAGGCCAGGCATGGTGGCTCATGCCTGTAATCCCAGCACTTTGGGAGGCTGAGGCAGGAGGAGGCCAGGAATTCAAGACCAGCCTGGGCAACATGGCGAAAGCCCGCCTCTACAAAAAATCTGAAAATTAGCCAGGCATGGTGGTATGTTCCTGTAGTCCCTCCTGCGGAGGCAGGAGGTTCCTTTGAGCCTAGGAATCAGAGGTTACAACGAGCCAAGATTGTACCAGTGCACTCCACCCTGGGCGACAGAGCAAGACGCTGTCTCCAAAAACTTAAAAGAGGAATGGAATACTGACATATGCTACAAAACAGATGAACCTTGAAAACATTATGCTAAGTGAAAAAGGCCAATCAGAAAAGACCACGTGCTATATGCTTCCTTTTATACAAAATGTCCAGAATAGGGAAGTCCACAGAAGCAGAAATAGATTAGTGGGTGCCAGGGAATGGGGGAGGGAGGGGGTGGAGAGAGACTGTTTAATAGGTTTTGGGGTCTCCTTTGTGGATGATGTAAATGTGAACTAGATAGAGCTGGGGGTTGCACAGCATTGTGAATATACTACATGCCACTGAACTGCTGGCTTTAAAATGGCTAAGCTTATGTGCTATGAGTTTCACGTCAATTACAAGTGAAAAAATGCAAAAGGAAGAAAGGCCGAGTGACTTGCCCAAGCTCAGGCCACACAGCCGGTGACAGTCAAAGCAGCCACGGTGGTTCTCCTGCTGGGTGGACCGGAGACCACACGGCAGAGCCCTTGTTTGCTGGCGTTTCTGCCCATCACCATGACCCCAATTTCCGGAGTGGGGTCACCAGGTCAGAGGTGGCCACCTGCACACAGATGACACACAGCGGGGCCAGGCCTCGCCCTGCAGGGCGACCTGGGCGGGTGGGAACACCAGCTGCCAGCCGGAATCCCACGAGACTGGTCAGTGCAGTTGTCCCCCAGCCCAGGGGGTGGAGGGCGGGGCCGCCCTTTGCCCTGCACGTTTTGTTTAAGCCTGCGCTTTCGACACCTGCCTCCTGCCTGCCTGGGTTATATTTAATCCTGCTTGCTTCCGGAAACCAGGGCTCCGAGGACAGCCTGGCCTCCTTCTGGCTCCAGAGCCCCATGGGGTCCGTCACGGCACGGACCTGCCTTTGGTCACCGCGCAGCCTCAGAAACCTGCTGTGCCTTCTGAGCCCCAGTTTCCCCATCTGAAAACAGATGCGACAATGGCCCAACCGCAGGGAGGTGTCGAAGGGAGGATGAACCTGCCGGGCCCAGCTCTATTCACAATAGCCCAAGGCAAAAGCAGCCCGAATGTCCATCAACAAATGAGTAAATAAATCATGATATATCCAGTATAAGCAACAGTAAACATAACTCCGGGTATTACATGTTATTCCATTTCTTTTTATTCAGACATAAAACAAAATGGAAGGCCAGGCATGGTGGCTCATGCCTGTAATCCCAGCACTTTGGGAGGCTCAGGCCTGTTTACATGAAGGTGCCTGAACGCTTGCCCCTAAAATGTTCCAGGCTTCTCTTGCAGTACCTTGAAAAGTTGATCCTGGACCTAGAGACATGTCCAAGGTCTATCACTACACGGAAAAGCAAGCGGAATGGGTGAGGGGCCCCTAGCAGACACTCAAATGGGAGCTATTATTATTTATTTTGGCCTTTGATGTTTGTTCCACATGTTTCCATATACACAGAACATTTCTAGAAGACTTCCTGAGAAACTGTGAATAGCAATTAATTCCTTCTGGGGATGGGCAAGGAATGAGATTCTTCACTGAATACCTTTCTGTTCTCTTGAAAGTTTTCACCATGAGCATATGTTACTTTTTTTTTTTTTTTTTTTTTTTTTTTTTTTTGAGACGGAGTTTCGCTCTCGTTACCCAGGCTGGAGTGCAATGGCGCAATCTCGGCTCACCGCAACCTCCGCCTCCTGGGTTCAGGCAATTCTCCTGCCTCAGCCTCCTGAGTAGCTGGGATTACAGGCACGCGCCACCATGCCCAGCTGATTTTTTGTATTTTTAGTAGAGACGGGGTTTCACCATGTTGACCAGGATGATCTCGATCTCTCGACCTCGTGATCCACCCGCCTCGGCCTCCCAAAGTGCTGGGATTACAGGCTTGAGCCACCGTGCCCGGCCTACTTTTATAATAATAGTTCAAAATGGCATTAAACTCTGAAATCCAAAATGTTAGTTATTATGATCCTTTCAATTAATGGAAGAGGAAAATGGCACCCAGGCTTCGCCTCCTCCCAGAAGTCCTCCTGATAGCCCAGACACCCTACTTCTCCCAGGCAGAAGGGATCACCCTGTTTCCTTGTCTTCCTCTCCCATGAAACTGGCAGGCCTGGAGGGATGGGCCTGTCTGACTCATCCCTGAGTCTCTAGCACCCAGCCCTGCTGAGTGGCACCGATGGGCACGGGTGAGTGAAGAAATGAGGCTCCAAGAGGGTAAGCCAACTGCCTGGGATCACAGAGCAAGTGGTTTTGCAGCGTGAGACCCTGGTCTCAGGGTCCAACTCAGCCACCCCCCGACTTCTCTAGGCCAGCTCCCATCCACTCACCAGAAACGTCTAACAGGGGCAGCCTGAGAATTGTCCAGATGGCCTCAGGCCTCCTGCAGGTGCTATGGCACTTGGGGTTTGGGAGAAAAAGTTGTTCAGGCTCCAAGTGGGCGCTGGGGATGCCCAAGGTGTGGAAAATGCCAGAGAGTGGTCTAAACAGAACCAACCAGAAAGGCCACCAAAGAAGAAAGGTTTGTTCTTCCTGTTTCCTTATCTGACACTTTAAGATTTCAACCTCCTAAATCGGGTACAAACTTTCGTGATGATGGCACAGTCCCTCCCAGGTGAAAAGCAGCTGCCACTGCCTGGAAGCCTCTAGAGCCCAAAGATCTGATAAGGCAGCTCTTATGAACCCATTTTGTAGATGGGAATGCTGAGGATCAGAGAGGTGTAGTGCCTTGAAGAGCAAGGTCTCGAATTGACCCTTGAGAGTCAAGAATGTCTGTGTTGACACCAGTTTCCCAGACATGACGTGGCTCTGAGTGAGGCTGCCTGGGTTTCTAATCATTCCTAATTCATAAGTCTGTCTGAGGATTCACTAACACAGTGCAGTATGCAAAAGGCACTTGAGGCTAGTGTCTGGCACAGGGTAAGCACACTAATAACTACCATTAGTGGCCGTTGGTGTCATTGCAGAGGCAGATTTTGGGGGTGTGTTTGGCCTTTATTGGTGACCCTCCCAACATGTGTCCATCTACCCCTTGGAAGCATCAATGTCTCACCACCCTGTCCCCCAATCTTCCATTGCAGGAAGAGGAACCAACCGTGCCTTAGAAGAGCTGGAGCCTCTGTGAGCTCCACCCACCCTGGGGGCAGCACCTGGCCAGGCTCCGCCCCTTCGGCTTGCTGCCTGCCTGGAGGCCAGAGGCCTGCGGTGGTTAGTGCCGCCAGAGAGCCTGGCCTGGCCAGAGAGGGCTGACCTTGACCTCCAAACTGCACTTAGGGGATGTCCTCTTGGCAGACCCTCAACCAACGGCAAACATCACTTCCACGTGCCTTAAAACAAGTGCAAATTACAGTCCTAAATGACAGAGGCTGGGAAAATTACCTCCTCCTCCTCTGGCTTGCTTTTGAAGCGGCATCCTTGGAATCACGATCTTCACATTTTCTGGACTCACAGAAGCCTTAAACCTTTTTGGTGGCTAGGCATGGTGGATTGCTTGAGGCCAGGAGTTCAAGATCAGCTCGGGCAACATAGCGAGATCTTATCTCTATAAAAAATTTAAAAATTAGCCAGGCATGGTGGCTCACGTCTGTAGTCCCAGCTACTCAGGAGGCTGAGGTGTGTGCATCGGCTGAGTTGAGAAGTTCAGGCTGCAGTGAGTTACAATCGCACCACTGCATGCCAGCCTCACTCCAGCAAGACCCTGGCTCAAAAAATTAAAAAATTGGGAGGAGGAGTCCCATTGTGTACTCCCTTGTATATTTTTACTTTGACGCTTCAAATTTTTTCCCTATATTTGCACAGCTGCAAATAATGCAATTTCTTTTTTTTTTTTTCTTTTAAAGACAGGGACTTACTCTGCCACCCAGGCTGGAGTGCAATGCCACCATCATAGCTTGCTACAACCTCAAACTCCTGGGCTCAAGCAATTCTCCCACTTCAGCCTCCTGAGTAGCTGGGACTATAGGTGCACACCACTATGCATGGCTAATTTTAAAAATATATATTTTTCTATAGATGGGGTCTCACTTTGTTGCCCAGACTAGTCTTGAACTCCTAGCCTCTAGCAATCCTCCCTCCTCAGTCTCCCAAAGTGCTGAGATTACAAGCATGAGCAATCATGCCCAGCTCTAATGTATTCTAAATGCTGACATTTTAAAACAAAATTGTGGCCAAGCGTGGTGGCTCATGTGTGTAATCCCAGCATTTTGGGAGGCTGAGGCTGGCAGATCACCTGAGCTCAGGAGTTCGAGACCACCTTGGCAACATGGTAAAACCCCATCTCTACTAAAATACAAAAAAATTGTCGGGCATGGTGGTGCGTGCCTGTAGTCCCAGCTACTTGGGAGGCTGAGACACGAGAATCTCCTGAGCACATGAAGCAGAGGTTGCAGTGAGCTGAGATCACAGCTCTGCACTCCAGTTTGGGCTACATAGTGAGACGCCATCTCAAAAAAAAAAAAAAAAGAAAAAGAAAAGTGTCACGTTATTCTTTTAAATATAATCAGTGGAATCTATATTCTGTAGCTATTTGATACTCACTTTCTTCCACTTAAAAATTCTACAATGGGCCAGGCACAGTGGCTCATGCCTGGAATCCCAGCACTTTGGGAGACCGAGGCCGGCGGATCACAAGGTCAGGAGATCGAGACCATCCTGGCCAACATGGTGAAACTCCCTCTCTAATAAATACAAAACATTAGCCAGGTGTGGTGGTGCAAGCCTGTAGTCCCAGCTACCCAGGAGGCTGAGGCAGGGGAATTGCTTGAACCCAGGAGGTAGAGACTGCAGTGAGCCGAGCTCACACCACTCTACTCCAGCCTGGCGAAAGAGCGAGACTCTGACAAAAAAAAAAAAAAAAAATCCTAGAATGAGCCCTTTAACAATTGACAGGTTTGCTTCCTCAGCTGGGGAGGAGCGGGGATGGCTGAGGCCTCCCAGGCCTCTCCCGCTGGCACAGACCTCTCTGCTATGCCCAGAGCCTCGGTGGTTATGCACCTTACACACAGCCTGGCTGGTCCCATCCTGTTCCACCTCCCAGGCTCCCCTCTCAGTGAGGGCACTGCCTTCTGCTAGAAATCTAGAAGCTGTCTCTTTTTTTTTTTTTTTTTTTGAGACGGAGTTTCGCTCTTGTTACCCAGGCTGGAGTGCAATGGTGCGATCTTGGCTCACCGCAACCTCCGCCTCCTGGGTTCAGGCAATTCTCCTGCCTCAGCCTCCTGAGTAGCTGGGATTACAGGCACACGCCACCATGCCCAGCTAATTTTTGTATTTTTAGTAGAGACGGGGTTTCACCATGTTGACCAGGATGGTCTCGATCTCTTGACCTCGTGATCCACCCGCCTCGGCCTCCCAAAGTGCTGGGATTACAGGCTTGAGCCACCGCGCCCGGCTAGAAGCTGTCTCTTAATCAAGGCACCAAGGTCCCTTAACCCAAGCCACAGGGATTGGCAGAGCTCATTTCATCCGGGCACGGAGATGGGACTTCCCGTCTTTTTTATTCCTATTAGGAGCAGGCCTGGTGTTGGAGAAGGGGTTTGGCCTCCCGTTGGAATGCTCTGAATTCAGATCTATTGTACAGTAGGGCAGGAGTGAGGACTTCGTTTTATCCAGCAATCACCAAGTGCCGCCATGTCCACCAGGTCATCCAGGGGTCAGTCCCCTCTCTCTGCTGCCATACAGACAGGCCTGGCTGAGACCTCGCTGCAGCCCTCCTGGGCCCTGGCACCTGCCTCCCAGCAGGTCCTCAGCTTATTCCTCCCACTTCATCCCCCAGATGCCGAGGGACCTTTCCCAAGCCTGAGCTTGAGTCTCCTCTGCTCAAAGCCCTCCATGCTTCCACCCAGGCTGGGCATTCCAAGCGTGCTGCTCTCCAGTCTCCCTGGCCCTCCAGCCCCACCTTCTGCTGGCCCCAACCCCAGCCTGACATCGCACACCAGCCACACCCACACTGCATGTGAGTGGCCTCAGCTACCCTCTCTCTGCCTCTGTAGAACGGGGCAAGAGTGCATCTGTCCATCGCACGGTGGTTGTTAGAATCCAGTAAGTACTCACAGTGCTAGTCCAGAAAAGCTACTCCATGCTCGGCGTTCACGGCCACGTTTCCCTGACCCTATCACTTTTGGCTTTGGGCCTCAAACTGGTGGGCTTGCAACATGGAAGACAGTTCAAAACAGTGCAGGGTCCCGGCTGCAGGCCAGACCAACCTGTGCCAGCCTGGGCTCGTGCGTGTGACCTCGGAAGACTCCTTTCTGTCTCCTGCCTTCAGCTTCCCCATCTGGAGAAGGAGAGGGCTGGGCTGAAGACGCCAAGCATGCCTAGGCGCGCTTCTCCACCCACAGCCCTTCCTGTCCCAGATGCCAACGGCTCTGTCTTGTCTCTCAACTGTCTGTGGATGGGGATCTCATAAAGTAACCTCCACGTGGCCCTTAACATCCTGCCCTTCCATTCTTTCACCCATCCACCCACCCCTAACAGAGCAGGGAAACTGTTCCCCTCCGGCCTGCAGCCCCGGCCTCCCTCCGCTGAAGGAACTCCGTGTCACCAGTGCCGGCAGGCAGAGGACAAAGGCGGCTCTGTCCCCAGGGCAATGGTGGTTATCTGCTGTCACCGTGCAGCCGGGACCATCATCACGTCCCCCTTCTCCCCCGTCTTAGGGCGCTGAGGCTTACATTTCTGCACTGGCTGCATTTCCTGCTGCAGAAACGCACTGACTGCCTTCACAGGCTTCCTGAGGCTGAGCTGGGGGCCCCAGCCTGGCAGCCAGCGGGGAGGTGGGCAGAGGAGCCTCGCAGCCCTCAGGGGCCATCTGGAACAGAGCAGCCCGGAGGCCTGATTCGGGTGGAAGTGTCCAGCAGCCAGCCAGCTCGGGGGGGTGGGCCAAGCACAGGGATGGTGAGTGCAGGGGTGAAGCGGGCTCCCAAACCGTGATGGCGCTGTGACCAGCCTGTCTCGTAGAGCGGGCACAGCCTCTGAGACATTTACGCGCACGGTCTCACTTTTACGTCCATTTATGTAAATGCTAACTATAAATGTATCTTTTACATCAAGTGACCCACAGCGCCTGGCTCTGAGTAAGCGCTCAGTGCACGTCAGGTATTTTTTCGCTGCTCTGATGTGCTGCGGTGGTTTTAAAGCATGGCCCTGAAATCCCCCATCCTCGTTGCCGTGAGATGCGGGTTCTGGGTCCCTGCCTCTTGACCAGGCGGGCTCGTGACTGCTTCAACTGAAAAATGCCAAGGCAGCTTGCCTCGTGTGGGCTGGGAGAAGCCGCATCGCCTCTTGCTATGGTCTGAACGTCTGTGTTCCCCAAAATTCTCATGTCGGAATCAACTCCCAAGATGATGGTGTTAGGAGGTGGGGCCTTTGGGAGGTAATTTGGTCATGAGAGGGGAAGCCTCATGAATGGGGATTGGTGCCGTCATAAAACAGACCCCAAAATGTTCCCTTGCGCCTTCTCCCGAATGAGGAGGACCCAGCAGAAAGGCCCCTCTGTGAATCAGGACTCGGGGCCTCAGCAGACGCTGAAACTGCCAGCGCCTTGATTTTGGACTTCCAGCATCCAGAATTCTGAGGAATAACCTTCTGCTGTCTGAGTCTGTGGTCTTCTGTTAACAGCCTGAATGGACTGAAACACCTCTCTAGTTTCTCTAAGAGGAGATGATGGAGGTCTCTTCCTCCCAAGGTGTCTATATGGGATAGCGAGGGCGCGTGCAGGCAGAGCAATTGACTAGTGCCAGGCGACATCTCCCCAACCTGAGTCTCGGCCCCTGACCCTCCCAGGCCAGCTGCACGTGGCCGCCCCTGTTCCTCTGTGTCCCATGGCCTACACCCTCACCACAGCCCCTTTTCCTCTCTCCCACAAGCACGCTTGTTCAGACATCCATACGCACTTCTCCCCAAATCCTGTGCTTAACAGGTTTCTCCTGAGCATACAGGAGCGCTGGGGCAAGCGATGCCTGGGAATGTGACGCGAAGGCCACACCAGGCCTGACCCCAGGAGTCGGCCTCCGGTGGGGGATGCAGGTGTTGAAGACATAACCACATGACCAGTGATTTCATCACGATCGTGCCGAAGGCTATGAAGGCAAGTTCCAGGGGAGGAAGCGCACAGCCTGCGGGTCAGGGAAGGCTTTGCCGAGAGAAAGTGGGTCAGTGACCTGCACAGAGGTAGGAGGCAGGGTGGTGAGCCAGAGCGCGATGAGGACAGGGGACACGGTGCGGAAATGCTGTCCCACAGCCAGGAGACCTGCCTAGCCCACTGCCTCTATGTGCCTCTTTTCTAACTTGTTGTAGTTAAACAAACAACAACAAAAAAGAGCCAGCCTGAATCCACATATATGTTCAGAAACAGGCCTGGTGTGGGGCTCACACCTGTAATCTCAGCACTTTGGGAGGCCGAGGTGAGCGGGTCACTTGAGTTCAGGGGTTTGAGACTACCCTGGCCAACATGACTAAACCCCATCTCTACTAAAAATACAAAAATTAGTCAGGCCTGGCAGCAGGCACCTGTAATCCCAGCTACTCAGGTGGCTGAGGCGGGAGAATCTCTTGAACCCTGGAGGCGGAAGTTGTAGTGAGCCGAGATCACGCCATTGCGCTCCAGTCTGGGCAACAGAGTGAGACTCTGTCTCAAAACAAACAAACAAACAACAAAAACCCAGAAACAGCCAAAAACAAATCTATGAGGTTAGGAATCCGAACAGGACTTGCCTTTTGGAGGGGTCGGCTGTGAAGCGGTGTGAGGGAGCACTCTGGGCATGGGAATGTTCTATGTCTTGATTGGAGTGGTGGCCACAAGAGTGAACACATTTGATGCAACTGCCCTTTACCCCATGTAATTACACCGAGAGAGAGAGAGAGAGAGAGAGAGAGAGAGAGAGAGAGAGATGGTGGGAGGTGGGAAGAGGAAGGAAGGACACATGGACAAAAACAAGAGGCAATGAGACAATAGGAAATGAAGTGTTGGAAAAAAGAGGAGTCAGCCCTGTGGCCTCACATAGGTTTAATTTTCTCTGAGCCTCAGTTTCTCCATTCATAATACGGAATAATCACCTAACCTCCTAGAGCTCCATGGGCCTAGAAGCCTCTGCTCACAGTGCCCGGTAGACAGGAGCACTTCAGCATCAGTCCCCTCCCTCTGTTTCTCTCTGGACTGCATCATCCCCACCCATGAAATGGGGATGAAGGCCTGAAGACAGCTAAGCAAGGGCTCCCCAGGGCTCCCTGCCTGTGCCCGACCTCCCTGTTCCTGTGGCCTGCCTTGGCTGTATCAATCTTCAAAACATTCCTTTTTGGCCAGGTGTGGTGGCTAACATCTGTAATCCCAGCACTTTAGGAGGCTGAGGCTGGAGGATCACTTGAGCCCAGGAGTTCAAGACTAGCCTGGGCAACAAAGTAAGACGCCATTTCTTAAATACATACATACATAAACAAATAAATTAGACATGGTGGCAGGCACCTGTGGTCCCAGTTACTTGCGAGGCTGAGGTGGGAGAATTGCTTAAGCCC
This sequence comes from Saimiri boliviensis, assembly GCF_048565385.1. NCBI lineage: Eukaryota > Metazoa > Chordata > Mammalia > Primates > Cebidae > Saimiri > Saimiri boliviensis. Next base: position 6,040,084 of record NC_133451.1, on the reverse strand, counting down.
AGGAAGTGGAGGCTGCAGTGAGCCAACACCGTACCCAGCTTGAGCGAAACAGTGAGACCCTGTCTCAAAATAAATAAAAACAAAACAAACCTCAAAACATTCCTTTTCGTTTGCTTCCTAGAACTATCGGCCACCAACGTGTACTCACTTCAGTCTCTCACCGGGGACCACGCAGCCAGCAGCTCCTCCCTGCCAGGGATCATGGCTTAGCGAGGCCCACCACAGCGACCCGGAGCTGCCCGGCTCTGCGGGAGGAGGCCCTTGCAGGGATGGTGCCGGCAACTGCACTGCAATGAACAAAACTGGTTTCTCAGTGTTGCTAATAATTCCCAGGATCACGCGCGGCTCTAGAAAGCACCACGGTAACTCTTCCTCCCGAACATCTTGGCAGAGGAGACACGGAGTGACTCTATGTGGCTTTCACCCAGGGGGAGTCATGTCTGGGCTGAATACAAGGACAAAGGAGAAGCCTGGGGGATGTCGGCTGTGGCAGTAGAGGTCAGAGCCAAGGGCCTGAAGGTCATATCAAGGAGTCTGGATTTTGTTGTATACAACACAGAGGGGTGTGGGAGATTGGTAAGTAGAGAAGAGAACAGCAAGAGACGGTGTACCAGAGGCTGTGGCCGCCATGCTATCTGTTTCTCCCTCCTTCCCTTCCAGTGAAACCTTGCTTTTATTCTGGGCAGAAGTGTGTCTGGCCGAAGACTGTATTTCCCAGTCTCCCTTGCAGCCAGATGTGGCATGTGACTGTGTTCTGATCAATGAGACATGGGAGAAGCTGATGAGGGTGCCTTGCGAAAAGCTCAATAAGGAGGCCACAGCTGATGAAAGCTCTTTTTACTCATTTCTTCTTCCTCCTGCATTCCACCTGGGATGAAGATATGATGGTTGGTGCTGTAGCAGTTATCTTGGGCTATGAGGTGATCTCCATGTTAGAGGCCAGACTTAGGTAGGGCAGAGCAAAGAGGTAGGTTAGTTGTTCCTGATCCTAAACCAGTGATCAGTAGCTCAATGATGTCTAGTAGAGCCAAGAAGAAGTGCATTTAGACTTCCACATTCCATTCAGAGCTATCCTCTGACACCTATCCCCTAACATCCTCCCCATCCGTCAATGTGCCACTATGCTTCAATTTCTTATACCAGAAACATGGGTGCCATCCTCCATTGCCCTCTTTCTCATCTGCAAACCCCACCAGTTGTACCTCTAATTCACCCACTTCTGTTCATTCCTGTCACTGGCAGTCTGGCCCAGGCCACCCTCTCCTCCCACCTGGGACATTGCACCCACATTAGCTGTCATGGTGCTGCCACTCCCCTCCCTGATGTCATAGAAGAGTAATCCACTCCTGTCTTTGCCTTCTAGCTTCCTCCTGAACTTAGAAAAGAATCTGAGCCGGGCGCGGTGGCTCAAGCCTGTAATCCCAGCACTTTGGGAGGCCGAGGCGGGTGGATCACAAGGTCAAGAGATCGAGATCATCTTAGTCAACATGGTGAAACCCCGTCTCTACTAAAAACACAAAAAATTAGCTGGGCATGGTGGCGCGTGCCTGTAATCCCAGCTACTCAGGAGGCTGAGGCAGGAGAATTACCTGAACCCAGGAGGTGGAGGTTGCCGTGAGCCGAGATCGCGCCATTGCACTCCAGCCTGGGTAACAAGAGCGAAACTCCGTCTCAAAAAAAATAAACAAATAAAAATAAAAAGAATCTGCACTCCCTACCTTGACCTTCCAGGACTCCCTTCCCTTCCTTCCCTGCTCCCACTCTCTCCACTTTCCAGATAAGAAAACTCACCTCTGATGAGCCCGAGGTCACAGAGCTCACAGAGTGACTGTGCTAGGCACAGCAGACACAGAGATCCCCTCCCTGAGCCCCCAACCAGATGCTGCACTCAGCAGACAGAGAGATGAGAAAGATATCTGTCCCCCTCCATGAGCCCCAATTGGGTGTTGGGCACAGCAAAGAGATGAGCAAGCAATAAATGTTGTCCCGCTCCATGAGCCCCTGATTGGATGAGAAACCCAGACAGTGAGATGGTGGAAAAACAACAGGGCCCTATTTCTCCTTAGGGCCTCCCCACACGCTGTTCTCTCTGCCTGGCTGCCTCTCCCTTTTCTCCCCATCTACCTAAGGCGTGCTTAGTCTGTGCTTTTTCTTGAGGCAGGGTCTCACTCTGTCACCTAGGCTGGAGTACTGTGGCCCAATCATGGCTCACTGCAGCCTGGCACTCCTGGGCTCAAGCAATCCTCCCATCTCAGCCTCCCAAGTGGCTGGGACTACAAATACAACTCACCACACCCAACTAATGTTTATTTTTGTTAAGGCCGGGCGCGGTGGCTCAAGCCTGTAATCCCAGCACTTTGGGAGGCCGAGGGGGGTGGATCACGAGGTCAAGAGATCGAGACCATCCTGGTCAACATGGTGAAACCCCGTCTCTATGAAAAATACAAAAAATTAGCTGGGCATGGTGGCGTGTGCCTGTAATCCCAGCTACTCGGGAGGCTGAGGCAGGAGAATTGCCTGAACCCAGGAGGCGGAGGTTGCAGTGAGCCGAGATCGCGCCATTGCACTCCAGCCTGGGTAACAAAAGCGAAACTCCATCTCAAAAAAAAAAAAAATGTTTATTTTTGTTTTTTAAATAGAGACTTCTCGCTATGTTGCCCAAGCTGGTCTTGAACTCCTGGCCTTATGCAATCCTCTCACTTGTCTTCCCAAAATGCTGGGATTACAGGCATGAGGCACTGTGCACAGTCCCGGTTAGCTTTTGGGCCTCACTCAGAAGCCTTCTCTGGCTCCCCCAGTCTGAGTCTATTCCTTGCTATATTCTCATAGCCAATGGTGTGCCGCCATTGCGGGGCGAAGCACTGATTTGCTGTTTGCCAATTTCCATGGTGTAACTACTCCCACCACAGCTAATTTCAAGCTGCCGATATGACATCATTGAACATGGAGTCAGGAAGAACAGTACGTGATCGGCTCCCATGAATCAGTGTATTATAACCCAAGTTATAGTACACCGCGAATGCACGAATCCCCATTTATAATCAGATTGTCAACATCAGTGTTTCCCACAGCTCTGCAAGGTGTCTGTGACAGTCCTAGGGTCCAGCACAGAGTCTGGGACAACACGAGCGTCAAGTCAGCACCCAGAGAAGGAATGCATTGCATGCGAGAGGTAAGGACATCCGCTCCCTCCTGGCGTCAGCAGGGTCCTATCAGGAAAACAGATTAATTTCAAGGAATTGGCTCACACAGTTGTGGGGTCTGGCTGGGTAAGTCTGAAATCTACAGAGGGCGAGGGGTGGCCTGCAAGCTGGAAACGCTGGGGCAGGAGCTGATGCTTCACCATTGGCAGAATTTCTTTTCTTTTTTTAGAGAAACCTCAGTTTTGCTCTGAAGGCCTTCAACTGCCTGGCTGAGGCTCACCCACGTCAAGAGTAATCCCGGCCGGGCGCGGTGGCTCAAGCCTGTAATCCCAGCACTTTGGGAGGCCGAGGCGGGTGGATCACAAGGTCGAGAGATCGAGACCATCCTGGTCAACATGGTGAAACCTCGTCTCTACTAAAAATACAAAAAAATTAGCTGGGCATGGTGGCACGTGCCTGTAATCCCAGCTACTCAGGAGGCTGAGGCAGGAGAATTGCCTGAGCCCAGGAGGCGGAGGTTGCGGTGAGCCGAGATCGCGCCATTGCACTCCAGCCTGGGTAAAAAGAGCGAAACTCCGTCTCAAAAAAAAAAAAAAAAAAAAGAGTAATCCCCTCCCTTAAACTTAGCTGATGGTAGATGTTAACCACGGCTACAAAACCCCGTCACAGCAATACACCTGGGTTAGAGTTTGATTGCATAAACGGGGCTGGAGCCTGGCCAAGTTGATAGATAAAATCAACAGGCACATTACTGTCAGGTGAGGGTTCTTTCCCTGTCTCTTTGAGGTCCCTGCTGGAGTAATTCTCCACAGAGCTAAGCACACTGTCTTTGGAATGAGAGTTAGAGAGTGGCCAGTCCTTCGGCCGCCTGCCCAGGCCAGAAAGCTTGCCAACGCGTAACGGGTGCATCCCTATTTCCTTCTCCCTCATGAGTCTGGTGGGGGGGGGGGCAACTCATCCAGTCAGTCATGGCACTGGAATCCCCTGAGAGGTCCGGATGGGTTCAGCCTCATGGCACCAGAGCAGGGGGCTCGTGAGAGGCCCCGGGGGACCGCAGGTCACTGGCAAGTGTTTGGCTGTGGAGCACTTCTCAGGGCCCAACTGGCATTCTGACCTCCCGTGCCTCCTGGGGGCCTGGGCGGGGCCCCCTCCTTTCCTCCTTACCCAGCCAGCTGCTCTGTCCTCCCATTTACTGCACCAGCTCCCCCTCCCTCTCCCGTAAGGACAACCACCTTGTTTATTCTAAAGGAGCACAGGCACAGCTAACAAGGAACAAATATGAGCAGAGCCCTAAGTTCAGGGTTTTAAGGGACTGTTCCCGCCCCGGCCTCCTCTCTGAGATGATCCTGGGCCATCAGAGGCTTCCAGCTTCTCCTTTTATGACCCTGAGCTTGTCGGTCTCCCCATCTGCATGCCCACCCCCCACCCTTGGGGAGACCAACGTGCCTTCTACAAGACCCTCTGTTGAGGGAGAAGGAGCTGGCTGGGGCAGGGCTGCAGGCTCAGGCTATGGTGCCCAAGTTCACCCTCAGCTCACACACTCGAGACATTGTCCTGGTGCTCAGCCTGCCACCCAGGGGGCCCCTCCAGAGCTCTCGGGCTTCCATCCTCAGTGGTCCAGTGGCTCTGGTACCCAGAGCTGGGTGGGAAAGGGCCCCCTGTCCTCTGGGATGGGAGGAAAATGCTCGGTCCTCTGTCAAGCTGGTCACAGACTCCGATGAACTTTTCCAGGGCCATGAGTCACACTGTTTTCCAAAAGAGGAAGCAGGCTCAGGGAGAGTAAGTCTTGCCCAAAGTCACACAGTGGAGTCAGCGCTTGAATTTAGCTCTGACTCCCAGGGCACCTGTTGAGTGCCTGACCTGCTCCCTCCATCCTCCATGGCCTGCCTGCTCCACGGTGCAAGGATCACTTCAGCTGTCACAGCTTTAGAAGTGAGCTGTGCATGAACCCCAGAACCCCAAAGCATCAGGGAGGGTCACACAGAACCCCGTATCTGCTGGACGCTGAAGCCATGCCAAATAAACAGGACAGCGCTACTCATCACGCAAAGCTCCAGTGATGCTTTCGCTTCCCAGGAAATTGCTCGTCTCGCTGCTGAGCACCAGTAGCAAGTGACAGCCAGCAGACCCCCACTTCAAACCTGACACTAGAAGAAATGCTCCCAGCCCACACACAGATGCCTGAAGAATCACTGATCTGCTGTCCACTCTTTCTGGGAAGAGAATTTTCTGGGAGGAAGGGCTTTGCATGCTCTATCTCACTTAGCACAGATATGAGGAAGAACTGTTATTATGCCCATTTTACAGATGAGGAGACTGAGGTGGTTATTGGTCCAAGGGCACACAAATAGTAAGTGGTAGAGGCAGGTGCATCTGGGATCAAAATCCTCATTCTTTGAACCATGTGACAGAAACCCCTTGCAGAAGTTTGCCCCAAGCCTTCAAAAGTGATCATATTTCCAGAGGGGCTCAGAAACCTGTTCCCAAGCTCTTAACCAGAATTGGATTCTGTCTTGGGGAAGGCTGACTGCGGATGTCATTATTCTTCTCTGCTGAACGGATCCGTGGCCTGTTGTCAACCAACAACCCCTGGCATCTAGAACTGCCATTGGGTCCCTATGATTTTAGTCAAGGGACTTGGCCATCCAGAGCAGGGTATGGGGGGGGGCCCTCTCGGAGGCTGAACTTCTAACAGGATGGGGCCCACACCTGGGTGCAGCTGAGGTGGTGGGGATGTCCCTCCTGAGCAGCCGCTGCCTCGCTGTGTACTCCCCTCCCTCTCCCCACCCCTACTCTCTTCCCAGGCCAGCATGGGTGCAGCTGCAGCCAATACGGACCAACAGGGCCACGCCCCTTTTGAGGCACTAACTGTGGTGCTGATAACAGATCCCTAGGCCTGGCCTGGCTCAAGGACGGGAACCCCAACATGCCAGCTGTCTCGGGAGGCCGTGCTCAGCCTGGCTTACTCTCCATGGGTGGCTGGTCTCGAACCACAGCTGGTGGGTTCATGTGTGATGGTGGACGAAGTGTGGAGTTCAGCAGGGTGACTGCGGCTGAGCTGCTTCTCTCTGGATCTGTTTCTTCTTAGTGTTATTGATGTTGTTGACAGCTGGCAGGTCCTGCACTGCACTAATCACTTTACATGGAGAAGCTCATTTCATTCTCGTCACAACCCCATGACGTAGCTCATATCATCACCTCCATTTTACAGGTAAGGAAACTGAAGACCAGAGCGCGTTCAACGGATGTGCCTTAGGTCACACAGCTAGTGAGCGACTGAGCCAGGCCTTGAACCCAGGTGGTCTGGCTTCAGGACAAGCCTGTACAACATCTGTACAGAAACAGGTCCTGCTGCGTTTTAGGGTTGCTGTGATTCTATCCTTATCTGCAGGTGCTTTTCCCTCTGATTTCATTCACCCTATGACCTGTAAGGTAGGTTTTATTACTTCAGTTTTATCACTTTCACCCTCCTCCGGGAAAGAATCAGCTTACAAACCGGGCGCGGTGGCTTAAGCCTGTAATCCCAGCACTTTGGGAGGCCGAGGCGGGTGGATCACGAGGTCAAGAGATCGAGACCATCCTGGTCAACATGGTGAAACCCCGTCTCTACTAAAAATACAAAAAATTAGCTGGGCATGGTGACGTGTGCCTGTAATCCCCGCTACTCAGGAGGCTGAGGCAGGAGAATTGCCTGAAGCCAGGAGGCGGAGGTTGCGGTGAGCCGAGATCGCGCCATTGCACTCTAGCCTGGGTAACAAGAGTGAAACTCCGTCTCAAAAAAAAAAAAAAAAAAAAAAAGACTCAGCTTACAGATGAGGTAACAGGCTCAGAGAGGTTAAGCATCTTGTCTTGTGTCCCACAGCTGGTACGTGTGACAACCCGAATTCAGAGAAGCCTGATTCTCATTGCGGAGCCTCCCATTCATGAGGGACCTCAAGGTGTCACAGAATTTAGACACGCTGAACACCCTTATTTTATGAGTCCAGATTCAATGCTGTAATAATGCAGTGTTGGAGGAGTTGAAGAATTCTTTCACATATTTGTCCAGCCTTGTTCTAGACCGTGCCTAGGATCCTGGGGTTGCAGTGGTGGGGATGGAATCACAGAGGTGAACAAGCTGTAGATGCGGGAGCTGGAATCGCGGCAATGCTTTGGGGTTCCCTGACAAGGTACAGGCAGGCCACCTTTCTTGCATGGCAGGGCAGGGCAGGGCAGGGCAGGGCAGGGCAGGGCTGACCTGCATTCCGGTTCTGGCTGTGTCACTCCCATGCTGTGTGATTTAGAATCAGGCTCTGCCTTCTGTGTACATTGGGTCACCAGGCAGGGATGAGCTGCCTGGTGTGGTGACTCCAGGTGGCTCTAGGAGGAAGGTGGGGGCCTCTCAGGTGACTAGTCACATTCCTCCCTATGGCTTGACCAACAAATAAGGGGACCTCACAGAGACAGCTCTGCACAACTGTCAGGCTGCAGGCTGGGGAGGGTGCCTGGGAGGGGCTATGGAGCAAGGCTGCAGCTTCCTTGGGGTTAGGTCATCATAGGGGCCACAGTCATGAAGCCGACTGGCTCTGAGCACGGGCTGTGGTGTCCAAAGACCCAGGGTTACTTCTGGCTCTGCCACCAGCCAGCTGTGTGACCTTGGCCAAGTTACTTAGCCTCTCTGAGCCTCAACTGTTTCATTCATAAAATGGGGAACCTAGCACAGTGCCTGGCAGCTGCTCATTTACTGCAGGCACTATCACTGAAGCTCAGAATTAGGAAGCTGATGAGGATGGAGGTCCAGCATAGAAAAGGCCACCTATAAGCCTACTATGTGCCAAGACAAAGAGACAAGAAGATGATGTGATTTACTTCCAGGCACACAGCAAGAACATGGCAAAGCTGGGACCTGAGCATTGGGATGCATTGGCGCCTGCAGTGCCTGGTGGCTCTGAGCCTGTAGCTGGCTCCCTGGCTGAGTCTGGGGCTGTGCCCTAGAGGTTGAGCCCCTACGGGCACTCTTGCTGGCCTCTGGCTGGGGCAGCATCAGCAAATGTCTTCAGTCCATCTGGCAGGTCTCACTTGCTCGATCTGAGAACCTGCCCCACAGGCCTGAGCTCCGCAGGGAAAAGAAATAAAAATAGCTGGGTCGGAGAGGGCAGTGGCCGGGCTGTGGGCAGCAGTGCGTGCCTTTCCCATGACTCCGGCTCTGCAGACGAGTCCTTCCCTGAGCCGCCCTGTGTGCCAGGCCCTGGGCTGGACGCCCGGGAAGCAGAGTCATGGCAGGCACAGCTGCTCCCCAGAGGGCCCCGTAGCTTGCACGGTAGGGCTGACTTGTCCAGCACAGCACCTTGGGGTGGGCCCGAGAGGGCTAGCTGTGGAGCATGCAAAGGGGACCCCAAGGTAAACTACCAGAAAGAGGACAGACACCCTGGAGAGAACAGTCATGAAGCAGAGTGGCAGGGGGCATTCTGGGCAGTGGGACCAGCATTTGCAAAGGCAGAGAGGTGTGGCAAACATGGTCCCTTGAGAGAAGTGTGAGTGGTGCATCCAGGAGCTGGGCTGCCTACAGGGGCAGGCTGCAGGGGCAGGCTGGGAAAGCAGCGAGCCTGGGACTGCAGGGACAACGGGGAGCCAAGGGAGATTCTAAAGCAGGGTGACACGCTCCCTCCGTCTCAAGATCCACCTCCTTAATCCCATCAGCAAAGTCCCTTTTCCACGTAAGGTAACATCGTCACTGGTCCTAGGGATTAGGATGTACACATCTTTGGGGGTCATATTCTGCAGACCCCACCTCTGTAATAAACTGTTTGCACTGAATCCTCATCCAAAGGCGTCTAGCGACCCCAAACTAGGACACCCCCAACCTTAATTCTGTCCCTGGGCTCTGCGTCACAGATACCAGCTCCAGATCCTTGGCTCGGCCCCTCCAATATTTTCGGCAGGTCATTCTCTAAACAGACAGAGCTGGGTTCAAATCCTGCCTCTGCTGCTTACTTGCTCTGTGACCTTGGGTAACTCACCAGTCTCTTTCAAAGCCTCAGTTTCCTCATCTGACAAAGGGGATGAGGGGCCCAGGAGATTACTAAGCGGGTTAGAGAGTCAATAAGTGCCTGGCACATAGTAGGTGCTCCAGAAACAAGAGCTGCTGTCAGTTACCAGGTAGTTGCAGCCCTTTGTTCCCTTCTCCCATGCAGAAAACGCGTTCTGTTATCACCCTGACCTGCCAACCCTCTTAGGGGCAAAGAAGTTTGTTTTGTTTATTTGTTTCCTGGATGCAAAGAATCTGTTGATTTCTCCAAGCTTGGCGCTGGCTGAAATTGTCCCAGCCAACACTGACGCTGCCTGTAAGGTGGCTGAAGTTTTGGGGTGGCACAGAAAAGGACTTTTGTTTTGTTTTGAGATGGAGTTTCGTTCTTGTTGCCCAGGCTAGAGTGCAATGGTGAGATCTCGGCTCACTGCAACCTCGGCTTCCTCGGTTCAAGCAATTCTCCTGCCTCAGCCTCCCAAGTGGCAGGGATTTCAGGTGTGTGCCACCAAGCCCAGCTAATTCTGTATTTTTAGTAGAGACAGTGTTTCTCCATGTAGGTCAGGCTGGTCTCCAACTCCTGACCTCAGGCTATCGCCCGCCTCGGCCTCCCAAAGTGCTGGCATTATAGGTGTGAGCCACTGCGCCCGGGCGAGGAAAGGGCTCTTTTAAGGAGCCATCAGCACCTTCGCCTCAAAACCAAGAACAATACCAGGCCCTGTGCCAGCCACAGGAGTAATGAAGCCAGATGGTTTCAAGGCAGAAATTCCAATCGTCCCTGAAATGCTATAAATTGAGCCACAGACAGAAGGTGTGGTGACTTGGCAGCAGCTTCTCCCTTAAGGCAAGGCCTCCGCGGCCCTCCCTCCGTTGACTACGGAAAGAAATGAAGTGATGGATGGCATTGTTTCTTTGCGTTGAATCAAACGGATTCCCTGTGGATACTGTTTGATGTTCTTCCTGATCACGTCAACTAGACAGAATGTGTTTTTCACAAAAGATGTGTGAAATAGGCATTCTCGCATCATTCCTGAACAGGTTTTGGTGGCGGTGGTGGTTTGTTTTCCAGGAACTACAGAGCCTTCTACTGCTCTCCTTCGTCTTCTCCCCTGGGTGGCCGGAACTCGCCTGGGGGTGGCCCACTCTCCCTCACTGGGCGCGGTGTAGACAGCCGGCAGCACAGGTTCGGGGTGTGGGCTGGGAGAACGCTCCCCCGTGAACTCACAAGCACACGGTAGGAACTGTGGATACGAGAGGCCCTGTCATATGGAGAGTATGTGGTTCCGTGGCCAGACCTTGGAGCCGGTGGCCTGACTTGCTGTCCCAGCTCTGCCACTTCCTGGCTTCATGACCTGAGGCAAGGTTGGTATTTCTCTCTGCTTCCCTGAGATGGGATAACAATGTACCCACGTCATAGGGCAATGAGGGTTTGATGCATACATAGGTGCAGTCTGCAGAAGCTCGCCTAGCACGCTCTGGGCACCCAGCAAACACTAGTCATTTTACTCCGTGGATAAAGCCCCTTGTTAAGGAGATGACAGGCAAAGTGAATCACGTATCTACCTGAGGACAGAAACACCATTTTGCGAGTGAGGAATAAGCCTTAAGAAGAAAAGAACCAGGCTGGGCATGGTGGCTCACACCTGCAATCCCAACAGTTTGGGAGGCTGAGGTGGGAGGATTGCTTGCCCAGGAATTGGAGACCGGCCTGGGCAACACAGTGAGACCCCATGTTGACAAAAAATAAAAAAAAAAAAAAATGTAGCTAGGCGTGGTGGTGCGTGCCTGCAGTCTCAGCTACTCCCAAGGCTGACGGAAGAGGATTGCCTAAGCTCAGAAGGTCCAGGCTGCAGCGAGCTGGGGTCGCACCACTGCATGCCAGCCTGGGAGATGAACAAAACTGTGTGCCCCCACCGCAAAAAAAAGAAAAAAGAAAAGGGGAGAGGAGAGAAGGGGAGAGGATGGGAGAGAGGAAGTGAGGGGAGAGGGGAGGGGAGGGGAGAGGGGAGGGGAGGGGAGGGGAGGGGAGAGGGGAGGGGAAGGGAGGGGAGAGGGGAGGGGAGGGGAGGGGAGGGGAGAGGGGAGGGGAGGGGAGAGGGGAGGGGAGGGGAGAGGGGAGGGGAGGGGAGAGAGGAGGGGAGAGAGGAGGGGAGGGGAGGGGAGAGAGGAGGGGAGGGGAGGGGAGAGAGGAGGGGAGAGGGGAGGAGAGGGGAGGGGAGGGGAGGGGAGAGGGGAGGGGAGGGGAGAGAGGAGGGGAGGGGAGAGAGGAGGGGAGGGGAGAGGGGAGGGGAGGGGAGAGGGGAGGGGAGGGGAAAGGGGAGGGGAGGGGAGAGAGGAGGGGAGGGGAGAGAGGAAGGGAGGGGAGAGGGGAGGGGAGGGGAGAGAGGAGCGGAGGGGAGGGGAGAGAGGAGGGGAGGGGAGAGGGGAGGGGAGGGGAGAGAGGAGGGGAGGGGAGGGGAGGGGAGAGGGGAGGGGAGGGAAGAGAGGAGGGGAGAGAGGAGGGGAGGGGAGGGGAGAGAGGAGGGGAGGGGAGAGGGGAGGGGAGGGAAGAGAGGAGGGGAGAGAGGAGGGGAGGGGAGGGGAGAGAGGAGGGGAGGGGAGGGGAGAGAGGAGGGGAGGGGAGAGGGGAGGGGAGGGGAGAGGGGAGGGGAGAGGGGAAGGAGGGGTGGGGAAGGGAGGGGAGGAGAGGAGAGAGGAACCATAGCAACATAATGCCTAATAATCAAAAGGCGGAAGCAATTGGTGTCCATTGACGGATGAATGTATAAACAAAATGTGGTCTATCCTGAAATGGAGTATTATTCCGCTTTGAAAAGGAAGGAAAGTCTGGCACACGCTGCAACATGGATGAGCTCTGAGGATATTGTGCTAAGTGACACAAGCCCATCACAAAAGGAAAAAGACTGCGCGATTCCGCTTATACAAAGTCCTTAGAGGAGTCAAATTCATAGAAACAGAAAGTAGAACAGTGGTTGCCAGGGACTGGGGGGAGGGGATGGGGAGTTAATGTTTGACAGGGATAGAGTTTCGGTTTTGCAAGATGAAAGTCCTGGAGATGGATGGCGGTGATGGTCGCACACTGACGTGAATGTACCTGACACTGGACTGTACACTTGGAAATGGTTGAGACGGTAAATTTTATGTTATGTGTATTTCACCACAATTAGCAATTTAAAAGAAATGAACCAACTTGGCCGGGCACAGTGGCACATGCCTGTAATTCCAGCACTTTGGGAGTCTGAGGTGGGTGGATCATCTGAGGTCAAGAGTTTGAGAACAGCCTGTTGAATGTGCTGAAACCCTGTCTCTACAAAAAATACAAAAATTAGCCAGGTGTGGTGGCACGTGCTTGTGATTCCAGCTACTTGGGAGGCTGAGGCAGGAGAATTGCTTGAACCTGGGTAGCAGAGGTGGCAGTGAGCCAAGATCTGACACTAGTTCAAAAAAAAAAAAAAAAAAAGAGAAATGAAATGAACCAACTTGCCCAGGCCCCCCTTCTGGGAGGTATGAAAAGCAGAATTTAGACCCAAGTTTGAGTGACGACCCGACGTGAAATCCCTGGCCTTCTATTTGATAGATAAGTTTAGCGGAAGAGATGGCTTCAGGAAAGAGAATACTTTACCAAGGGAAGACAAGAGAAGACAGAAAGAGATGAGAGATCAGTAGGCATGAAGCCAGGAGAATGGGTGTCAGGCTGCTTCTGCTGTGTGACTTTGGCACACCACTCACCATCTCTGGGCTTTGGGTCTCCACTCTTCTATAAAGGTTAGGTTGGAAGGGCATCCAGGGCATTTCAGCTCTAAGGTCTGGGGTGGGGTGAGATGGGATGCCCAGGCATGTTGTGAGAGCTCCAGTAGCATGAGCACTCACCCCATCCCATGATCCCTGGAGAGCCCACAGTCGAATGGTAAAGATAAGTCACAGACAAACCGCAATTGACGAATCTACCACATACCAAGCTCTGTCCTAGCTAGGCTCCTGCTCTGGGGCTGCCATCCTGTCGGGGAGTAAAGGCAATAAAGTAAGTAAACAGAAATAGATCGCAAATAGAGAAACGAAGATGGGTAATGGGGTGCAGGTGCTCAGGGGTGGGGCAGTAAGAGTTCCTGGTGGAGGAGAAGGCTGTGCCCTGGTTAGGAGTCCCCAGAAGGCACCGTGGAAGAGGTGGCATCTGGTTCCCCAAGACTTTACTGAGCACAGGTGCTGGAGATAGAGAATTCATCACTGTGGGGAAGACAGACATGGCAGCAAACACATCACAGGGCAGCCCAAGACTCGTCACCACAGGAGTCTGGGTAGGCTATGGGGCAGGAGAGATGGAGACAGCGGAGCATCTCATGGGGGATTTTCCTGTTGAAAAGAACATGTGAGCGGGGTTTTGGAGGATGGGTAAGTTTCTCAGAGCCGGGAAGTGTGCCCCAGGCTTGGGGCACAGCAAGTGTGAAGGCCTGAGGGTGTGCGGTAGAGCTCGGTACAACAGGGCTTTGGCGCTGGCTGACAGGTGTCTATGCCAGTTGACTCTGGATGAAGTGGTTAGCTTCTCTGAAGGTCAGTTTCCCGATTTTCTCAATGAAGGAGAGTAATAATGCCACCTGGTGAAAGGTGTTATGTTTTGTGAGTACTTTTGAGTGTTAAGTGGTGTAGGGACTCTCTTTTTTTGAGATGGAGTCTTGTTCTGTCGCCCAGGCTGGAGTGCAGTGGCAGGATCTCGGCTCACTGCAACCTCCGCCTCCCAGGTTCGAGTGATTCTCCTGCCTCAGCCTCCTGAGTAGCTGGGATTACAGGCGCCCACCACCACACCCAGCTAATTTTTTTTGTATTTTAGTAGAGACAGGCTTTCGGTGTGTTAGCCAGGCTGGTCTCGACCTTCTGACCTCGTGATCTGCCCACCTGGGCCTCAGAAAGTGCTGGGATTATAGGCGTGAACCACCGTGCCCAGACTGGTGTAGGGACTCTTGTTCCTCCCCGGTTCTGCATTGCTGGAAACAGAGGTGGGACGTGAAGGGGAACGGGCTCCATTGTGTTCTGGGGATGGCCCTCTGCTGTACGTTGGCTACACACCGCTTTTAGTAGAGAATCCCCCTCTAGGACCTCAGTATCCCACAGGGAGCCCATCAGTCCCAAATCTCTAACCATCTCAACCCAATCCATCAAAAGCGCCCCATCCTGAATGTCATATTTTAGGGGACCTTCCATTTATGAATTTGGTAGCCAAGGATGAGTGAAATTCCTACCCAAGGCTAGGGACTTGAAGGGCTACTGTGTTACAGAGATCCCAAACCCTGGTGGTGGCAAAGCTGCCTCTTGTCAGGAGAGGTGAGGCAGGGAGACATTCCTGCCACCAGGGTCACCCCGTGTGAGCTGAAGGGGCCTCAGTGATCTGCCACCCCATCCAACTTTTCCATGCGAGAAATGGAGGCTCTGAGAAGCAAACTGCCTGCCTTTGACCTGGTACTTGCTCTATGCAGGCTCCATGCCAGGAGCTTTCCCTGCGGGGTCTTCTCATAGTCACTTCTTTCTGGAAGACGCCAGCTTCCTGCCATTGTCATCAGACTATGAAATAATTATGGCATGCCAACATAAACATAATATCCATTTTAATAGCTATCATTTATGTCCGTTTCCCCTATAAACACTGTAGTACCATCAGCTTTACTAGCAATCCTGTGTTTTAGGAATGACCCAAGTAGGGCTGTAAATCTTCAGCCCTGTCTGATCTTTACTTATTCATTCAGTATATACGGATTTGAAGTGCCTGCTGTGTGGGAGGCCCTGCTCTAGGGACTGAGGCAGCAGTGAACAAAGTAGACACAGCCCTGCCTGTCTTCCTCGAACTTACAGTTAGAAGTGGGAGAAACACCACAGGTAAATAAATATACAGCCATGCGCGTGATGATCAGTGCTAAGAAGAAAAAAATCAGGCGGGCATGGGGTGCCTACCAGCAATTCCAGCGCTTTGGGAGGCCAAAGTGGAAGGACTGCTTGAGGCCAGGAGTTCAAGAGCACCCTGGGCAACAGAGGGAGACCACACTCCCGGCGCCTCCAACCCCCCACTCTCTTCTCTAAAAGGATTTTTAAAAATTAGCTGGGTGTGGTGTCACACTTAGAGTTCCAGCTGCTCTGGAGGCTGAGGCAGGAAGATTACTGGAACCCAGGAATATAAGGCTTCAGCAAGCTATGATTGTACCATTGCACTCCAACCTGGGCGACAGAGGGAGACTCTGCCAAAGAAAGAGAGAGAGAGAGAGAGACTAAGGAAAAAAAGCATGAAGGAAGGAAGGAAGGGAAGGGAGGGAGGGAGGGAGGGAAAGAGGGGGGAGGGGGAGGAAGGGGGAGGGGGAGGGGAGGGGGAGGGGGAGAAAAGGGCAGGGAGGGGGAGAGGGAGGAAGAGGAAGGGAGGGGGAAGGGAGGGGAGAAGGGGGAGAGAGGGAGGGAGGGAGGAGAAGGGAGAAAGGGGAAGGGAGAGAGGAAGGCGGAGGGAGGGGGGGGGAAAAGGAAGGGGAAAAAAAAAGTGACACACAGAGGGTGGGTGTTCTGCTATTTTATTACCACAGAAGATTTTTAAGTATAGTTAGTTGAATGTTGGCCGCCAAACCATACGTCCATATATTAATTTAAAAAATCACTCCCAGCTGGGTACAGTGGCTCACACCTATAAATAAATCATCATTCCCAACTCCTTCACATGCTAATTGTCCAGATGCAGGGTCCACCTGGGCAATGCAGAGGAAGCCTCGTGAACGGGTTGTGTGGTTATAACGATGGCAGTAAGTCAGAGGCCGGGAGGGAGGTCTGGTCCGGGTCTGGCCTTCAGGCTCAGTGGAGGGAAGCCTTCTTTGCTTGGGTGAATCCCACAAGGGACGGGGATTCACCAAACATAGGAAGGGGCTTCATCTACTGGCAGATAGATCAACTAATGAGCATTCACTGCTGGAGTGTGCTCCCGTTGTGTCCGTTTTAGAGACACTCGAGCCAGCTCGGAGAGAGGAAATAACTTGTTCAACGTTTTAACACGCCACGTGGCTCTGCTGGACTCACACCTCGGTCTGTCTGAGCTCAGCGTTTGACTGCAAGGCTGTTTCTGAAACAAAGTCACCAGGTCAGTGCACGAGGACTCTGGCTCAGGCAGCCAGGGAGAGGGTGGTGTTGTGAAACAAAGCGATGAGGGAAAGGGCGCCTGTGCCGGAAGGCAGTGAGTCAGCCATGAACATGCGGGGGGCTGGGGTGGGTCCCACCAGCAAGGCGGACAAGCCCAGGAGGCAGTTCTGGGCCTTGGAGAAAGGGTTGGGGACAAAGATTAGGTGTCCTTCCATTTTCATGCTACTTAATGGCTGCTGGAGTGGGAGAAACTGCCCTAGTAATATGCAGAGTGATAAGAAAGGAGGGATAAGAAAGGAAGAAATGAAAAGGACAGAGGAAGACGGGATCTGGAGATGAGGCAGTCAGAGCTAAGTGCGGCGGGGTGGGGGTGGGGGGTTCAAGGAGGGATGGTCACAGGTGCTGGTGTTTATTGAGTGTTAACTGTGTGCCAAGTACCCTCAGCGTGAGGCAGACACTGTTATTACTATGCCCACTTTACAGATGAGGAAACTGAGAGGCTAAGGAATTGACCCACATCAGTGAGCTAAGGCGTGGTAGATCCTGGGTTCCACCCAGTGGCCCAGCCAGTGTGCTTAATCACTGTGCTACCCTACTTCTGGGACGGAAGGTTGCTGATGTCACTGTTGACTTCACCCATGGCTTGGGTGGACAGATAGAAGTGAGGAACAAGTTTGGAACAACGACAAGGCTTGACATCGAATGGCATCGTAGAGTCTGCAGGAGACAACCACAACTGTGACCTGGTCTGCCCTGCAATGGACCGGCAAGCAGTTATCTCTCTGTCCTTTAATGCACTAGGAAGCCGAAGCCCTCGGAAGGTCAGGGAATTGCTCAAGGTCACACACCATGAGGCTGTGCCAGAGGCTTGAAGTCAACTCTTTGGGTCTGGAATGGTGTTTACTCCCCCTAAGAGGAATGAAGAGCCACTGAGAAGAGAGGCCGTCCAGATGTGGGTGCCGGCCCGGGGGGATTCAGAGAGAAGGCCATGACATGGGCCACCTTGACTGACAGCATCTGAGCTGTGATGCCCAGTGAGCATCCCAAGTGAGGGGTCTTGGTCCCATGGGGAGGCAATGGGGAGCTTATCTGGTCATGGTTTTATCTTGGTCTCACTCATTTAAAAGTCATCTCATGATGGGTGTTAATGATACTGTGTGGCCCAGCAGCAAGCACAGGGGTGGAATGAAATCCTGGCACCGCCTCTTACTAGCAGGTGGCCTGGGCAAGCCATGTAATGTCTCCAGAGAAGATCTGGCTTCTCTGACTGCAAACTGGGGATTGTCTCGCCCCTGCCTGGTATTGTGGGAGTTAAGGACAATGGGAGTAAGGCACTTGGCATGCACCTGGGGGTCAGTAAACAGGAGCTGGCATTGTTCGTGTCAGGTGACAGGTGAGGGTTTGTACATCTTTTATCAAAGTGTAGCTTCATTGAAATTTTGTTTCTAAATCTCTCTCTCTCACACACACACACATGCACGCACAGAACAGAGGAGACTTTTGAAATCTTCCTGCCCAAGTACCTTGTGCAGATGGCGAAACTGAGGCCCAGAGACGGAGATTTATACACCCAAGATCACAGAGTCAAAGGGGCCTGGTCCCTGCCTGCCAACAGGTCGAGTACTGCATGACATCACCAAGTGTCCCGGACCGAGCCTCATTCCTGCTGTGCACTAAGCATGCACTTTACACAATCACTGCCCCACACGGCAGCCACCAGAATCCTTGCTGGCATCAAACATCAAAGTCAGAGGGCACTCAGGGTCGTCAGCTTCCTCCGGCATTGCCTCACCCGGTTGTAGGGGTTAAAAAGCCATGGCAGGTGTTCCTGAGACTGGAGAAATAAAATGAATGATCTCAGACTTACACAGGAGACCACGATGGGTTCTCCTTAGAAAATGCTGAAGGGGGAGTCCACTGCCGCCACACCAACTCTGCCTTAACACAGGAGTCCTCTGGCCTCCTTTGTATTCCCTAGGGATCTTAGCCCACAAGAGGGAGAAAGCTACAGTTCTCCTGAGTTTAAGCTGGCTGATCTCTACCCGAGAGCTTTAAGGAAGGTCGTGGGGAGCATGGCACACTGCAGGGGGTGAGGGGCTCATGCAGAAGAGCCCTGTTCCTGATTGCTTAAGGGAAAGTGGGATTGTTTTCCCCCTGACGTCCACTCTGACAACATCACAGATGATCGTTCAGTCCTTCCCTACAACCCAGCAGGCCTCGTGCTGGGCTCTGGGCATACGAAAATAAACACCATAGGCAAGATGCCTGCTCTTGTGAGACACAGGTCTTGAGTGAGGAGGCTGAGAAGAATGAGGACACAAACATACAAACAAGATAATCTCAGCGACTGATCAGAGCTGTGAATAAAGAAACAAAACAGAGCAGTGGTAACACGACTGGGAAGGTTGGCTACTCCACACTGGCATCCAGAAGATGTCTCCGGGCAGGTGACATTGCAGCTGGGCCTTTAACAAGAAGGCAGCAGGCACGTGGAGTTCTGGGGAGGGAGTTCCTCAAAGAAATCGGCAGATGCAAAGGCCCCAAGGCTGGAGTCAGCCGAGACTTCTAGGACTTTTATCAAAAGAATTTGGAGGACAGGGGGCGATTTTGTTAAGTAAACAAAGTAAACAAGACTCTTTCTTTCCCTAATTTGTCATCCTTCCCCGCCAGCTCCAAATCCTATTAATCCTAGATAATTCCCACTTCATTTAAACACCTCTTCTTCTTTTTTTTTTTTTTTTTTTTTTTTGAGGTGGAGTTTCGCTCTTGTTACCCAGGCTGGAGTGCAATGGCGCGATCTCGGCTCACCGCAACCTCCGCCTCCTGGGTTCAGGCAATTCTCCTGCCTCAGCCTCCTGAGTAGCTGGGATAACAGGCACGCGCCGCCATGCCCAGCTAATTTTTTGTATTTTTAGTAGAGACGGGGTTTCTCCATGTTGACCAGGATGGTCTCGATCTTGTGATCCACCCGCCTCGGCCTCCCAAAGTGCTGGGATTACAGGCTTGAGCCACCGCGCCCGGCAACACCTCTTCTTCTAAGAAGGCTTCGGGTTCTAGTAGTTCACGGTAGAACCAGTATAAAAACTATACTGTTACCACTTTTCAAAAAAAAAGTTTACTGTTAATACTCTTTTGTGAAATATGATGTAGATGACAGATGTGTCACAAATGTAGCAGAAATCAAAAGCTGACCGTGCTTTGCAAATCCCGAAGACTTTGGTCTGAGAAATTCCGGACGCTGCGGGCCCCTGTGAATTAGGCTCTGAAGCTCTGTTAGCCTCCCCTCCTTTACTCCTAGATGGCCCTGGATTTCCCATACCCTTTCCATTCTCTTCCCTGTTTTTAGAGTTGGAATTCCAAGAGCACAAGGAGTGTCCGTTCCTGGCACTGAGCCAGGCCCACAACAAGCACTCAGAAGATACTGATTGAACCAACGCATTGTGATTTATGATGAGATACAATCACCTGAGAGAATGCTGAAAATAAAATCAGTAGCAAACTGGTGAAGGGAGACAGCAGTGTAAGGGAAATGAGCCTGTACGTCAGAGCCAGGAGCCTGGGTGCACAACGTGTCTCCTGCAAGAGGTGGTGTAGTCGGGTCAGAAGGCCCTGCCCGGGGCCGGGCGCGGTGGCTCACGCCTGTAATCCCAGCACTTTGGGAGGCCGAGGGGGGTGGATCACGAGGTCAAGAGATCGAGACCATCCTGGTCAACATGGTGAAACCCCGTCTCTACTAAGAATACAAAAAATTAGCTGGGCATGGCGGTGCGTGCCTGTAATCCCAGCTACTCGGGAGGCTGAGGCAGGAGAATTGCCTGAACCCAGGAGGCGGAGGTTGCGGTGAGCCGAGATCGCGCCATTGCACTGCAGCGTGGGTAACAAGAGCGAAACTCCGTCTCAAGGCCCTGCCCACTCTGTAGCAGCCAGACTTGGGTGAAACCACTTTCTCTGAGCCTCAGCTTCCTTACCAGTTAAATGGGGATGGTAAAGCTTTGTCCCACGCTTCTTGTAAAGAACAAATGACATGTTTGCAGAAAAACACTCTGCAGATAGTATGTAAGTGACACTTCTTCAGTTTGTCCTTCCAGCCCCTCCTGCATGGAGCATCCAGCCAACTCAGCAGATGACCTCTTTCCAGTTTCAGCGTCTGGTTCTCCCACAAGCCTGTGAGGTAGGAAATTCTTCTACAGGTTCTGAACAGAAAAGTATAGTGCCTGGCACCTAATGGGTGCTCCATAAATGAACAAATGACCCCAGGTAAGTCACTCCTCCTACCGGACCTGCTTCCTCTAAGTAATCTCCCTTCCTTTTCCAGATCCGTGAAACTTATTTGCTTTTTTAGAACAGGCCTAGGAGTCACATTTAGGGAAGGTGGGTGGGTGTGAAGAGACTTTGATTAAAAGGTTAAACACATTTTTGGTTTCCACTTTCGAATCTTCTAGAATTTATTTTTGCCTGCTTAATAAAAAAAAGAGCCATGTCACATTTCTTTAGCTTGTCTTCTGGGTTCCTTAACAACAACAACAAAACATTAAAGTCTTTATTTTAAACCGCCTACTCCAGCCATCCCAGGACGCGGCGAGGAGGGGGCGCGGACAGGTGGCGCGCGTGCCCGGGAAGGCGGGGGCTGCACCGCGCCGCGGGCGGGGCCGTGCGCGCCGAGCCCCACTACCCCGGCGCGGGCCGGGGGCGGGGCGCGGCGGCGGAGGTCGGGGGCTTCTGCCGAGGGCAGTTCCACGTGCCCCTCCGCGGGGGGCGTCTGTTCTCCGATGCCCAGCACACGGGTGGGCTCCGGCTTCCTGCCCGCCCTCTCACCTCGCAGCGGCTTCCGCCGCCCCCGCCTGTCTGCACTGCGCGCCCCGGGCCCTAGACCCCCGCCCCCCGGCCCCGGCACCGGCCTGTCCCCCGGCGCCCTCAGCCTGTGGCCCACCTCCCGCGCGCGCCCGCGGCCCAGCCGGAGGGAGGGGCAGGGGCGGGGCCCGGCCGGCGCTGATGTAATCCCGGCACCCGGGCGGAAGGATATGGAGCGCGCCCCTGGTTGGCGGGGCGCTGAGGCCAGTTGCCGGGTAACGGAGCGGAGCGGCTCCCGGCGCGCCGCCTCCCGCCCTCCGCCGAGTGGCGCTGGGGCCGCCGCCGCCGCTTTACGTAAGGCGCAGGCCAGGGCCGCCCGGCGCTCGGCAGCCGCCCGCAGCCCCTCGGAGCCAGAGGAGAGGCGCCCCCGCCGGCCGCCGCGCCGCCCGGCAGCCTCGGCAGGTACCGCGGGCAGGCGGCGGGGAGGGAGGGCGCGGGGCGGCCCCTCGGCCGGGTGGGCGCGGGCCCGGGCAGGCCGGCCGCTGGCCGCCGTGGGGCTCCGGGACCAGCCTCAGGGAGGCCGGGCCGCCGCCGGGGGCTCCGGGGCCAGACTGAGGGAGACCGGACCGCCGCCTGGGGCTCCGGGACCAGACGAGGAAGCCCGGGCCGCCTCAGACACTGGTGGTGCCCGGGCGTGCGGGTGAGCTGTGGGCCCTGGGACCCCCGCCCGGACCCCAGGACGCCGGGATCCCAGTTTGCCGCTCGTGCGCGCGGGTGGGCAGCGGACGATGAGTCCGCACAATGGGTTGCCGTCAGCAGCCTCCTGCCTGGGGCAGGTGTCGCCGCGCCGGGGAGGCTCTTTTGGGGGAGGTGAGGCGGTGGTGCTTAGACGTGAGGCTGGGGCGCGGAGCCCCGAAAGCGGGCGCGGGAGGAAGGGTTCGACCGGCGGGAGGCGCTCGACGTCCCCGGCAGCGGGGTCAGGCCGGCAGGCTGGGCCGCTCTCTCGCGTCCCCTCCGTTCCCTTCCCCTCCAGCATTGTCCTTTTGGGGCCCGGGGAAGGGAAAACCGCGGGGCGGGGGAGGAGGGCCGCAGGCGGGCGGGGCCGGGAGGCCGGCTGAGTGACGGGCGCGCCGGCCTATGGCGCGGAGCGCGGCGCGAGGGGCGGGCCTGGAGGGCGGGGCCGGTGTGGCGCAAGGTTTGGCGAAGGTTACAGCTGGAGCCAGGAGTGACAGGCCCACAGTCACCCGCGCGCCGCCGGGCAGACCCCGGCGCAAGGGGCGCCCCGAGATGCTGCGGAGCCTCTTCCTGCTCCTTTCCAAGAATACGCGTCTCCAGCAGGCATTTCTAGAGCTCCCTGCTTCTTCCCGCTGGAGAAACCAGTGTGTGTCTTGTTGGAAATGCTTCGTGTTGTCCTAGAATTCAGTTTGCATCTTGTACGCAGATAGCAGGACCTGCCGAGCTCTTGGTACAGACCCCTAAATCATGCAGAACTGTTTTGATTTCTTTTTTGCCACCTTTCTGTTTTTGTCCTCTGTAGGCAAGCCATAAACACTTAACCCGGTTAAAAACATAGGAAGGTTCATTGGAGAGGAGGCATGCGATTCTTGGAAAAATTTATGTAAATGTAGTTTTTGCTGATAATTACCTGAGTTGGATACTTTGACTTATTGCCCAAGTTCCTAAGAAGGGGTTTTACATTTCTGGGTCTCGTTTTTAAAACAGTGTTAGAAAGATCGTGAGGGGGCAGGGCCACGCCGTTTTGATAATAGGCGATGCTGTGGGTAAAACTGTACGGGAATCCCCAAGATAGATTCCTCCTGTGCAAAAAAGACCCATTCCAGAACACTTTGACCATTTCATGGACTTCGAATTTAAAGGGGGAGCGGGGGAGTGGAATCTATCATTCTGCATTTTCAAGGTCGTATATTCTTCCATCAGTTATTTTGGATTGAACCATTCTTGAATAGGTCTCAGAGTCTCTCTGTCGTTTCCTTATGACAGAACCTATTTCCGAGATTGTGCCTTTGCATACCTATAGAAGCTCCTTTCAATTAATACATCTTATGACTCAGATCCAATTGCTGTACTTGCTAAATAATGAATTTTTAATAATTCAAAAAGTAGTTTACTGCTTCCATTTTGGGGATAATGGTTTTTATGTAAGCCCATTACATGAGTGAAATGCCAGTTTTAAACACTGAAGGGAGGGGAGAATATTCTTACTTAGTTCCATAGGAAGTAGAATTCAAAGTGCAGGTGCTTTTTGGTTTGCTGTGGAGAAAAAGTATAGGTCTTTGACATGACGGTAACGTAAGTCGAATTTAACTATTTTAAGGATAATTAGCTTGTTACACAAGTTGCAAACATTTAAGAAGATAGATGAATTTTTAACACTGCCAGTGGTAATACAGGGTCATGTAGCTAGCTCACTCTGTGCTTTATTGTATGGTAGCAATCTTCAAAAGAAATTAATTGTTCTTTATTTTTCATTGTGTGGGTAAGTACTGAGCCTGGGCTTTGTCCTTGTTTTGGTAGCATTTGACTTGACAGTTAATGGCTTGTTAGCTAGTTTCCTTATCTGTAAAATGGGAAGAATGATGACACCTGCTTCACAGTGTTTGGGATGATCACGTGAGGGAAGACGTGCAATAATGCCGTCAACACTCAAACCTTTTTAAAATACTCGACTAGTGTAATTGTTAAAACCTCAGATTGCTTGCTTGGCTTAAAGCTTTTAGCTTTGTCTTCAGGCTCCTCCCCACCCCTTTTTATCCATCCTTTGCCTGGCTGCCAGAGTCCTCTTTCCTGAACACAGATCTTACCAGCTTCTGGCTCAGCAAGCTTCTAAGACTGCCTGTGGTTTGGAGCTTAGAATTCAGAGATACCAGCATCACAATGCAGGCCCCTTGCAGTCTGGCCCCCAGTCATCTCTGTACTTTATCTTGTCTTCTTTGTCCCCTTTCCACACTGTCCAGCTAAACAAGACTGCTCTTGATTCTCTGAACATCCCAAGCTATTTCAGACCTTTTTTGCTTATATTCTTTTCTCTGATTGGAATGTCTTGTCTGAGTCCCATTCCCTCCAGTTCTTAAAAGTTCATATCAAATATTCTCTTCCCTTTGGAGTACTTTGGAAGTCTTTTAAAAATGAATTATTCCTTTCTGCAATCATAGTTCTCTATTTTTCCTTCATCATTATATCATATTGTATTGTAAATTGTTCATAGTAAACTCTGACTGTGGTGTCTTTGTCATCATTTTATCCCGATACCTTGCTCAGGTGTTTAAACATAAAGTGCTTAAATGTTGGTTAAATAAAGTCAAAGTCTGTAACCCATCTTCTAGAATATGTTAATGTTATAAAGTATATTTGTTTGTTTTTTTCTGACCCTGGCTTTAAGTCTCCAAATATTTTTTTTTTTCTTTTTTAAAGACAGGGTCTTGCTCTGTCACCCAGGCTAGAGTACAGTGGTGCTATCACAGCTACCTCCCAGGCTCAAGTGATCCTCCCACCTCAGCCTCCTAAGTAGCTGGGACGACAGGCACGCACCACCACGCCCAGCTACTTAAAACAATTCGTTTTTTTGTTTGTTTGGCTTTTTTTTTTTTTTGTAGAAATGGGTCTCCCTGTGTTGCCCAGGCTGATCTTGAACTCCTGGGCTCAAGCAATCCTCCCACCTCAGCCTCCCAAAGTGCTGGGTTTACAAGTGTGAGCCACCACACAAGACCCAGATGAAGTATTTTTTAATAAACATCAGTGCCAACCACAACATTAGAAATGCAGTTTTACTATGTTGTATATAGTTACTATTTAGAATATTTCTTTACAGTTATTTTTGGCCTTTCACATAATCACATAGTAAGTGGTATTTTATACAAAGTAAAAGCTGTCATCTTTCCCATCTGTATCTAAACTTTTAGGGTCTAATGAAATAGATGCAGCACCTGCATTGCTGACTAAATCATTGACCCTTCTTTTTTTTTGCGTAGAGGGAACCAGAGCACAAGTTTAAAAATATTCCTTATATTTGAAGTATAATTTAATTCCCAAGAGATTACATGCTTTTTTTTTAAGAGTTTTCTGTTTTGGGGATTTATTCTATGCATCACAAGCAATTGTTTTTGAGGGGGCTTCTTAAAAGAATGATAGAACTGGATTTGAAAGACTCAGGTTTGCTTCTTGTCTGTGGACAAGTTTGTTAAATCTCTCTTGGAAGTCAGTCCGTGTTTGTGAACTGAGAACAATTACTCTTTTTGCTTTGTAGTACATTTAAAGTGGCTATACTTTGTATATTGCACATCCCTGCCTACATATAAGGTAATAAGATGTTTTGCTTTATAGCATCTTTGTCCTGCTCACTACCCAGCCTGGAAGCCCTTAGAGACTTCCTTTGTTGACCAGAGTTTTACCAGGTTTGCCTCCATCAGTCTTTTCCATCAGTCTTTTCCTCTTTTCTTTCCTGTATCCTCTGCCCCTCCCCTCTCTGAAGCTGTTACTCCTTATGAAAATAGTTGCTGTAGTCCTTCAACTGGCCTCTCTTTTCTGGTCTCTCGTCCTTCTCTGTTCTGTTGCCAGGATTATTTAATATGCAAATCAAATCCTATCATGCCCCCTCTCCCAAATATACATCGGAGGTTCCCAGCTGTCATATCCCTGTTCCATCACACCTGAGGGATGTGACAGTTTTGTTGGTAAGATCACGGGCTTTCTCCTCTGAAGGTTTTTACCTCGGAAGTGCTACCACCCTCCTCTCCTGGTTGAGATTTCGTGTTGAAGAGTTAGGAAATCACTCTAAGGTCTTTGCTGTCTGGCCTAGTTCTTACTTTTACCCTGATCTTTTACTGGATCTCTTCTTTTTTGTTTTTGTTTCTGTTTTTTTGAGGCAGGGTCTTGCTCTGTCACTCAGGCGGGAGTGCAGTGGTGTTGTCTCAGCTCACTGGAACTTCCACCTCCCTTCCTCCTCCTGCCTTGGCCTCCTAAGTAGCTAGGACTAAGTGGACAGGCATGTACCACCATGCCTGGCTAATGTTTGTATTTTTTGTAGAGGTGGAGTTTTGCTGTGTTGCCTAGACTGGCCTCAAACTCCTGGGCTCACCAGCAATCTGTCCAGCTTGGCCTCCCAAAGTGCGGAGATTACAAGCATGAGCCACCTCTCCCAGCCTGTGTCTCTTCTTGTCACCTTATATTGCAACCCAAGACCTCTGGCCACTTCCGTTATTGGCAGACTACTCTGAAATATCCTTTCCACCTTTTTCTCACTTTCAGAATCTTGGAGACTTGTCTTAAGTGCTGCTACTTTTACTTCTGTAACCTGATTTTCAGAATTAACTCTGCATTATTTTTCTCCCGCACAGTGCTAGCCTGATGTCTCCACTCACTTGTTTTTTTCTTATAACCTTTTAGTTTATATCTATGGAGGGCTTTCCTGGATTATAAGCTCCTTGAGAGAGATAGAGGAAAATCTTAATCATTGCTAATTTCCTCTAGTGTGCGATATACTCTTTTACAAATAGTACTCATTTGTTAAATGTTTGACTGAATTAGCTCAGAATATATAGTCTGTGATTTCAGGAGAAGGGGGATAGAGTTGGAATGACTTTGTATGAGAACATTGTATATCCACATGACTCAGAACAGGGCCCAGCGTACAGTAAGTGGTCAGTAAGTGGCAGCTTTTTAGCTATTAAGTTGAACAGGTGGAGAGAACACTAGTGGTTGGGTAACTTGGTTGATTGTATATGCTAGTTTATTTTGAAGGTGTCCACATATTTATTTCTGGTGTGTGTGTAAAGAAAAAAGTCATTTCATTTTCTTTCTTTTTCTGTTTCTTTTCTTTCTTTTTCTTTTCTTTTCTTTTCTTTTTTTTTTTTTTGACAGAGTCCTGCTCTGTTGCCCAGCCTGGAGTGCAGTGGTGTGATATCAGCTCACTGCAGCCCTACTGTGAGTTCAAGTGATTCTCCTGCCTCCACCTCCCCAGTAGCTGGGATGCGGACGTGCACCACCATGCCTGGCTAATTTTTGTATTTTTTAGTAGAGACGGGGTTTCACCATGTTTGCCAGGCTGGTCTTAAACTGCTTACCTCATGATCTGCCTGCCTTGGCCTCCCAAAGTGCTGGGATTATAGGTGTGAGCCACCGCGCCTAGCCACTCATCTCATTTTCACTTGTATCTACGTGCTTTCATTAGTTTTGCGAGTAAGTTGGAGAGGGCTTTTGCATAAACAGATTCATGACGGTGGTCCTAAATTGTTCTGAAGACAGGCAAAGCTGTCTGTAGATGAGCAGGTTTTTTGCATATGGTTTAAGAAAGTCTGGAAAATTGGCTAGGCACACTGGCTTACGCCTGTAATTCCAGCACTTTGGAAAGCCGAGGTGGGAGGATCGCTTGAGCCCAGGAATTTGAGGTGTGCCTGGGCAAATGGTGATTCCTGTTTCTACAAAAAATTTTTAAACATTAGCCAGGATGTGGTGACACATGTCTGTAGTCCCAGCTGCTTAGGAGGCTGAGGCAGGAGAATCTCTTGAGCTTAGGAGATTGAGGCTGCAATGAGTCATGCTTGCACCACTGTGCTCTAGCCTGGGTGACTGAGTGAGACCCTGCCTCCAAAAGTATGTATGTGTGTGTGTGTGTGTATATATATATATGCATATATATATATATACACATATATATATATGCATATACATATATATATATGAGTAGAATAGAGATGATCAAATTTTACACTATACAGTATGTTGTTTTCAGGAAAATGAATGTTTTCACTTTAATCTTACATCTTGCTACTAGTCTACATTAAGCAGTAGAAATCCCATGCTTGGTATTTGGAATGACTGTTGAAATTCTGTTCCTGACGTCTTTCCCAAGCGCTTCCCTGTTTCTAGGCTTTCTCCATATCTCTCTGTCTCTTCCGCAGTGTTGCCCCTGGTTGAATAGGGAGAAGATAAGGAAAACCAGTTACAATTATTTCAAAATTGTTTGCCCAGCTTGGAGATTTTTTTCAAGCCCTTTCTTTTTTTTACTTAAATTTTTTTTGTAATTAAAAAGGATTTTCTTTTTTTTTTTTTTGGAGACAGGGTCTCACTCTGTCACCCAGGCTGGAGTGCAGTGGCACGATTACAGCTCACTGCAGCCAGGACCTCCTGTGCTCAAGTGATCCTCCTGCCTCAGCCTTCTGAGAAGCTGGGACTGCAGGCTCATGCCACCAACTGCTGGCTAATTTTTGTTATTTTTTTTGGTAGAGACAGGGTTTTTCCATGTTGTCCAGGCTGATCTCAAACTCCTGGCCTCAAACAATCCTCCCACCTTGGCCTCTCAAAGTACTGGGACTATGGGTATAAGCAAACATGCCCAGCCAAGCCCTTTATTTTCTTAGATGTCTGATCAGTATGTTGCTTCTTGCTAGCATTTTCCCTGAATATTTTAATGGAGAGAAAGTTGAAATAGAGTAGACATATTTTAAATTATTTCTTTGGTTGTTTTCCTTGCCGCTGCTTTTATTCTCAGTAGATAATTGAGTCCCGATTGTATTTTTGTTAATCTTTTGCCAGTAGCTGTCTGAAGGAGTTTCTTGTTTTTATATACTTTTTTTTTTTTAAGGCAGTCTTGCTTTATCGCCCAGGCTGGAGTCTAGTGGCACAAGCTTGGCTCACTGCAACCTCTGCCTCCTGGGTTCAAGCGATTCTCGTGCCTCAGCCTCCTGAATACCTAGGACTGTAGACGTGCATCACCATGCCCGAATACTTTTTTACTTTTTTGTATTTTCAATAGGGAAGGAATTTTGTCATGTCACCCAGGCTGGTCTAGAACTCTTTAGCTCTGGCAGTGCCCCCTTTACCTCCCAAAGTGTTAGGATTACAGGTGTGAGCCACTGTGCCTGGCCTGTTTTTATATACTTTAAAGTTTAAATTAAATTTGTTAAAGTATATTTTGTATGATTTGCCAAAACATTGTTTGGAATATAAGTAGCTATTGTAAAGCGTTTTTTTCTTTCTTTTTTTTTTTGAGACAGGGTCTCATTCTGTTGCCTAGGCTGGAGTGTAGTGGCACAGTTATTGCTCACTGTAGCCTTGACCTTCCAGGCTTTCAATTGATCTTCCCACCTCAGCCTCCCGAGTAACTGGGACTAGAGTTTTGTGCCACCACGCCCAGCTAATTTTTAAATTTTTTGTAGAGATGCAATTTTATCACATTACCCAGGCTGTTCTGGAACTCCTAAGCTCGTAAGAGGCAGATGCTCCTGCCTCTGCCTCCCCAAAATGCTGGGATTACAGGCATGAACAACTATGCCTGGAGTCAAGCCGATTTTTTTTAATTATACTTTAAGTTCTGGGGTACAGGTGCAGAACTTGCAGGTTTGTTGCATAGACATACATGTGCCATGGTGGTTTGCTGCATCTATCATCACCCTGTCGTCTACATTAGGTATTTCTCTTAATGCTATCCCTCCCCTAGCCCCCCACCCCACCTGACAGGCCTCGGTATGTGATATTCCCCTTTCTGTGTCCATGTGTTCTCATTGTTCAACACTCAGTTATGAGTGAGAATATGTGGTGTTGCCATTTTCTGTTCTGGTGTCAGTTTGCTGAAAATGATGGTCTCCACCTTCATCCACATCCCTGCAAAGGACAATAACTCATCCTTTTTTGTGGCTGCGTAGTATTCCATGCTGTATATGTACCACATTTCTTGAAGTCTCTTTCTTCATCTCCCTTCCCACCCTGTACTCACCTTCCCTTGAAGACCACAGATAAATTTCTTAGATATCATAGGAAAAAATGATATCTGTACATTTAAAAAAAAAAATGGAATCATGGTAAAGAGTGTATCTATGTCATTATTTAGACAAACACTGAACTTTGTATCTTGGAATGCTTTCTGTGTCAGACATACAGATTGATATGGTCTGGCTCTATCCCCAACCAATTCCCATTTTGAATTCTCACATGTTGTGGGAGGGACCCGGTGGGAGGTAATTGCATCATGGGGGCAGGTCTGTCCCATCTGTTCTTGTGGTAGTGAGTAAGTCTCACGAGATTTGATGGTTTTATGAAGGGGAGTTTACCTACATAAGCTCTCCTCTTTTGACTGCCACCATCCATGTAAGCTGTGACTTTGCTCCTCCTTGCCTTCTGCCATGATTGTGAGGCCTCCCCAGCCTTGTGGAACTGTAAGTCAATTAAACCTCTTTCTTCTCTAAATTACCCAGTCTTGGATATGTCTTTATCACCAGTGTGAAAATGAACTAGTACACAGTTCTGCTTTAGGTACACATTTGCTTTACCATGTTCTTTTTTAAATGTGCCTCTTGTGAAGGTGCCAGATTTTACTTAACTAGTCGATAGGAAGAGTTTCCAGGTTTTTATTATGTATAACACAGTGCTATAGTAAACATTTTTGTACATATGTCTTAGTGAACTTTCATGAGTAACCGCCTTATTCTCTGCAGCCTTAAAAAAATGAGTGACTTTCGAACTACTCTGAATAATGATTTATCACGTTAAAAATTTTCTTGGTTGCTACATTAGTTTTAATACTTTAATTAAGGCTGGGTGTTTTGTATTCTGATGTAGTCCTGTGATATAATTTCATGCAATTAAGGAAGCACAGATTTTTAATACTGCACATAGAATATTAGGCTCATAAAGTTTATAAAGGCAAAGGTTTGGCTTTATAAGCCTGTAACTGTATAGTCCCACAGGGCCCTTGCTTGGTTCAATCATCTGCTGTTGTAGCCTTGATATTCTTAATTATTTTTGAACTCAGAACCCACATTAGCATTCTGCACCGGGTGTCACAAATTATGTAACCAGTCCTATAAAGACTTTATAAAAATTCATAGTAAGAACCCCTCATCCTCTCACCTCCTAACCCCATTCCCTGTGAGTGACTACCATCAATAGTTTATCCACTTAGGGACTTTTTAGAATGTGTATATAAACAACATTGCATATTATGGTTGAGCTGTTAAAAAAAACAAAAACAAAAACACTATTTGAAATCCACACAGAGTCAATGTGTATTTTCTTGAAAAACTTCGTAATGGATCAGGAATGCTACAGACGTTAAGAAAATAGAGGCTCTAAAAAACTTAGCCTTAAGAAGCTGGTACTGAACTGTAGTTTTAGAATTTGTTTTTTTTTTTTTTTTTGCTTTTGAAAAAGTATGCTTAACTTGAAGCTTTAGTGAAACAACCTAAGTTTCAGTGTTAAGATAGCTATCTGTGAGATTTCACCTTCTAAAATGAAGTAAAACCTTAAAGCTCATCATAGGTGGTCAGGAATGAAAATAAAGTTTATTCATCCGTCAGGTTCAGTTGAATAAGGAATTCACTAGTATTATTTGGTGCTTAAAGAAAGCACCACGTTTTAAGTAAAGAACTTAAAACATGGTCAGAATTCTTGGTGAGGTAAAAGGGCTAAGGATTCTTAGAAGTAGCTACAGAAAATGGGTAGGGGCAGAGTGAGCTAACACTGGTTAACAGTTCTAATCTGTTTGGGCACTGTGTTTGGAACCTTAGGTAAACCATTTCATTTAAGCCTCATAACAACTCTGAGAGAGATGGGATGGGTTGATTGTCCTTTACAAATGAGGAAGCTACAACTCAGACCCCCAAAAACTTGCCTGTGCTCACAGGTGATACACGGCAAAGCAGGAGCCCAGACTTCCATCCTTACAACCTAAAGTTCATGTTCTTTCCACTGCCCTACTCTACCTAGAGATTTATTCATTCTCAAAATGTTTGTTGACTGTCTCGAGTGAGCTAGGTACAGATGCCAAGAAGGATTAGACATGCAGGAAGTTCATTGGGGGGAAAAGGGTAAAGAGAGAGGAGGCAGGAGTAGTATATGGGAAAAGCCTTTTGACTTCTGCTCGGTCTGATTCCTGTGAAAGGGGAGAAGAGAAGAAGGGTGGGTAGGAACAGCCTTAGATCACTGTACAGTTCTGAGAAAGTCTTGACCAAGCTGATAGGGAATTCCCATGCTGAAGCTGTGCATCTTGCATCAGCAGAAAGACCCAAGTTGGTTATCCCTTTCCAATTAAACCATTAGTTGGGGGCAGCCTGATGGAAGCATGACTTGGTGTCAGTGCTGTTGTGGCTCTGAACATGCAGCAACTTGAGGCTCTCAGCTTGACTTCCTGTAGCAGCTTCTCTTGAAGGGTGATCTGAGCAGGGCACCCTCACAGTGGCTGCACACTGTCCTGTCCTGGTGGGGGTGGGTAGAAAGACCGATAATACAAATAAGCAAGTAGATGCACATGTGAAGTGAAAACTAGTGCTAAGGGGAAAAACAGAGTGGAAGATGGGGCATTGCATTGTATGTGGTGGACAGGGAAAGGCTCCGTTGACCCTTGAGCAGAGACCTGAAGAGTAAGAGAGGAAGACGGGGAGATAGCTGAGGAGCAAGGCATTTCGAGGGTAGGGGAGAGCAAGTGAAAGATTCTGGTTCTGCATCCATGAAGAAGGTAGACCTAGGAGGGTTTGCCGATGGACTGGATGTGGGATGTGAGAGGAGGAGCCATAGTGGCGTGGAGTTGCCCTTGACTGACACAGGGAAGGTCATGGCAAGGGTAATGGTGGTGAGAATTCAGGGTTGTGTTGTTTTGCCTTAGACATATTTTAAATTTGAGTTGCCAGTTGGAAACCTCATTGTCTAGTAGCTTGGTAGCATTAGAATTCAATTCTGGAATTAAGGAGGAAGAAGCAGGGTAGAGGGAAGAAAATGTGGAGCAGTCTCTGCATAGGTGGTATTTATAGTCATGGGACTAGAAGAGGTAAGCCACGATTTTGCTGTTAAATAAGGCAGCCACAAGCCACATGTGGCTTTTGAACTTTGCATGTGGCTAATCTGAATTGAGATGTGCTCTGTCAAAGACATGTCACATGTCAAAGACTTAATGTGAAAAATTAAAATGTAAAATAAATCATTAATAATCTTTTACCTTCATTATATTTGGAATGGTATTATTTGGGGTATATTGGGTTAAATCAAACATATTATTAAAGTTAATTTCACCTGTTTCTTTTTTAATATGGCTACTGGAAAAGTTACTTATTTTTGAGCTAGGGTATCACTCTGTCACCTAAGCTGGAGTGCAGTGGTGCATTCACAGCTTATTGCAGCCTTGATCTCCCAGGCTTAAGTAGTCCTTCCACTTCAGCCTCCTGAGTAGCTGGGACTATAGGTGCGCTGCTGCATCCAGCTGATTTACTTTTTTTGTAGAGACTGGGTCTCACTATGTTGCCCAGGCTGAGCTCCAACTCCTGGTCTCATGCAGTCCACCTGCCTTGGCCTCCCCGAGTGCTGGAATTACAGGAATGAGCCACTGCACTTGGCCTAGAAAATTTTAGTTACATATGTGACTGGCGTTATTTTGCCCTTGGAGGCACTGATGGAGGAAGTGAATGGAAATAGAAAAGTCCAAGGACTGCACCTGGAAAGCTGGGAAGAAGGGGAAGAGCCAGCAGAGGAGCCAGAGAGGGTGTGGACTAGGTGAGGAGAGGGTGGTGAGAGGCGTGGTTTGCGTGCAAGTGAGCTTCGCTAAAATTTCTTTGGAACTTGAGTAAAAGGATAGTATCAGAAACTAGGTCGAATTAATATGTAACATGTGGAATTGGTATTTGTAGAAGTGAGCTAGTCCTGAGATGGTCTGTAGGGTTGGAATCTTTGCCTGTATTGTTCTTGTTCTTTTTTTTTTTTTTTTTTTTTTTTTTGAGACAGAGTCTTGTTCTGTCACCCAGGCTGGAGTGCAGTGGCATGGTTTTAGCTCACTGTAGCTTCTGCCTCCTGGGTTCAAGAAATTCTTGTGTCTCAGTCCCCCGAGTTACTGGGACTACAGGTGTTTGCTACCACCCCTGGCTGGTTTTTGTGTTTTTAGTAGAGACAGGATTTTGCCATGTTCGCCAGGCTGGTCTCAAACTCCTAACCTCAGGTGATCAGCCTGCCTTGGCCTCTCAAAGTGTTGGGATTACAGGTGTGAGCCACCCCACCATGCCCAGACATAGTGTTCTTTTTTTTTTTTTAGACAGGGTTTTGCTCTTGTTGCCCAGACTGGAGTGCAATGGTGCAATCTCGGCTCACTGCAACCTCTGCCTCCCAGGTTCAAGCGATTCTCCTGCCTCAGCCTCCTGAGTAGCTGGGATTATAGGGCATGCACCACCACGCCCAGCTAATTTTTTGTATTTTTAGTAGAGATGGAGTTTCACTGCATTGGTCAGGCTGGTCTTGCACTCCTGACCTCATGATCCACCACCTCTGCCTCCCAGACTGCTGGGATTACAGGCGTGAGCCACTGCACCTGGCCTGTTCTTTTTTTTTCTGTTTTTTTTTTTTTTTTTTTTTTTTTTTTAACAGAGTCTTGTCTTGTTCTGTCATCCAGGCCGGAGTGCAGTGGTGCAATCTCTGCTCACTGCAACTCCGCCTCCCGGGTTTAAGCAATTCTCCTGCCTCAGCCTCCTGAGTAGCTGGGATTATAAGCCCACACCACCACACACAGCTAATTTTTGTATTTTTAGTAGAAACGGGGTTTCACCATCTTTGTCAGGCTGGTCTCAAACTTTTGACCTTGTGATTCGCCTGCCTCGGCCTCCTAAAGTGCTGAGATGACAGGCATGAGCCACTGCACCTGGCCCATATTGTTCTTTTTTTTTTTTTTTTTTTTTTTTTTGAGACGGAGTTTCGCTCTTGTTACCCAGGCTGGAGTGCAATGGCGTGATCTCGGCTCACCGCAACCTCCGCCTCCTGGGTTCAGGCAATTCTCCTGCCTCAGCCTCCTGAGTAGGTGGGATTACAGGCACATGTCACCATGCCCAGCTAATTTTTTGTATTTTTAGTAGAGACAGGGTTTCACCAAGTTGACCAGGATGGTCTCGATCTCTCGACCTCGTGATCCACCCGCCTCGGCCTCCCAAAGTGCTGGGATTACAGGCTTGAGCCACCGCACCCAGCTCATATTGTTCTTTTTAAGTGAGTTTCATGCCACCTGTTTAAAGAAAGCTCTAATATAACCTATCTGAGGAATTAATTATGATAGTAGAAAAGAAACCACACATTTATAAGATTTGACACAGTTAATGCAAGAAGGTAATTCTTATGGCCCTTAAAACTTTCTTTCATCTTGTAATCTTCACTTAGTAAAACTACCACAAGAGTAACTTACCTTCCTTTTGCTTTTTCTAAGCTCTTTAGGGTACCTTTGAGAATGTTCAGGTAGGCTCCTTGAGTGGACTTAGCTACCATGACTGGAGGGCTTTGTTTCTATTCTTGGTTTTCTTGTTTACGTGTTGGTCACCTCGTTATGTTAGTCGTCATCCTTTGGCACTGCCTTCTGTCCTGATCGTCTCATAGAGTTGAGGAACAGACTGTGGGACATAACCTGACAGCAGTCAGTTGGAGAGCCATCCTCATGCAGCATATAGGCTTCTTTTTAATATGTTAGTAGCTATGTCAGTGTAGTATCAGCAGATATTTTTTCTCTTTCGACATTATACTTTTTTTCTCCATATTTTTAATTCCATTTCCCAAAGAACACACTTGTACATTTAAGAGCAGTGTTTCTAACAGTTTTTTCCCAAGCCATGTGATAGAAACTGGTCATGGAAACTGAAACTCCTCTGGAAGTGGAACTTGCTTGGGCCTTATCAGGGTGGGCAGAAGATGGTGTCGAAAAGGATCAGGTGGCATTTGGCATTTTGCCATTGGCTAAAGTGGGGTCAGAGCTGGTTGCCATTTTCTGTCTTGAGGTTCATGCCTGTCATCTTCTCAAAATACCTCCAGGCTTGTAGGGACAGTGAATGGTAATGACCAAACTAAAAACTTTAAGAAGGACATGATAAACTGGGGAATGTAGTGAAAAAAGGTGGCTCACATCTGTAATCCCAGCACTTTGAGAGGCCAAGGCAGGAGGATCACTTGGAACCAGGAGTTTGAGACCAGCCTGGGCAACATAGCAAGATCTCATCTCTTAAAAAAAAGAAAAAAAAGAAAATTTAGCTGGGTATAGTGGTGTATGCCTATAATCCCAGCTACGTGGGAGGCTGAAGTGGGAGGATTGCTTGGGCCCAGGAATTCTAGGCTACAGTGAGCCATGATTGTGCCACTGTGCTCCAGCTAGCCTGGATGACAAGAGCCAGACTGTGTCTTTACAAAAAAAAAAAATAGAAAGAAAAAAAAAATGTATGAAGGAAAGGCTACAATGTTAGATGAGGAGTGAATAGTATGATAGAAAGGGCACCAGCTTTGCAGGTAGGGCACATACATGGTGGCCATGGTTTTGACTCTTTGTGGGACCCTAAATGCGTGTCTAAATTTCTTAGTCCATGAAATGGGAGCTTTGGCTTAGCTCATGCTCTTTCATGTTGTGAAAGCAATGTTTGATGCTGAGTAGGTACGTAGATGTTGATTAAGTGAGCAAGGAATAAAATAATTATAGAGAGCCTCGGTAATTAAGGCATGAGCCAGGGGTCAAGGTGAAGGGAAGATGGGAATTGGCCATCCTCTAGTTCTCATCTGTCCCCCCTTCACCTGTGTAGCATAGTATTGGCCTCTACTACTTTTGAGAAGTATTTGAACAACACTAGGTTAGATGATCCCTCTCTGAGCTTAAATATGTCATGCTTCTGATGCTGACACCAAGCCATTTCTTTCTTCTCACGTGCTTTATTTTTTGAGACAGGGTCTTGATGTTGCCCAGGCTGGAGTGTGGGGGTGTGATCACAGCTCACTGCACCCTTGACCTTCAGGACTCAAATGAGCCTCCCACCTTAACCTCCTGAGTCTCTAGGACTACAAGTATGTGACATTATGCCTGGTTAATTTTTTATTTTTTGTAGAGATGGAGTCTCTGTATGTTGTCCAGGCTGGTCTCGAGCTCCTGGGCTCAAACCATCCTCCTGCCTCAGCCTCCCAAAGTGCTGGGATTACAGGCATGAACCACCATTCCCAGCTGCTGTATACTTTTTACTAAGATGAAAGTTGCGCAGGAATAAATGCTGTTTCGTCAGATGTAGTTGAGGAAGTCAGAGGTGCTGTGTTTGTTGCCTAGGGATGCTATAACAAAGTACCACAAACTTTGATGGATGGCTTATAACAACAGAAAGTTCTAGAAGTCAGAAGTCCAAAATCCAAGTGTTAGCAGGGCTAGTTCCTTCTGGAGGTTCTAAGGGAGAACTTGGTGTATGCCCCTCTCTTAGCTTCTGGTGGTTATTGGCAGTACTTGGTATTTTGGCTTGCAGGTCCGTTACTGCAGTCTCTGCATCTGTCTTCACATGGCATTCTCCCCTGCATTTCTCTGTCCAAATTTCTCTCTTATAAGGACATCAGATCATTGAATTAGAGTCTCTAATCCATTTTAGGTGGCTCCTAATCTAATACGACCTCATTTTAACTTGATTACATTTTCACAGACCCTATTTTCAAATAAGGTAATGTTCACAGGTAACGGAGTAAGGAACATAACCTTTTTGGGGGACAGTTCAGTCCACAGCAGGTATTAAAGTTGGAGATAAGCAATTTCTTTAAAATTATGATTCATTTCCCTGAATTCATCTCTTTTCATTAGAACTAGGTCTGTCAGAGGAATTGGGATATAACAAACAAAAAATTCATATCTGCTAGAATGTAGATATGAATTGTCAAAATGGTGGATGGCATAGCCTTAGACTATATAACTATTAGAAAGATTCTTACAGAGACTAAGAATTCTGTTTTTTACACATATGGTTTTTGCTTTGGGATTAGTTGTTTGGCCTTTTTTAAAATTTTTTTATTCTGATGGAGCTTTTAGTTCCTTTATGAAAGTCACAAGCTGGTTTCTCTGAGAAAGTGGGTGCTTTGGGAAGCAGATACAGACAATTTAGCATGCAGAACGTTGATTAGGGCTTGCCCAAAGGGTCCAGACTCAGGGGATGGAGAAGTTGAGCTATCATGCAGGCCCAGTTGTAGCATAGTCTTGGCCAACCCCATTGGAATAGCCCTTTGGAACCATCCTGGGTTGGGCTGTGTAGCCAGGCCTGTACACCCTCAGTTGGTCAGGATGACTTGCCGGGAAAAGGGCAAGATATTGGTGAGGCAGTTTTCTGTGGCCACGGCAGGACTCGAAGGGCTGGCAGATCACTCCCAGCAGCTGGGGCTACATGCCCTTCAGTTGAGGCTCTGGGTTGTATAACCCAGTATGCCACAGCTGGACAATATTTTTCTTAGAAATTTTTTGACTTCATTAACTCAGAAGGTTGGCCTTCTGGAGAAATATGGGGTAAGTCTCTTCTTTCTCTGTGATTCTTCTCACCCCACTCCCACCCACCCCCCTTACTGAATAATCATGTGTGTGATATGTGTATGTGTCTATGTACGAAGAGAGTTACAGTGCACAATGAACCTTTTCTTCTTGTGGAAGCTGACTCCAACCAGAATGCTTCATCTTCACCTCTTCCCAAATGACATAAAGACAGAAAGGGGATTTTGCTATAACATAGAATACAGAGTGGTGATTCAGGCCTAGAGCAAGGTGTGGTAGGTTGGTGGTGTAAGGAGCACAGAATAATGAAATTAATTGGTACGAGGTTCCTCTCCAGGAAGGAAAGAATGACAGACGGTTGAAAGAAGGGTAATAATCAAAAATGAGTGCCTATAGCTGGGAGCAGTGGCTTATGCTTATAATCCCAACAATTTAGGTGGCTGAGATGGGAGGATCACTTGAGGCCAAGAGTTCAAGACCAGCCTGGGCAACATGCTGAGACTGTCTCTACCAAAAAAAAAAAGAAAAGAAAATTAGCCAGGTATGGTGGGTGCATGCGTGTAGTCCCAGCTACTGTGGAGGATGAGGTAGGAGGATCACTTGAGCCTGGGAGTTCTAGGCTGTATTTACTTATGATTGTACTACTGCACCTCCAGCCTGGATGACAGAAGATCCTATCTCTTGAAAAATAAAAATGACTTTCTTAAATAAATTGAAGCCCAGCTCCCTTAAGTTCAAATGGAAATATTCTGTGACTAGTTGGAAATACAGACTGAGAAGACAAGGAGAACGATTTGTAAGGGGTGACTTTCATATCAATTACACAAATCTCTGAGATTGTCCAACATGAATGACAGACACGGAAACATGAATGTTCAAGGGTTTGTAACATAGCTGTCAAGTTATATAGTTACTGGTAGTTAGGTAATAGTTGGGAGATTCTAGTAGTTATATAGTTACTGGTAGTTAGAAAATGCTTGATTCATTTGGATAAGATTACCCTGATTAAAATTTCAAGTATAATAACTTCTTTCTTTCTAGAGTTTTCTAATTTCATATTCACTTAAAGAGAATGCTTGTTACTAACCTCAAAATCAAGAATTTCACGCTAGAGAACTTGACCAGAATTTATAAAAAAGGAATAACCAATTTTATATTTAACATGAGTCATTTGGAAGTTGATTTTTATGTTTAATGTTTGGATTGTTAGCTGTTTTTCTTCCATGTTTGTTTTTGCTTTTTAGAGCCATACAGTGTATATTTTTACTGCCTATTTTCTTCCTTTACATTTACCTTATAACATACTATTTGTGACTTGAACATATCTGAAATTTTAAGGAGATATCCTTATAGGGCTCTACAGATAGTCATTTTTGAGGGGAAAGGTTTTAACGTAAAATTCAAGTTCAAGATGTTTCACCATTGTTAAGTATGATCCTTTGCTGAGTATTTAAAATGTGTTTTTGAGAATGTTACTGTCTTTAAAGTATTTGTATTTGAGGTTTTGAGAAATATATCTAGTGCTCGCTTCGGCAGTACATATACTAAAATTGGAATGAGAAATATATCTCTTTTATTAATTTAGGGAGAGTTCCATAAGACAGATAAACATCAATGCTAGCTTTGGCTTAGAAGCTAGTAGGAGTTCTCAGTGTGTTTCCCAGATTCAAGGATGCCTCAAAGTACAATTAAATTTGGTAGCATTTCTAACGTTTTTAGCAACTGTGCCCAAAACTTAGAAAATGTTCGTTAAATACAGGTATTCCTGCTCTAGCTGGCCTTCCTCCACCAGCTCCTGGAGTGCTCCCTTTTGTTCTGGTCCATGAACACTAATGTGCTATATTTAGAGCCACTGACCAGTTGAGTTCATTGCCTAATAGAAGCTCTGCCATTAACATCCCATTCTCAGACCACTGTGTTTTGGTTCACTAAAAACGATTGCTTTGTAATGTGTAAAGAAACCTAAGATCATCTTAATGATGCTAAGTACATCTTTGATATATTGGCTGCGTAGGTAGTGTGCACTGAGGTAGGCAGGGCATGGTGGACTCTGCCCTCGTGACTGTTCCAGAGAATGCACTGAGAATGAAGACAACCAGTAAGTCCCTAAGGATAGTGGGAAATGGGAGAATGTGGAAGTTTCTGATACCGTATAAAAGGGAATACTAATTGATTTACTGTATAGAATAGTACAATATATACAAGTTATTTAAAGGAAAGAAAAGTAGAGGGATATAATTAATTATCTTATTTCTAAATTACATCTTCAGTTTAATTTTTTAATCCTGGGAATTCAGGATATAAAGACCTCAGGTCAAGTGATCTGTGCCTTTATATTAATAACTTGGACCTTGGGGAAAATTCTTCCTGATTAGAACGTCTCCTGTATCCCAGGCTGTGTTCCAGGGAAGCAAGAGGGGTCAGTGAGTGAATGAATGAATGAATGAATGAATGCCGTCTACTACTTTGTTTCCTTCTTGGAGGTTTCAGATGCATATTAGCATATTAAAAGTTTCAAGATGTCATGAAATAAACAAATCTGCCCTTGTTTCAGCTTTGGTATTTCCCTAATTTATGCAGAATGAAGAAGTTTATAGCAAAGGAATATATTTTTATATCACCCAGAATATATTTTGTAGAAACTGTTTAGCAGGTTATCCTTTAAATGATGATACTGTTTATTTAAATATATTCCTAGGGTCAGAAGAATTACTATAGTTATCTTAAGAACCATATCTAGGACTAGGCCTATAGAGTGGTTCACACCTGTAATCCCAGCACTTTGGAAGAGGCGGGTGGATCATGAGGTCAAGAGATGGTGACCATCCTGGCTAACATGGGGAAACCCTATCTCTACTAAAAATCAAAAATGAGCTGGGCCTGGTGTTGTGTGCCTGTAGTCCCAGCTACTTGGGAGGCTGAAGCAGAATTGCTTGAACCCAGGAGGTGGAGGTTGTAGTGAGCCGAGATCGCACCACTGCACTCCAGCCTGGCAGCAGAGTGAGACTCTGTCTCAAAAACAAAACAAAAAGAACCGTATCTAAAGGCTTGATTTAATGTTGGAAGCATATAATTAATGGATGAGAAATGAACACATACACTACTTTGATCCTATTCTGAGTTCTCTAGTATATACCTTTTTGTATAATCAAACACAAAATTTTATTTGGACTCTTTAAAACTTTTAAGCATTGGGATAGGAATCAGATAATCCATATAAAATTTTCATATAGAATTAGATATATAGAATTTCATATAGTATTTAAAGATATAAGCCCATTATTGAAGTATTGCTTATTACCTAAGTCCATTTTGGAGAACTGTAATTTTTATTACTTGGCTGTGGCTTTTCTAGTAATTTTAAAAAAGTTAACTCACTGTCTTACAAATGAATTACAGAATTTCATGTTACCTTTCCCCCACTCATTGAAACTCAGACTATAGATCACTTTGTGGTTTTGAGTTGAGTAGTTGAAAGCTGTAGAGTTTATATGCCTGAACATTTTTAAGGAGCAACAGTATCACTTTGAAAAATTGTTTTGGTATACTATGATCTAGTATTTTATATGATAAAATGTTTCAGTGTTGACTTAAGTGCGTTTTATCATGTTGGAGCTTTTTGCATTTTCAAAAAAGTGTAAAAATTAATTTTTTTCCAAGTAAACTTAAGGTTTTGAAATTTGCATTTCTTAATGTGTAGATGTTTCAGTTTCTCCGAATTGAAATTTTTAAATTTCAAAAATTTAGTTGTTTCATCCCTTTTCCAACAATTTTTCTAAAACCATTTAGAATTTCATAATTATTTTGTTTTATCTTGTTTTTGTATTTTGTTTGGTAGCTATTTTGTTATCTTTTGCAAGGAAGGAGGAATATTTGTTTCAGTTGTAAATGTATACATTTCCCCCTTCCCTTTGGGCCCACATGTTTTATGCTTCCTGTCTTGTAAACTATCTGAGGTGAGCTTTACCCTTGCTAGATAAAAAGGCATTTTGAAGTCAAATTATATCCCTGTTTGCCAGTGATATGCTCTTATATCTAGAAAAACCTAAAGACACCACCAAAAAACCTTCTAGATTAAATAAATAAATTTAATAAAGTTGCAGGATACAAAATCAGCGTACAAAAATCAGTAATATTTCTATATACCAATAAAGATCTAGCTGAGAAAGAAGTCAAGCAGACAGTCCCATTTATAATAGCTGTAAAAAAAAAAAAAAATAAGGTACCTAGGAATACATTTAACCAAGGAGTTGAAAATCTCTACAAGGAAGACTACAAAACACTGATGAAAGAAACTGTAGATGGCAAATTAGTGGAAAAACATCCTATGGTCATGGATTGGAAGAATTAATATTAAAGTGACCATACTACCCAAAGCAATCTGCAGATTCAATGTAACCCCTATCAAAATACCAATGTCATGTTTTACGGAATTTAAAAAAATCCTAAAATTTATATGAAATCAAACAAGAGCTCTAATAGCCAAAGCAATCCTGAGCAAAAAGAACAAAGTTGGGGGTACCACATTACCTGACTTCAAATTATATTACAAGGCTATAATAACCAAAACAGCATTGTACAGGTGTAAAAATGGATGTATAGACCAATGGAACAGGATAAGAACCCAGAAATTAAGCCACATATTTACAGTAAACTGATCTTTGATAAAGCCAGTAACAGTATACACTAGAGAAGGGACACTCTTAAATAAATGGTGCTGGAAAAATTGGATTGCCCTATGCATGAGAATGAAGTTGGACCCCAGTCTTTTACCATATACAAAAAATCAGCTCAAGATGGATTAAAGACCTAAACGTTAGACCCAGAACTATAAATATGCTAGAAGAAAACCTAGGGAAAACTCTTGTGGACATTGATATAGGCAAAGAGTCTGTGACTAAGACCTCAAAAACGCAGACAACTAAAACAGAAATAGACAAGTGGGACTTAATGAAACTGAAAAGATTCTGTGGAGCCAAAGAAGTAATCGGCAGATTGAAGAGGCAGCCTGTAGAATGAGAGAAAATATTTGCAAGCTATTTATCTGATAGGGAATTAATATCCAGAATATACAAGAAATTCAAGCACTTTAACAACAAAAACAACAAGTTCCCATTAAAAAGTGGTCAAAGGACATGTCTCCTTTTTTAAAAGGAAGACATACACATG
Organism: Saimiri boliviensis; assembly: GCF_048565385.1. NCBI lineage: Eukaryota > Metazoa > Chordata > Mammalia > Primates > Cebidae > Saimiri > Saimiri boliviensis. The sequence continues at coordinate 5,996,643 of NC_133451.1, read as the reverse complement.
GCCTACCCCATATATGAAGAAAAGCTCAGTGTCGCCAATCATCAGAGAAATGCAAACCAAAACCAGAATGAGATATCATCTTACCGCAGTCAGAATGGCTGTATTAAAAAGACCAGAACGACAACAACAACAAAATCGGTATTTGCACAGATGCAGAGAAAAGGGAACTCTTAAACATTTTTGGTGGGAATGTAAATTAGTATGGCTTCTATGGAAAAGAGTATGGAGATTTCTCAAAGAACTAACAATAGAATGACCATTCAATTCATCAATCCCACTATCTACTTTGGGTAGATACTCAAAGGAAAAGGACATGTCAGAAGGATACCTGTACTCATATGTGTATTGCAGCACTGTTCGCAATAGCAAAGATATAGAATCAACCTAAGTGTCCATCAGTGAATAAATGGGTAAAGAAAATGCAGTATATACGCTCAATAGAATGCTATTCAGACATTAAAAAAAAAAAAAAAAAAGTAAAATCATGTCTTTTGCAGCAACGCTGCTGGAACTAGAAGTCATTATCTTAAGTGATAAGGCACAAGCCAGACATAGAGAGCCAGATATTGCATAAATCCTGACTTGCTCTGCAGTCTATGCAGGTAACAAGATTGCACATGTACCCTGTAAATTTTTCTTTTTCTTTCTGAGACGGGGTCTTGCTCTGTCTACCCAGGCTGGAGTGCTTTGGCATGATCTCAACTCACTGCAACCTCTGCCTCTTGGGCTCTATTGATTCTCCTCCCTCAGCCTCCCAAGTAGTTGGGACTACAGGTGCGAGCTAATTTTTTATTTTTTGGTAGAGATGGGGTTTCACCATTTTCCCAGGCTGGTCTTGAACTCCTGAGTTCAAGCAGTCTGCCTGTCTCAGCCACCCACAGTGCTGTGATGATAGGAGTGAAGCACCATACCTGGCCTATTTCGTTTTTCTTTTTCTTTTTTTAGATATAAACCTTTGTGTTAGGCTACTGCAATTTGGGAGTTGTTTCTGCAGCATACCCTGTTTTAACTAACCTTTTCTTTCACTTTGTTCTTGACCCCTTGTCCTAATTATTCTCAGTTCTCTCTTTGTTTTGTCAATAAGCTTTAGTTTTCTTGTTATTCCACACAGTCTGACTTTGTCATTGAACCTTCCACAATTATATTGAAATAAATTTGAGACCTGTCAAACATAAAGTAGATGTTTTCCAGTTCTCTCAAACAGTTCCTTCTGGGTAGATTGGGTTTTTTCAACGTAGCTATGATTAGTAGCCTGTATTATGGATAGTGCCTTGGACAATCTACTGGAACATGGGTAGGGGCATATGAACTCTATTGAAAGAGTTAATGAGTCCTTGTTAAGCTCAACACAGTCATTTGTTAGAGAGGAGAGAGTCAAAACCAGTGGTGTCTAGTAGAACTGTGACTATGGAAATGTCCTGTATTTGCACACTAGCTACTAGTGGTTATTGAGCATTTGAACTGTAGCTAGTGTGACTAAGGAATTGACTTTTAGTTTAAAATATCCCCATGTGACTAGTGGCTACTATATTGGACAGTGCAGTAAAGGTCTTAGAACACCGTGGGGATGATATAATGCTAGGTGGAAAAAAATACTAAAATATATGTATGGTATTATTTAATATGTAGAGATAATAATAAATTTGCCAGGCGTGGTGGCTCACATCTGTAATCTTAGCACTTTGGGAGGCTGCGGCAGGTGCATCACCTGAGGTCGGGAGTTCAAGACCAACCTGACTAACATGGAGAAACCCTGTATCTACTAAAAATACAAAATTAGCCGGCGTGATGGCACATGCCTCTAATCCCAGCTACTTGGGAGGTTGAGGCAGGAGAATTGCTTGAACCTGGGAGGTGGAGGTTGTGGTGAGCCAAGATCATGCCATTGCACTACAGCCTGGAGTGCAATGGCGCGAATCTCTGTCTCAAATAATGATAAAGTCCTATGCAAAGGAAAAAGCACTAGTAATAAGCACACCAAAATACAGTGAATATTAGATGGTGAAATTATGTATGAGTGTGTAATTCTATTTTTATATTTTAAAAATACTTTAAAATTTTGATAGTGAAGGTATATACAATAAACAAAAGAAGGAAAGAAGTGCTGTGGTGCTAATAACGACCATTTCAGCAAGGGAATATATCAGTTGAATAGCGCTGCCTGGATTTTTCTCCACAAAGGCCACATTTTACATTTTGCCCAGAGAAGCCCAATTTGTGACTGTTTACTGTCTGGTGTTCTTTTTGATGAGTTGTGCTGTAACAAAAGTAATTTGAGAGAACAGTCCACAAATAGTGTTTATGCAGCCATGTCAGAAAGAATATGCTTTTTGAAATAATTTTCACATGTTGTAATCACAGCTAAAATTATTTACAGCGTATTACAGAAAAGGGAAATAACAATATTTAAATTAACTTGGCCACATGTCTGCTGTACTGGAACACTAAAGAAACTGAACTATAGATAGTATGTCTCTTATAGCTTATAAGAAATGCTGTTAATATACTCTAAATAACTATTTAGGAACACTAATAGGAGTTGTAATTTGAATTATTTTAGTAATATGTGTAATGAAGAGTATAAAGAGATGGTACCATGTTCCTCACAACACTGTTACATAGGGATGAGATTTTGGGAAGATTTGTGAACTTCTTCAACTCCTCACTGCTCCTAAAAACCCTTCATTATTAAATCACTCATGTGAAGTGTGGCATTATGTTGCGTCTACTTGTTGGGAGACTATTATATAGTAATTTAAGTGCTTAGATCTGTTGGTTTTTTTCCCCCTTAATGGACAAACCATTTGGGGTTTATTATATCACTCTGAATACAGGTAGACTAGATTAAAAAATGCTTTCATTTCAAAAATTTGGTTTAGTCCCTGGGCTGGTTATAAACTCCCTTACCTAGGCCTCTGACTCCTGGAGACCCAGAGTGGCATGTATATAAACTTAGTACAGGGTTTCCTGGGGGCTGCCGTAGGAGTGAGCCTGGCTTAACAGCTGTTCTTGCATCACTCCACCATGCTGTCACTGCTGTGCAGAACAAAGCAATGTTAATATTGACCCCAAAGCCTGCATAGACTCGTTCTAGCCATTGGACGATAATTTTCTTTGGACCAGGGCTATTTTTAATCCTAAGGTCCTTAAAATGGCTTACAGTTGTATACTAGGCATTAAACTGCAAGAATATGTATGTTCTGAGCTCTCTCTCTGGACTGTTTGGGGATCATGTAGTTTAAATGTATGGAGACTGCTCTGCAGATGTCTGTGTTCTAAAACAAGCAAAAAACTGGACAGCAAAGAGAGGTCATTGTATTTCCATATTCCTCCTCCTTTGCACTTAACCACCTTGGGTTCTTTGCACTATTGCCAGGCTGGAGTGCAGTGGTGCAATTTCATATCACTGCAACCTCAGCCTCCTAAGTAGCTGGGACTACAGATGCGTGCCACCATGCCCAGCTAATTCTTGTATTTTTAGTAGAGGGGGGCTTTACCATGTTGGCCAGAGTGGTCTCGATCTCTTGACCTGGTGATTTGTCCACCTCAGCCTTCCAAATTGCTGGGATTACAGACGTGAGCCACTGCACTCAGCCCTATCCTTTTACTTTTAACCTGTTTGTGTCTTAAAAATATAAAGTGGAAGTGGATTTTATACACACATAATGTTCAGACCAAGAACCAAATCAAGAATACACTCCCTGGACTGACACTAACTCAGCGGTTTCTTCAGTGAACATTCCCATTTGTAACACACACACACACACACACACACACACACACACACACACACACCCCGCCCCAGGAATACATCTAACCAAGGAAAGATCTCTGCAAGAAGAACTATAAAATCATAGATAACAGGGCTGGGCACTGTGGCTCATGCCTGTAATCCCAGCACTTTGGGAGGCCGAGGTGGGCAGATCACCTGAGATCAGGAGTTCGAGACCAGCCTGACCAACATGGAAAAACCCCATCTCTACTAAAAATAGAAAATTATCCAGGCTTGGTGGCACATGCCTGTAATCCCAGCTACTTGGGAGGCTGAGGCAGGAGAATCGCTTGAACCTGGGAGGCAGAGGTTGCAGTGAGCCAAGATCACGCCACTGCAGTCCAGCCTGGGCAACAGGGGCAAAACTCTGTCTCAAAAAAAAAAAAAAAAATTGTAGATAACACAAACAAATGATAAAATATTTCATGCTCATGGATTGAAAGAATTGATATAATTACAATGGCCATATAGCCCAAAGCAGTCTACAGATTCAACACTATTCCTATCAAACTACTAATGTCATTTTTCACAGAATTGGGGGAAAAAAACCTATTCTAAAATTCATATGGAACCAAAGAAAGCCTCAATAGCCAAAGCAATCCTAAGCAAAAAAAAATAAATAAAAAAAAAAAAAAAAAAAAAAAAAACACACCAAAACCAGAGGTTTCATGTTACCTGACTTCAAACTATACATAAGGCTTCAGTAATGAAAACAGCATGGTACTGGTACAAAAATAGGTACATAGACCAAGGAACAGAATAGAGAACCAGAAATAAAGGCCTACCTACACCTGTAGCCATTGAATCTTTAACCAAGTTGACAACAATAAGCAACGGGGAAAGGACTTCCTATTCCATAAATGGTGCTGGAATAGCTGACTAGCCATATACAAAAGAATGAAAATAGACCTCTGCCTTTCAGCATGTATAAAAATTGACCCAAGATGGATAGTAGATGTTTAAATGTAAGACCTCAAACTATAAAAACCCTTGGAAAAAACCTTGGAAACACCATTCTGGACATGGGCCTTGGGAAAGAATTTGTGACTACGTCCTCGAAAGCAATTGCAACAAAAACATTGACAGTTGATATCTAATTAAACTGAAGCACTTTTGTATAGCAAAGAAATTACCAACAGAGTAAACAGTGTACGGTATTAATAGATATGCCATTTCATATACAGACTACCTACAAATAGGATAAAATATTTGCAAGCTATGCCTCTGACATAGCTCTAATATCCAAAATCTATAGGAAACTTAATACAAGAAAAAAACAACCCCACTAAAAAGTGGGCAAAAGACATCAACAGACACTTCTCAAAAGATGACATACAGAAGCCAACAAACATACGAAAAAAAATGTTGCATATCACTGATTTTCAGAGAAATGGAAATCAAGACCATAATGAGTTACCATCTCACATCAGTCAGAATGGCTGTTATTAGATGTTAAATAGCAGATGCTGGTGAGGAAGCAGAGAAAAGGGAAGCCGATGTACTGTTGGTGGGAATGTAAATTAGTTCAGCCACTGTGGAAAGCAGTTTGGAGATTTCTCAAAGAACTTCAAACAGAACTACCATTTTGACCCAGCAATCCCATTATTGGGTACATCTCAAAAATAAAAGAACTGTTTTACCAAAAAGACACATATACTCATATGTACATCATGGCACTATTCACACTAACAAAAATATGGAATCAACCTAGGTGTTCATCAACAGTGGATTGCATAAATAAAATGTGGTACATATATGCCATGGAATACTATGCAGCCATAAAAAAAGGAATGAAATCATATCCTTTGCAGTAACATGGATGCAGCTGGAGGATAATATCCTAAGTCAGGCGTTCTCAAACTATGGCCCATGGGCCGCATGCGGCCCCCTGAGGCCATTTATCCGGCCCCCCGCCGTACTTCAGGAAGGGGCACCTCTTTCATTGGTTGTCAGTGAGAGGAGCACAGTATGTGGCAGCCCTCTAGCGGTCTGAGGGACAGTGAACTGGCCCCCTGTGTAAAAAGTTTGGGGACACCTGTCCCAAGTGAACTAATGTAGGAACAGAAAATCAAATACTGAATGTTCTCACTTACAAGTGGGAATTAAACATCAGTTACTCATGGATGTAAAGATGATAACAGTAGACACTGAAGACTGCTATACTGATGAGGGAGGGAGGTGGTAGGTGTTGAAAAACTAACTGTTGGGTATTGTACTCAGTACCTGGGCAGTGGAATAATTCATACGGCAAACCTCAGCATCATGCAACATACCCAGGTAACAAACTTGCACATGTACTCCCTGAATCTTAAGTCAAAGTTAAAAAGAAAAAAAAGCCGTATCTTACTCGGGTAGAGCAGGTAGAGAAATTTGGGGAAAAGCTTGCACATTTAGGCTACATCTACGAGCTTGACATTTAGGAAAATAAATTTGAATTCTGTGGGAAAAGTTAGGTGGAAGGTTTTTTACTAGGCAGAATATAATTAGATCTTGATGTTTTAAAATTCAGTCTATCTCTGCCTTTTAATTGATGTGCTTAGGTCATTTATATTCATTATTATTGACAGCTGTGTTATCAGAGTTTGTCTTCAAGTGATAGTAGATACACCATTTCATACAAGAACCTTATAATAGTATTCTTAACATTTCTCCACTCCTGGCCTTTATACTACTGTTGGTTTACGTTTTACTTATATTTATGTTATTAAATACAAGCTCCATAATGTTTTATATTATTTTTGTTTGAACAGCCAATTATCTTTTAAAGATATTTAAATAATAAGACAGATGTTGTTATTTTTGCTGCTCTTTGTTCCCTTGAATCCATATTTTGTTCTTAGTCTGTTTTCTGTTGCTATAACAGAAATGTCACAGATTATGTATTTATAAAGAATAGAAGTTTATTGGGCTCACAGTTCTGAAGGCTGGGAAGTCCAAAAGCATGGCACTGGCATCTAGTGAGGGTCATGCCGTGGCAGGATGCATCACATGATGAGCAGGGTAAGAGTAGGTGAGAATGCTTGAGACAGAGAGAAAGGGGGCTAACTTATGCTTTTATCAGGAGCCCACCACTGTGATATGAGGTTGGATCCCTTGTAACCTAATCACCTCTTAAAGGTCTTACCTCTTAATACCATCACAATTGCAGTTAAATTCCAACATGAGACTTGGAGGGATATTTAAATGATAGCATTTGCTGGTGATAAATACCTTCAGTTTTTGCATATCAGAAAAAGTATTTGTTTCACTTTCATTTTTGAAAGTCTTAAAAAAAATTTTTTGCTTTTTATTTTTATTTTTTATTTCCATAGGTTTTGAGGGGAGCAGGTTGTGTTTGGTTACATGAATATGTTCCTTAGTGGTGATTTCTGAGATTTTGGTGCACCCATCACCTCAGCAGTGTATAGTCTACCCAGTTCGTAGGGTTTTATCCCTTACCCCCTCTCCCACCCTTTCCTCCGAGTCCCTGAAGTCCACTGGTATCATTCTTATGCCTTTGGATCCTCATAGCTTAGCTCCCACTTCGGAGTGAAAACATACAAAGCTTGGTTATATTACTTCACTTAGAATAATGGTCTCTGGTTCTTTGCAGGTCACTGCAAATGCCATTATATTGTTCCTTTTTGTGGATGAGTAGTAGTCCATGGTGTATATATACATATCCCACAATTTTTTTATCCCCTCATTGATTGATGGGCATTGGGCTTGTTCCATATTTTTGCAGTAGCAAATTGTGCTGCTATAAATATGCATGTGCAGGTATCTTTTTGAAAGACATTTTTAATGAGTGTAGAATTCTAAGTTAACAGTTTTTTTCTTTTAGTACTTTAAAGTTTTTGCTTCATTATCTGCTCACTTGCATTGTTTCCAACAAGAAATCCGATGTCATACTTATCTTTCGTTTGTTATATTTAGTGTTTCTTTTTTCTCGAGTGCTTTAAAATTTTTCTGTTGATCACAAGTTTGAGTATCTTTATTGTAGTGTTCTAGGAGTCATTTTCTTCGTATTTCTTATACTTGGAGTTCATTAAGCTTCTTGGTTCTGTAGGTTTTAGTTTGATCAATTTTGGAATTTTTTCAGCTGTCATTGCTTCACTTTTTTCTTTCTCCTTTCAGTCATCGATTACATGTATATTAAGTTTCTTAAAGTTGTCACAGCTCACTGGTGTGCCATTTGATTTTTAGCAGTTCTTCTATTTCATTTATATAGTTTATTTTGTAGTTTAAATTTTAGTAATTTTTTCTTCCAAAATGTTTGATTTGCCATCAATTTCATGCTGTGTATTGTTTTATCTCAAACATTATAGTTTTCATCTCTAGATATTATCTAGAGATGATAGGTTTTATCTTTCATATTCTACTTAGCTTTTCAAACAGATGGAATATTATTGTAGTAACTGTTCAACTCGTAACTTCAGTGTCAACTCTGGGTCTATTTCAGTTAATTTATTTTTCTTCAGGTTTCTACTACCTTTCTGTTTTGCTTCTTTTCATGCCTGCTAATTTTGGAATCAATGTCAGACATTGTAAATTTTACCTTCTCAGGTGTTCCTATAAATACCCTTGAGTGTCCAGGGCGCGGTGGCTCATGCCTTTAATCCCAGCACTTTGGGAGGCTGAGGCAGGCAGATCACAAGGTCAGGAGTTTGAGATCAGCCTGGCCAACATAGTGAAACCCCATCCTTACTAAAAATAACAGAAATTAGCTGGGTGTGCTGGCACACGCTGGTAGTCTCAGCTGCTTGGGAGGCTGAGGTGGGAGAATCACTTGAACCTAGGAGGTGGAGGTTGCAGTGAGCCGAGACCATGCCATTGCACTGCAGCCTGGGTGACACGGTGAGACTCTTTCTCTAAGTAAATAAATAAATATCCTTGAGCTTTGTTCTGGGACCACAGGGAAATTAGTTTGAAACAATTTGGTCTTTTGGGGTCTTGATTTTAAGTTTTCTTAGGCAGGACCAGAGCAGTGTTTAGTGTAGAGCCATTTATCCCTCCACTTAACTAAGACAAGACCTTTCTGACTACCCAGTGTCCTCTGAATTGTGAGGTTTTCCAGCCTGGCTGGTGGGAAACAGGCACATTTTCTAGCCCTGTTGAGCATCAGATGCTGTTTGCTCCTATTATTTTGGATGATCCTTTCCTGTATCTTGGCTAGTTCCTCGCATGCACCAGTTTCTACTCTGCTAAATGCTTGAGGGCAACCTTTTGCAATCTCTGGTGTTTTTTTTTTTTTCTATGCAGCCCTCTCATATTTTTTTCTTGTGAATTCAGGCTGCCTTAGATTCTCTCACTTGGTTCCTTTAACCATTGCTTCAAGTCTTCGCACCATCTTGGTTCATCTTCACTGAATGATAACCAACTTGTCAATTGCTTCATGTGACATCTCCAGAATTGAGTGTAGTATTTAATCGACAATCTCTGGCATCCTGAGATCCAAATGTTAAATGACTTATGGAAGATGTTTTGAAAGTCAGCTGGAAAAGTTCAGCTGGTGAAAGTTAAAGAAAATCTTTGCTTTAATTTATCTAGTTTTCATAATTCAGAAAAGATAGTATAGTAGAGAGGATTTTTTTAAAGTACCAAAATATGTATTAGTGACCCATTGATTTAGTAACTTAGTCCTGTGGTGAACTTAAAACTGTTTTCTTTATATTTAATGTGTGTAAAATTTACTACATAGTGATAGATAAAATGCAAGAAACTCAGTCTTAAATCTTTGGATAATAGCATTTGTTGTTCTGACTTGATGCTTTTACTAACATTTATTAACAATACTTTGAAAGTAATTTTTGGTAGCCCTCTTATTGTCTGTTAAAATTCATGTAACAGTTTTCATTTTCTAGTGGTTTGTAAATTAGCCAGAACTCTAATATAAAGAATACTGTGATTTAATAAAGCCATTGTTAGATTACTTTCACATATTGAAAGTATGTTAATTGAGGGAGGAAAGCTGTTAAGCTAAAAGTGTGTCATCTATCGTAAAAACTAAGAAATTCAGCCCACATATATATAAGAAGAAAAGTTTTGACAGATATAACAATATAGCCTGGTATAGCCTGGCTGTAAAACAAATTGGTGCTCCACCTTAATTTGTATGAAATCAGAGATGACCTATCCTAAAGTCTGGAGCCTTACAAAGTAATTGATTACTTGTATAAAACTTAAAGAACTGTTTTTTTACCCCAGTATTTCAAAGAAATTACTCTTTTTCTACTTATTTCTGTTATACTTAGATACGAGCTAGTGATTTGCTAGTTGATAAGTTCTTTCAGCATTACAGAAACAAAGTTTTTAGTCCAATCTCGAGATAACAGAAAAAAAATGGGTAAAACTGAGCAGAAGCAGAGCATCAGCTTTTCATTTATTTTAAATGATACTAAGCTTTTAAAAGTTCACAGTGTTGTTTTAAGTTTTTAAAAAATTAATTATAGAGACAAGGTCTCAATATGTTGCCCACACTGGAGTGCAGGGTTATTCACAGGCATAATCATGGTGCAGGACAGCCTGGATCTCCTGTGTTCAAGCTTTCTTCCTGTTTCAACCTTCTGAGTTGCCTGGTATACAGGGAGGTACCACAGTGCCTGGCTTCATTTTAGAAGTATAAAATGTCAAAGATTATAGGGGGAAAAAAATTTATGTTCTAAGATACCAAAAATATTTTAATAAACAAGGACAGTTCATTGATTTTTTTTTCCCTCAAATGGTCAACAATTTATTGTTATCTATATATAATGCATACTTCTTTCTCCTCTCTCATTTTTGTAGGTTCTGCCGGAGACTTCCATTTGGCCTCAATGTGAAATTAAAGTAGAAAATCCCATCTACATGTCTGTTGCTATCAGGATGTTGATTGATTGGTCATGCCTGAAGAGGGAAAGTCTGTTTTAGGTGGCTGACTACCAGCAAAAATAAATGCTTCTCCTACATGTCAAGCATCTCTCCTTTTTACTGGAGTGAAAATCCCCTCCAGATACCAACAGAATATCAACTGCAGAAAATGCTTCACATTTTAAGGATGTCGGCAACCTAAATTCATGTACCCTATCTGTACAGTTGTTGTGGATGGTTTGTCATCTGAAAGCTCCTCAAGTTCTTATCCAGGCCCTGTGTCTGTTTCTGAAATGTCTCTGCTTCATGCTTTGGGTCCAGTGCAGACCTGGCTGGGACAAGAGCTCGAGAAATGTGGCATTGATGCCATGATTTACACTCGGTATGTCCTCAGTCTTCTGCTGCATGACAGCTATGACTACGACCTACAGGAACAGGTATTTACAGATTTTCAGTGTTTTGTGAAAACCGATGATACCTGTATACATTCCTCTTAAACGAGCGCTTTCATACTTTAAAACTGGGCTATTCATGTGTTGTGTGCAAACTTTTCACCTGTCAGTGACAAGATGGTAAGATTGCCTTGGAATGTAAATCAGCCTGCATCACTAAGCACCCTGTTTAGTGCAGTTATTTTTTTCATAATTAGACTTTCTCAGTGTTGATGACATTTTGGCCTAGACTCCAGATCTTGTCATGGGATGGTAATAGTTTGATGACCTGCTACTTTTGAGTAGCAGTGCTCTACAGTGTTGATTTCTACCATTTAGAGAACTCACACATTATCAGTAGCTATTTAAACATTGTGTCTATTGTATTTATCATTTCAAATTTAATATTTTATCTGTGAGAATGATGCTTAACTGCTTTGTTAGTCAGTGTGTATGACAAACCAGTAGACTTAAAGTTCAGTAAGACGTACAATTTTGCCATAAGTCACTGTGTGTCACCTTGTAAGTCAGTCATTACACATTTTATTTGACTTTGCTGCTGAGTTTATAGTGAGAAATTTTCCTGGGCGTGGTGGTTCACACCTGTAATCTCAACACTATCGGAGGCTGAGGCAAGAAGCTCTCTTTAAGCCAGGAGTTTGAGACTAGCCTTGGCAACATAGAACCCAGTCTTTACAAAAAGTACCAAAAAATTAGCCAGGTGTGGCATGTGCCTATAGTCCCTAGCTACTCAGGAGGCTGAGGTGGGAGCATCGCTTGAGCTCAGGAAGTCAAGGCTTCAGTGAGCCATGATTGCACCACCGCCCTCCAGCCTTGGCAACAGAGCAAGACCCTGTCTCTCTCTCTCACATGCACACACATGCATACGTGAGAGAGAGAGAGAGAGACACACACACACACACACACACACACACACACACACACACGCAGAGAGAGAGAGAGAGAGAGAGACTAACCAAATATAGGTTCTTGAAAAAAAAATCTTAACCTCAGTCTCATTCTTAAGAGGAGCTACTGAAAGTGAGGCCTGTCTGAGGGAAGCGCAGTCATCAGTAGTGAATAAATGGACTCTGGGTGACTTCTGTGTGCAAATTTCACATAAAACCTTTTGGTTTTTATAGACAGTAAAGAGAAGGAGGTGTTTTGTGGGCAGTTTTTGTTGCTGTTTTAAACCATTGTTGCTCACACTGAAAGCAGGAACAGTTTCATTGACAGAAGAAATTTGTTTTGCCCCTCCAAACCACACACAAAAAACTCAAAGTCCTAGAAATAATACATACAGAGGATTTCACCAGGATGATTACTTTTTGTTTGTTTGTTTGTTTGTTTGTTTTGAGATAGGGTCATTCTGTCACCCAGGCTGGAGTACAGTGATGTGATCATAGCTGACTGACAGCCTTGAACCCCTGGGTTCAAGCAGTCCTCCCATCTCAGCCTCCCAAAGTGCTGGCATTACAGATGGGAGCTACTCTTTGCAGCCAGCTTAAAGTTTTTTATACCTCAGTTACACAGAGCATGTTTGATGAGAGGGGTTTCTCATGTCTAGATGGACACGGCTGCATTTTTCTTGCTTTCAGGTTGCTTGCTGCCTTCCTTGGCTGGCATTAGGTCAGGTAAGGTTTTGAACAGATTGACTTATACCCTAATAATCAGCAAATGTATAATTTCCTGACCAAAGCTCTGTCATTTGCCATCATCTTTCTGGTAAATGTCAAATATACTCCTTTACAGGCAAGTAAGATGTTAACTCTACAAACATAGAAGCGCTTTCACTTCCAGAAATGAGGAAAATATTTCTTAGCATTCAAAAATTACGTACTTCATTGTAAGCATGTACTCATAGGAAACTTTTTTTTTTTTTTTTGGTGACAGGGTCTTGCTTTGTTGCCCAGGCTAGCGTACAGTGGCATGATTATAATTCACTGCAGTCTTGATCTCCTGGGCTCAAGCAGTCTTCCTGCCTCTGTCTCCTGGCACCCAGCTAATTAAAGAATATATATACCTGTCTCTCTCTGTTGACTATGCTGGAATGAATAGTTTTTAGTAGGACTTTAACTTCCCATTTCTTTTCTCTTTATTTTTTTGAGAACAGGGTCTCGCTATTGCCCAGGCAGGTCTCGAACTCCTGGCTTCAAGGTATCCTCCCGCCTCTGTCTCCCTAAGAGCTAGGATTACAGGCATGAGCCACAGCGCCCGGCTTAACCTCCCATTTCTTAAAGTTGTATGTCAGCAGTATTAGCCTAGAATATTTAATCAACACAAACAAATTTACTAGCACAAAGTATGTGCTACGTGCTACAGGATGTATAGGATAAAACAGGCCGGATGTTAATAAGATTATAGTCAGTCACATGTCTGATCAGACTTGTGAATCCTCTGGTTTCTTTACTAGCTCTAGGGGGTTGTGGTCAGAGGTAAGATGAACTATCAGTATCTGCAGCTGTGTTTGATCCTCCCTCCAGAGTTCTGATTCGTTCCTCAGGACACAGGACAGATAAAAGTTAGGGAAAGCATAACATGTCTGGAGTTACAAGGAGAATCCATAGGAAAATAAAAGGCCCTAAAATTCTTTTCTACTTGGTCCAAAGTAACAGCAGAGTGTGCCGAGTCCCATGCTGATGAAGAAGATCAAATTAAAAATGATACTTGTTTTAATAAGACATGACTTGAGGATCCCTTATCCCCTACATTACTTTTCTCTGAAGGTATAGTCCCTCATTAAAGGTGGCAAAGCCAGATGTCTGACTCAAGGGGAGGATATGCTTACTGTCTCCCCAGGCAGAGAGGATACAGAGCCAAGGATGGTTCTCTTCGAGCAAGAGTAAGGAGAATGGAAGGGGCCTCAGCTTCTGTTATTGAGAACTCCAGCTAACAGCAAGGCTGACACACCTGGGTGAAGATGTATGCCACCTTTCCTGATCTCAGGTTCATACTTGTGCTAACACAGCCCCTCAGGTGGAGGCCAAACCACTCTACTGCTGGGTGTTCATTTCCTCACATCTTTGCTCATCCCTTAGTCCTTGAGTTAAGTCAAGCCCTGAACGACTAGTTTTAAGACCCATCATTTTTTCTGGTTTTGGCTAAAATAAACACACAGTGCTCTTGAGTCTGAAACAGGTTTTATCCATCAGTTTGGTCTCAGCTATGCAAGATGTTAAGGTAGGAAGGAAAGCTGATCAGATCCTAGTCTTGTTTGAAGACGAATCAACTATAAACCTCTAATATGGACAGGATTATAAACACAGTTAGGGTGGTAGGCTGGTTACAGTGTAGTTCCAGAGAACAACTGCCTTCTAATATGGAACTATCATCACCGTGCCAGTAGTTTTAGTTTTATTTCCACAAATATTTCTTCTTTCCCTCCCTCCTTCCCTATCTCCCTCTCTCTTTCTTTCTTTCTTTCTTTCTTTCGTCATGATTACTCTAGGAAGTATATTCTCAGATAATCAGGAAATTACTTTGTATCACTTTTATGTGATATAAACTGCTTTTCTTCCCCATCTTTCAAAGCTCAGATCATCTCTCTCTCTGAAACTTTGATAATTCCTAACGAAAGAAATGTCTTCCACCAAACTTGATAATATTTTACTATAAAGGTTTTCATTATATTTACTGGAATGTATTCTGTTTCTCAGTAGAGTATAACATCCTTATGGGCAGAAATCGTATGTTAATCTTTCTTAAAATTTTTAACCAGCCTGGGCATCATAGTGAGACCCCATCTCAAAAAAAAATTAGCTGGATGTTGTGGGGTTTACCTGTAGTCCCAGCAACTTGGGATGCTGAGGTGGGAGGATCACTTCAGCCTGGGAGGTGGTGGTTGCAGTGAGCAGTGGTCATTTGCTGCACTTCAGCCCGTGCAACAGAATGAGGCCCTGTCTCTTAGTAAATAAATTTAACTTTTTTAAATGAAATAATTTCAGACCCCAGAAGAACAGCTTGGATAGTACAGAGAACTTAGGCTCTCTTCAGTCCTCAGTTCGCATTTTCACACATTTGCTTTCTTTTTATTCATATACAATAGTTTTACGTATTTGTGGGGTATCGTGATATTTTGATATATGTATATAAGGTGTTATGATCAGATCAGGGCATTTGAGTTATCTGTCTCCTTAAACATTTTTCTTTTCTTTGTGTTGGAAATATTTGAATTGTTTTCTAGCTATTTTGAAATATTTAGTAAATCTTGTTAGCTATAGAATCCCTACCACACTGTTGAATATTAGAGCTGACTACTTCTGTTGAACTGTATGTTTGTACACCTTAACCCATTTCTCTTCATCTTCCACTTTTGCTTTATTTCTGTCTTCTCTTCATGCTGATTTCTCCAAGTAAATTAGCATGTACTTGTTAAGATCAAAGACTTTCCCTTTGTCATATTACAATCACAAAATTCAGGAAAATTAGCATTGATAAAACTTTATTGTCAGATATACAGTCAGTATTCAGCTTTTGTCACTTGTCCCAATGTTGTTTTTCATTGCAGTTTTTTTCCCCTCATCTAGTATCTAATTTGAGATTATCCATTGACTTTACTGGTCACATCTCCTTAATCTCCTTTTATCTGGAGTCATTCCTTGTTTTTCCTTTGCGTCTCATGACATTGACACTTTTGGAGAGTCCAGGCCAGTTTTGCAAAACATCCCTTAATTTGTTTTTTTCAGATATTTCCTTGTGTTTGGAGTTGGCTTGTACGTTTATGGTAGTAGCATTCTCCTCTTCTTGGAGTTGCAGACTTGGTTCAGATGGCGTCCGCCAGGTTTCTCCTTGTAATAAGCGATCTGTGCAGGGAGACTTTGACACTTTTACCATCCATTCATGTTCCTTGCCTGAATCAGTTATGAGTTGGGTGGTTGAAAAGTGGTGATTTTTCTACCTCAGTTGTTCCCTCTACATTTAGTAGTTGACATTCTACTACAGTGCCTTCCAGCTTTGAAAAATCAGTAGCCTAGTCACACAAGGAACGTTACAGCAGGTAGGATGCAGTGCCAGCCACTTCATTTGTAAGGATTGCCTTATTCCGTCTGCAAGCCACACCTCGACAGTAAGAATTAAGCCCCTACAGCCTGAAAGTGAGTGACATGGCAAGGCGCGTTGACCGGTGCCCTGGAGCGCTAAGCCTAGTTTCTGTACATCTTACAACACATTTGTCACGTTAGTTTAGAACGTTTTACAGTCTTGCTCAGAAATGACTAAAAGAACTTGAGTAACATTATAACTTAAAGTGGGAGTTAACTTTTCCTGTTTAGAGTTTGTGCTAGATTGATAGTCAACAGCAGATTTCCCCATGATCTGTCATAGGTAGGAAGGGATACACTAGCAGGTGAGGCTGTCTTTAGTATTTAGAAAGCATTCTTTCTTTTCCTTTGTAGCTAAACTACCAATTGAGAGTTTATTAAAACTTTTCTTAGCCGGGCGCGGTGGCTCAAGCCTGTAATCCCAGCACTTTGGGAGGCTGAGGCGGGTGGATCACGAGGTCGAGAGATCGAGACCATCCTGGTCAACATGGTGAAACCCCGTCTCTACTAAAGATACAAAAAATTAGCTGGGCATGGTGGCACGTGCCTGTAATCCCAGCTACTCAGGAGGCTGAGGCAGGAGAATTGCCTGAGCCCAGGAGGCGGAGGTTGCGGTGAGCCGAGATCGCGCCATTGCACTCCAGCCTGGGTAACAAGAGCGAAACTCCGTCTCAAAAAAAAAAAAAAAAAAAAAAAAAACAAAAAAAAACTTTTCTTGTATTGTTATACATTGATGTTCTCGACTTAATGCATTCTTTATTCTTCTTCTTTTTTTTTTTTTGAGACAGTGTTTCCCTCTTGTTGCCCAGGCTGGAGTGCAATAGCGTGATCTTGGCTCACTGCAACTTCTGCTTCCCGGGTTCAAGTGATTCTTCTGTCTCAGCCTCCCAAGTAGCTGGGATTACAGGCATGCACCACCACGCCCAGCTAATTTTTTGTATTTTTAGTAGAGATGGGGTTTCTCCGTGTTGGTCAGGCTGGTCTCGAATTCCCGACCTCAGGTGATCTGCCTGTCTTGGCCTACCAGTGTATATTATTCTTATTAGGAGTCTTTGATGGTAACAGAAAACCCAGCTCAGTGTGGCTTAAACAGAAGTAATAGTAAAAGCAAACACATGTATATCATGTGCTGTGTGCCAGCACTGCTGCAAGCACTCGCTTTCCATTCACAGTAACTCATTTAATCCTCCCTACACCATCCTGTTACATTATTCATATTTCATAGGTGGAGATACTGACAGTGGTTAAATAACTTGCTCAAGGTCACACAACTAGTAAATTTGGGAGCAGTTACTGGTTTAAAAAACTTGAAATATCTGGGAATTAGGGCTGACCCCAGTGGCAACTTGATCCAGGGCCTGCAGTAAAATCAGTGCCGTGTCTTTAAGCTTGCCTTCTCTGTTGTCTTTTAAGATGGAGCGCTTACTCTGTTGCCCAGGCTGGAGTGCAGTGGGGCGATCTTGGCTCACTGCATCACTGTAGCCTCTGCCTCCCAGGTTCGAGTGATTCTCTGGTCTCAGGCTTCTGAGTAACTGGGTTATAGGCATGCATTACCACACCCAGCTAATTTTTGTATTTTTAGTAGAGATGGGATTTTACCATGTTGGCCAGGCTGAGCTCGAACTCCTGGCCTCATGTGATCCACCCACCTTGGCCTCCCAAAATGCTGAAATTACAGGTCAAGTACTAAGAATTGGAGAAGATGATTCTCCAAAGGAAATACGGAATGAGTAGGGTGCTGAACCACCCAAAAAGTCCTGTCTTAATACTTTGTACAAAGTAGTGCTTTGTCTATCTCTCTCTCTCTCTCTCTCTCTCTCTCTCTTTCTTTCTCTCTCTCTCTCTTTTTTTCTTTTTTTTTTTTTTTTTTTTTTAAGACAGGGTCTCACTCTGTTGCCCAGGCTGGAGTGCAGTGGCATTATTATAGCTCACTACAGCCTCAGATTCCAGGGCTCAAGCCTCCTGAGTAGCTGGGACTACAGGTCTGCACCCCATGCCCAGCTAATTTATTTTTTTTATTTGTAGAGATGAGGTCTTGCTTTGCTGCCCAGGTTATTGGTGCTTTCTTTTTCTAATCTATTACCAGTTTGTAAGTTTTAGGACGTATTCCCTGATCGTACTGCATTCTAAGATAAGGTCTTCAAATAAATAAACTGTTTAATAGTGTTATCCATTCTAATGATTTTGTTCTCTTTCTCTAGAAGTTTTATCTTTGCACACCTCCTCCAAAATTATCCTTTAATCCCTTAATCTGTGTGGTAGCTTTAAGTGTTGTTGGACTGTTAGATTTCTTTTTTAGATCTTAGGACTCGCAGAACTTTATTAACTGTTCCAGATATAGATTCTGCAACAATGGATTCTGTATAATAGAAGAGGTTTTTTTCCCCTAAACTTTTTATTGAGGCATAAAATGCATACAGAAAAATGTACAACTTGATGAATTTCCACAGAGGTCATATCCCTGTAACTGTGACCACACACAGAAATAGAAGATTACTGGCAACCCAGAAGCCCCCACTCATGTCCCACACAGCTTCGGAATTCTTCAGATGTTCGGAGGGGAGTCCAACAGAGTGTCCTCTGCTTCCGACCCCTTCCTCTTCCTTGGATCCTGGCATCTGTATCTCAGGTGTTCTCCCTCTGGCCCTGAGAGTTCACTCCAAGACCTGCTGCTTTCTTTGCCTCTTTAAAGGGCCACCTTTTTCTCAGCCTCTTGCCCTGGACCTAGGTCAGCACGTTTCCCCAGGAAGGAAGCAGCTGTAGATGTCAGTGCCCTGTGCCCATACCTACCCTTCCCTTGGTGTTCACTGTCTTCTCAAGGCCTGGCACCTCAGCACAGCTCTGATGCCCTGGAGCAGGTGATGTAGGTTTGATGTGGTTTTGTGTTCTTGCTGGTTTTTCTAGTTAATCTGGGCAAGAGAGTTGTGCTGCCACCAGTGACTTTTTAAAAAGAGAGTATTTATTTGTTTAATGGCATAGTTTGGTTTTGATACCTATTTTGTCTTACCCTCAGTCTTCCCCTGACCCACTGTATTTAAAGTAGAAGCCTCCCATTCTCAGTCCTCTTACCTGCTTTATTTTTCTTCATAATAGTTGTTATTACTCTAAATTATATGATTACTTGTGATTTCATTATGTCTCTCCTACTGGCATATGTAATTCATGAAGTTGGAGACTTTTTTTCTTAGAGAGGGAGTCTTGCTTTGTTGCCCAGGCTGGAATTTAGTGGCATGATCTCAGCTCACTGCAACTTCCACCTCCCGGGTTCAAGTGATTCTCCTGCCTCAGCCTCCCAAGTAGCTGGCATTACAGGCGCCCACCACCTTGCCTGGCTAATTTTTGTATTTTTAGTAGAGAACGGGGTTTCACCTTGTTGGCCAGTCTGATCTCAAACTCCTGACCTCAAGTGATCCGCCTGCCTTGGCTTCCCAAAGTGCTGGGGTTACAGAAGTGAGCCACTGTGCCCAGTTAAAGTTGGGGACCTTTTCTCCCATGTTTTTTGTTGGATTTGCAGCTCTTAAAAAAGTTCCTGGAATATAGAAGAGGCTCAGATATGTGTAGACAAATGGACAGACATATGATTCTTTTTCAGGCCTATGACTTGTGTGTAGGAGGGAAGCATGCTAGGAGTGGGTGTAGACCCCATAATTACATACTGGGGCCTACCCCGCAGAGAAGTTACTGTTGTTTATTTTAAATCCCCTAGTCAAATTGTATCTTCTAGCTCAAAGTCCATCCTTCTAGAAATGTAGCTTGTTACATAATCTGTATTTGCCCACATGTTATATAATAATAATCCCAGTCCTGATTGCTAGGTGAGAGTCATCACTTCTCCATTCAACAAAGCTCATTTCCTCTTTTAGCCTATTTGTGATATACTCCTGTAGCATGTGGTGTTCAGCATTTTGCTTCTTGGAAAGCTAGCACTTGTGGTGTTTCCTGTTACTGTTTATTAGAATCTTTAACAATAGGAACTTTAAAAATCTGACCATAAAGTGTTCCTTATATGTGTCACTGCATACACTGTATCACATTTATTCAACAGACATTAATTAAATACCTTCTACGTCCCAAGCATTGTTATTTGCATTTAAACACCACTTCCTATTTTTATTCTCTTATTTAAAATCAGCATTTTAGAGCTCCAGGAACGAAGCTAGGAGTGTCTTTCTAGCACCTTCCCTATCCCTGAAACCTTCCTAAGAATTATTTCATGCTATTGCTCGAGCCTAGAAGTTTGAAACCAGCCTGGGCAACATGGAGAAACTGTCTCTACAAATAATACAAAAATTAACCAGGCATGGTAGTGTGTGCCTGTAGTCCCAGCTACTCAGGAGCCTGAGGTAGGAGGATCACCTGAACCTGGGGAGGTCAAGGCTGCAGGCTACAGTGAGCCATAATTGTGCCACTGCACTCCAGCTTAGGCAACAGAGTAAGATCCCATCTCAAAGAAAAAAAAGAAAAGAAAAAGACTGTGTCCATGCTACTGATGGAAGAATGTATACATACCAGTATTCACTTTGACTACCATAGTGACAAAAAATATTCTGGGTGGTGGGTGTGAAATAGCATATACATCACTAGATAATTCATGAAGAATTAAGCAGGATATAGGCCGAGCACGATGGCTCATGCCTGTAATCCTAGCACTTTGAGAGGCTGAGGCAGGTGGATTGCCTGAACTCAGGAGTTCGAGACCAGCCTGGGGAACATGGTAAAACCCTGTCTCTACTAAAAATACAAAAAATCAGCCGGGCACGGTGGCTGCGTCTGTAATCCCAGCTACTTGGGAGACTGAGACAGGAAAATCATTTGAACCTGAGAGATGGAGGTTGCAGTGAGCCGAGATCGCATCATTGCACTCCAGCCTGGGTGACAGTTAAGACTGTGTCTCAAAAAAAAAAAAAGTGAAGCAGGAGGTATCAGAAGGGTTTTAGGATGAAAAAACTTGTACCACTGACCAAAATTTCCTTTAATAGCACCTTGACTTTTATCCCAAGTGACTGTCAGACCCCCAGCCTTCTGTTCTCTCTTTTCCTGTTGAGATTTTCACCCCTCTTACTGTAAGTCAGTATCACATTATTAAGAGCATAGGCCATGGAGTCTGAAGAACTGGATTCTAAGCCTACCTTCTTTACTTTTCAACTTAGATCACTGCCTTGAACAAATTAACATCTCTGTGCCTGACCCTCCATTTCTTTATTATTTCATTTTATTTTTTCACCCAGGCTGGACTGCAGTGTCTCTCAGAGCTCACTGCCGCCTGGAACTCTTGGGTTCAAGGGTCCACCTTGTCTCAGCCTTCCAAGTAGCTGATACTAGAGCTGTCTCTTCATTTATCAATTACACAAATTATGTGCACATCTGATATCATTACTGAGGATTAAAGGAGATTCATTTATTGACCATATAGATGCCAGACATCATTTAGGTACTGATATTATAGTTAGAGCAATACCAGACACAAAGTAAATATTGGCTCAGTAAATATTGACAGCTGTTGCTATTATTACTACTATTCATACTATTTATACAAATCTTTCCTTCAAATAGTTATTTCCTCATTAACTACTACTTTTCTAGCAGGTAGACTAATGAGTTTATTAGAGACAAAGATAAGCTGCTGATACAGTATTTCCAACATTTACCATAACAATCTCAATTTGAAATATTTGGCCCTGCCATATATCCTAATTATGCATTCAGCAAACATGGTCACTATAATACTTCTGGATATAATTACCACCTTTGACACAGCTGGATCTCTTGAAAAGGAGTTTTTTAAGACTGGCAAATTCCAGTGGCAATTACTATTATCTTTTGTAACATGATGATGAGGTTAAAAAAATACTCAATTTTAGGAGACCAAAGTAAAAATCTTTTGGTGGTACATATAGATAGAGTGAACCTGGATTTGTTCTCTGTAAAAAGTATAATGGGAGGGGTGGTTCTCGAGTTTAAAAGATAGTTGTTTAGTACAAAAGAAATACTTTTATTTGTGGTAGGAGTGTTGTTGCCTAAGAAACTACCCAAAATAGTAGCATTAAAAAAAAACACACACACACACTATTATATGACAGCTTCTGTAAGTAAGGAATTGGGGCAGGGCTCAATTGGGTGATTCACCCAAAGTCACTTACTGATACTCAGCTGGCAGAAGGGCTGAGCTGGAGAGCCTCAGATAGCTTTACTGACATGTCTGTCACCTTGGCAGGTGTGCTGCAAGCCTGGACTCAGCTGGGATTGTTGACCAGAGCCTCTTCATGTGGGTCAGAAGGTAGCCAGGTTTATGTGGTTGGCTGGGTCCCTCAAAGCAAGCAGCCCAAGAAATCAGGTAGAAGCTCAAGGCCTTTTACCACCCAGCCTTGAAAGTCACATAGATCACTTCCACTGTACTCTGTTACTTGAGCTGACTGGAGCTCACACAGGTTCAAGGGGAAGAAGCATCATTCTCCTGATGGTAGAACCACCACTCTGGCAAAGTGCTTGGTATTGAAATTTTAGACCACCAAAGACAAAGAAGCAGCTAAGATTTTCCAAAGAAGAAACAAACCTTACCCCAAAAATTGGGATTTCTAACTTACAGTGTTGTATTTGAGAGTATATGGAGCAATACGCTTCATATTCTGA
Organism: Saimiri boliviensis; assembly: GCF_048565385.1. Lineage (NCBI taxonomy): Eukaryota > Metazoa > Chordata > Mammalia > Primates > Cebidae > Saimiri > Saimiri boliviensis. The sequence continues at coordinate 5,973,943 of NC_133451.1, read as the reverse complement.
GAAAAATTACCTCCATTCTAAAAGATCTTAACTAAACTTGTAACTATGAAAGTTTGAGGATAACAAAGATAGCTTCCCCCACGCTCCCCCACCATACCCCGAGACAGGGAGACAGGGTCTTACTCTGTTACCCAGACTGGAGTGCAGTAGTGTGATCTCTGCTCACTGAAACCTTCACCTTCCAGGCTCAAGCAGTCCGCCCACCTCAGCCTCCCAAGTAGCTGGGACTGCAGGTGGGGCACCACCGTACCTGGCTAATTTTTGTATTTTTTGTGGAAACCAGAGTTTCGCTATGTTGGCCAGGCTCGTCTCAAACTCCTGGGCTCAAGTGATCTGCCTGCCACTGCCTCCCAGATTGCCAGGATTATAGGCATGAGCCACCGTGCCCCAAATAAAAATAGTTTTTGACAGATGAGGCTTCTGAGGTTACTGAGAGTATTCTAGGTCTGACTGTTACCTGATAGATATATTATTATTCTTAAAACTGTACATTTACATTGTATATACTCTGGTATGTGGGATAAATTCCACATTTAAAAGAAATCTGGTAAGGTATATGCCAGCTGTTGATAGTAGTTACCTCAGGGGATTGATGTTCCAGTGGAACTGACTTGTACTTTCAGAAGCAGCTTTTTACAAAGGTTGCTTAAAGCTAATACATGTTTTTGATAGTTTATGAATTGATATATTTAAAATAAATAAAGCTGGTCAGTTGAGGTGGCTCACGCCTATAATCCCGGCACTTTGGGAGGCCAAGGCAGGTGGATTAGTTGAGGCCAGTAGTTTGAGACCAGCTTGTTTAACATGGCAAAACCCCATCTCTACTAAAAATACAGAAACTAGCCAGGTGTGGTGGCACATGCTTGCAATCCCAGCTACTCAAGCTGAGGCACGAGAATCTGTTGAACCTAGGAGGCAGAGGTTGGAATTAGCCCAAGATCATGCCACTGCATTCTAGTCTGGGTTACAGAGCAAGACTCTGTCTCAAAAATAAAATAAATTAAGTAAAGCTAAGGATTCTCCTTCTCAAGCTTCAGGAATGACCTTGACTAACGAGATTAATTTTAGTTCTTATGATTAAATTTTTTCCATCACCATCAGGTTTAGATTTTTGTGTTAGCACTTACATTAGGCAGAAGGAAATATATAAAATTTTACACATAAGCAATATGAAAATGTCAGAGTGAGAGTTAGTGCTAACAATAGGTATACAAATTCATATACTTCCCAAGGTACCATTAACATTTTTTGTATGTGTAAAATGTTTTCATGGAATAGAGAAGTTTTGAATATAAATACTCCACGTTTTAAAATTGCCATTTCTGCTTTTATGTTCAAATGTGAATGCATCAATACAGAGAAAACTAGGGATAGGCCCTGAGTGACAACTGCCAATTTAGGAATCATCTTGAAGAAAGAATAAAGGAACAGTGTGTACAAAGACAGAAATAAGAGGGGCCTAATGTTGTAAGGTCAGAAAAGAATATGGTGAGGAGGGGGTAGTCGGAGATCAGAGTAGGGCAGGCCGTCAGGAAACAGACCCTGAAGAGACTGATGTGCTGTGCTAGGACTTTTATATTTATTTATATCCTAAAGTCAAAAGACCTATAGATCTAGTTAGCCAGCAGGACTTAATGGCATGGCAGTTGGCAGACGGTCTTGGGCCACTAAAGGCAGGGAGGTCAGTGAGGATGTCACCACTGTGGGCTGAAGACCTAGTAAGAAAAACAGGAATATAGTTAACCTGAAATTATGCTTGTTTGATTGGAGCGGCTCATTTCTTAAGGACAAGTAGGGGTTCTTTTGAGCAGTAGATCAGTGGGTTTATTACTGAATGCTGTCCTCAGATTCTGACTGTATCTCATTTACAAGCAACCAAAAGTTTGGCCTTTTGGCTTAAGTGGGGGAAAAGTCTCAAGTAACTAAAAGTCCAGAAGTTGAGCTGGCCCATGCTGGGTGTGATTCGGAGCCTCACAGTATCATTCAGGCTTCTTCTCTGCCTCTCTGCGGACCTCTTTCTGTCAGCTTGGTTCTGAAGCCAGCCTCTTACAGGGTAGAGGGAGTGATAGTGAGCATGCTTCTGGGATCATATTCTCACACACTGTCCAGAGGTCATGTTCCCTCCCTACATTCCCAGCAAGAACCATGAAATCTGCATTTCTGATTGGTCCCATGCTTCTCTCTGAGCCAATCTTTGTGGCCAAATGGGTGATGGGGGTGGCTTAATCCCATGCAGACACATTGTGGTTCTGGTCATTTAGGCACTGTTAACAAGAAGGCGTGGATGCAGGGGCGTGTGCTCAGCGGCTCACAGATCCTGCAGTGACTCCTGACGTATTTCCAAGTGGCGTGTGCTTCTTCTCCCCCAGTTTCCAGTCTCCCTTTTGATAAAGGGAGCACGGGAAAGTCAACCAGACCTCTGGCCTTACGTGACCTCACTGTAGTGTCTAGAAAAAGTACCTGATAATAGACTGTCAAGCTGGGGAGTTCCTTAGTTTTATCAGCTTTTGGTACTTGATAAATATGTTCTTTCTTTAAGATTGGGACTTTCTGAGTATTTGACACATGCCTAATATTTCATGTTTATGTATAAGTAGACTTTTAATAGTACAGGATAGGAGACTAAAAGGATAACAATAAGTGAAATAGAAATATCTTGGCTCGCCGGGCGCGGTGGCTCACGCCTGTAATCCCAGCACTTTGGGAGGCCGAGGCGGGTGGATCACGAGGTCGAGAGATCGAGACCATCCTGGTCAACATGGTGAAACCCCGTCTCTACTAAAAATACAAAAAACTAGCTGGGCGTGGTGGCGCGTGCCTGTAATCCCAGCTACTCAGGAGGCTGAGGCAGGAGAATTGCTTGAACCCAGGAGGCGGAGGTTGCGGTGAGCGGAGATCACGCCATTGCACTCCAGCCTGGGTAACAAGAGTGAAACTCCGTCTCAAAAAAAAAAAAAAAGAAATATCTTGGCTCTTTGTATACTCGTTCCTTTAAAATGTGATTAACTGTTTAATGGTGTTAAATTTTGGTTATGATACATTAATACAATACATTAAGCCATAAAAAAATAGCATGAGGGACCTCCCAAATATAAATAAAATGAACAGAATGCAAACAAGTATGTGCAGTATACTATTGTTCATGTAGCTTTTACTACAGATTTGATGTTTCTTTTTTTGAGACGGAGTCTTGCTTTGTTACCAGGCTGGAGTACAGTGGTGCAGTCTTGGCTCACTGCACCCTCCGCTTTCTGGGCTCAAGCGATTCTTCTGTCTCAGCTTCCCGAGTAGCTTGGACCACAGGCGTGTGCCACTACGCCTGGCTAATTTTTGTATTTTTAGTAGAGATGGAGTTTCACCATGTTGGCCAGGATGGTCTCGATCTCTTGACCTCATGGTCTGCCCACCTCAGAGATTTGATGTTTTTTAGTGAATTCAACCTAAAATTACAAGGCAAAACAGAACTTGTATACAAAATTTATAATATGATAAAGTCACTCTAACAACATTGTTGAATCATAAATAATGTCAAACTGATTTATACATTTTTTATTCTGTCAAAAGTTAAAACAAGAAGCGAAATCTCTATCCCCACAAATTTACTGTGGATAAGTTGTCCAGGCTCAAACTGCTATTCCAGCAGCATTTTTCACACCTTGATACACAGTGCAAAGGAAATTTCGTTATCTCAAAATCTATTCGTGTACTCAAGTTAGTGAGGAGCTTTCAGTAACTTTGATTCCTTAGTATTAATCTGCAATATACTGACATGCTAGAAGGCAAATATCGAGATACAAATTTAACAGAATTCTATAAATGCCTTCTAACCAAATAATATGTTCAGTTAAACTCATGCTTATGGATTAATACCAGCATTTGGCAGTTTCCATTTGTATGAAGACATCTTCAAAGATGAAATACATCGGCTTTTATTATAAATCAGCACTAACAGGGAATTAGGTAAGAAAAAGAAAAGATATCTAGATGGGAAAGGAAGAAGTAAGACCATCTCTAGTCACCAGTGACATGATCTCATGTAGAATATAAAGAAAATCCAACGAATGAGATTAAGAAAACAACTCCATTTGCAGTAGTATCAAAAAGAATATAATACTTAAGAAAAAATTTGACAAAAGTGCAAGACTTGTGCACTAAAACCTATAAAGCTTCATTGAAAGAAATCAAAGAAGACCTAAATAAATAAAAAACATCCCATGTTTGTGATCAGACTGTTAAGATGGCAGTGCACTCCAAGTTGTTTTACAGAATCAGTACAGTTCCCATTGGAATCCCAGCTGTCTACATCACAGAAATAGACAAGCTGATCCTAAAATGTGTATGGAAATGCAAAGGGCCTTTTTGTGACTGAATATGTGGGGTAGGTGGAGCACAGTAGTGTCCAAGTTAGCCTTGGTCATTTAACTTGGTGCAATTTCATTTCAGGAGAATGACATCTTCCTGGGCTGGGAAAAAGGAGCTTATAAGAAATGGGGAAAGAGTAAGAAAAAATGTTCAGATCTAACCCTAGAAGAAATGAAAAAACAGGCTGCTGTCCAGTGTCTTCGATCTGCTTCTGATGAAGTAAGTTTACATTTTGTTTCTAACACTTAAGAGAATAAAAGGGGTGTTTTAACTTTACAGATATGACAACCAGACCTCCAAAAACTGGGAAAACAAACTACTTGTTTATCTTACCAAGTAACATGAACCATATCACTTTTCCTTTACGATATTTTTCCATATTTTCTGAAGTTTTATAAGCTTTTATATATGTGCTACTCTTAAGAATATACACAAAAATTAATATCCTTTTTTCAGTTTGACTATTTCATCCTGTTATTACATTGTCTTTATTCTTTCTAGTGGCTAAGTTACATTTCATCAAATAATATTTCAACAGCAGTATAATATTATAATCTTTATTACTGGATGTTTACCTCGCTCTTTTTTTTTTTTTTTTTTTTTTTTTAAAAGACAGTGTCTCTGTTGCCCAGGCTGGAGTGCAGTGGTGCAATCTTAGCTCACTGCAACCTCCGCTTTCCAGGTTCAAGCAATTCTCGTGCCTCAGCCTCCCGAGTAGCCAGAATTACAGGTGCGTGCCACCACGCCTGGCTAATGTTTTTGTATTTTTTAGAAAAGACGAGGTTTCACCGTGTTGGCCAGGCTGGTCTCAAACTCCTGATCTCAGGTGATCTGCCCATCTTGGCCTCCCAAAGAGCTGAGATTACAAGCATGAGCCACCTGGCCCAGCCTGCTCTTGATTTTTTTGTTATGCTGTCTAGAATATTTTATGTGTGGTTTTTCCAGGGTCTGTATTACTACATTTGAATACATTCCTAGAAGGGAATAGCAGTTCAGACACTTCAAAAGCACTATATTGGCATATGATTTATATATTTTCGTTTTTAGAAAAATTATGATTATTTTATTCTTTTAGCATTTCATGTGTTTCTCATGTCTTTTAGTTTCCTAAAATAAAAAAAATAATTTTACAATATCATCTTTTGCAGTTAATATTATGAATTCTTATTTTATTATTCACTGTAAGAGGTAATCTTTGAGATCATAACTACTTAAAAAATTATTTTACTTTGACTCTGCTGTTTGAGATAGTATGGTTTAAGTACCTTTATGATACAAGGCCAAACGGAGGGAATTCTGACCTCCAAAAGCTAATTTCCTGAACTAATTGTTGAATGGTCTAGTGTTGGGATAACTGGCTTTCTTATCTTTGACAATCTGCAGAAGTTTATTCTGTCTGGCTGCCACTGATGCAAATGATTTTTAATGTTTATTTGTTTAGCGTTTCCCACAATTATCTCTGAGGCCAGGAATGGTGGCTCACGCCTGTAATCCCAACACTTTGGGAGGCCAAGGTGGGCGGATCACCTGAGCTCAGGTGTTCAAGACCAGCCTGGTCTAACGTAGTAAAACCCTATATCTTCTAAAAATACAAAAATTAGCTGGGCATGGTGGTGTATGCTTGTAATCCCAGCTTGGGAGGCTGAGGTAGGAAAATCACTTGAACCTGAGAGGTGGAGATTGCAGTGAGCTAGGATTGTGCCATTGCACTCCAGCCTGGGTGACAGAGCCACCCCCTACCAAGAAAAAAAAAAATAGTCTCTGAAAGCCTGACTCCCCTGGCCATGTACTCATGATACATTGTGTATACCTCAAGTAACATGGCCCTCACATCCTAAGTTGCAGTTATTCATTTGACTGTGCTCATTGGGCACAAGGACTATGAGTTACCCATCTTTTTTATCTTCTGTTGCATAGTACAGTGAGTGCTTATCACATGAAAGGTACTGATTTTTTTTTTTTTTAATGAATCTAACATTCATTTTTTAAAAGGCCTACCCTTTGATCCAGTTTTTTTTTTTCTCTTCCCAGCTGTTTTCTTCTCCCTCACCTCTGATTTTTCAATTTCTTAATTTCTCTCTCTCTTTTTTTTTTGAGATGGAGTCTCACTGTGTCACCCAGGCTGGAATGCAGTGGCACAATCTCAGCTCTCTGCACCCTCCACCTCCCAGGTTCAAGCGATTCTCCTGCCTCCGCCTCCTGAGTAGCTGGAATTACAGGTGCCCACCACCATGCCCAGCTAATTTTTAAATTTTTAGTAGAGACGCGGTTTCACCATGTTGGCCAGGCTGGTCTCAAACTCCTGACCTCAGGTGATCCATCTGCTTTAAAAGTGTTGGGATTATAGGTGTGAGCCACCGCACCCCGCCAACTTCTTAATTTCTGAAGCTGCTGCTTCATACAGCATGGGATAGGAGTTTGGAAGCTACCCCTTATATATACAGCTATCTTAGGCACCATTTCATTACAACAATTAGGAACATAATTAACCTAGTTTAAGAAAAAATAGAAATATATGTAAAGGATATAGGGATATCTCACTGAAGCCAAGTGCTAGAAATATAGCAGCCTCAAGAGAGAGCTGAACTGGGAATTATGTGATAGACAAAGTCACTTTCTGTAATAACCAATGTATAATCTTTCATTACCTGAGTAATGAAAGACTTTCTGTACCTGAGTCGGATCATTCCCTCTCTGTCTGAACTCTGGCTTTCTCTGCCTTAGCACATGGTAAAGAATGGCCATTCTAGCCTCCAGCCCAGCATGACTATGGAACTGTACTGCCCAACACCATTCATCTAGAGAGAGAATCTGATTGGCTAGGCTTGAGCCAGGTGTCCACCCATGATTTGATAAGCCGTGGTGAGGAAGCAGGGCTGCCTGGAGGTTCATCACTTCAGCAGGGGCTGTGAGTGATGTGCCCAGAGAAAACTGTGTGGTTAAAATGGTGGGTTTTTTGGTTTTTTGGTTTTGTTTTAATTTAAAAAATAGGGACATGGTCTTCCTATGTTGCCCAGGCTGGTCTCGAACTCCTGGGCTCAAGCCACCCTCCTACCTCAGCCTCTCAAACTGCAGGGATTACAAGCCTGAACCACCATGCCTGGCCAAAATGGTGTTTTCTTTATGACACTGAAGGGATTAAATTGATAATGTAATTTATAGATTGATAAAGTAATTTAGAACTTTTAAAGGAATTCAGAATGCAATTTTTTTTTTTAACAAGTGAAAAGTTAATTCAGGTCAGTTATTTGAGCAAAATCCAAAGAAGCTGCTGAGTTACAGTCAGAAAGAAAATATGGGTAGTGCATATCAAACTGGGAAAGGATCTTATTTCTTTTTTGGACCAAAGTTGCTGAGAAATGAGCCTAGCCTTTGACTCACAGTTAAGCTGAGGAAATGACAGGGCAGCTGAAGTCAACTGTGAAAAAAATGAAGAGTACATGAGTAATGCAAGACCCTTCTGTAGCTTGTTAATTTGCGTGTAATTCATGCTAACTGAGTATGTTGTGTAATGTGAATAACTTAGTATGCGGTAGGAACAGAGTAAGGGAATGGTTGTGGCTTAAAAAGATCTTTGATTCTTTAGATTACTGCTTTGTAAAAATGCTTTCCTTTGCCTGGCTGTCATAGGCGGGATTTTTATTTTCAACTTCAATAAAGCATATTTGTACTTTCTTGCTCTTTCCTTCTCATTTTACTTAAAAAAAAAAAAATGGTTGGATTGCTTTTTCTGAACAATGATTTTTAAAATTTTAACAAATTAAAATTAGTTGAGGAAGTGAATGTGCCGGGTATGACCACATGCTCAGTCATTACTTATGGAATGAATGAAGAGAGTCTTCAAGTCTCAGTCCCTGCTCCAGAGCCACGTGCTGTTGTTTGTGCATCAATCTATAGATCCCTTAAATCAGGTGTCCCCAAGCCCCTGTCCATGGCCTGTTAGGAACTGGGCTGCACAACAGGAGATGAGTAGTGAGCAAGCATTCCTGCCTGAGCTCCGCCTCTTGTCAGATCCACGGTAACATTAGATTCTCAAAGGAGCAGGAACCCTGTTGTGGACTGAGGATATGACGGATCTAGGGTGAATGCTCCTTATGAGACTCTAATGCCTGAGATGGAAGTTTCACCCCAAACCCCATGCCTGCCTGCTGGGTCTATGGAAGAATTGTCTTACTGTCTTCCATGAAACCAGTCCCTGGTGCCCAAAAGGTTGGGGACCACTGCCTTCGACCAGCTCACTGGCCTCTTGGGGAGTCAATGAAAAGAACCTTCTTTAATTATTGCCTGCTGCAGTAGAAAGAATCAATCTGTGGTAGTTTATGAATGGTAGGTCATCTGTGTGTCCCCTGGGTTTCTTTTTATAATCTGTCTATTGGCTTCAATGGAAAGAAAGGAGCAAAGAGACCTACATCGAAAATTATAATGCAAAATTTATTTTATGTTTTTGTCATGAATGTTTGCATATAAGTATGCTCATTTCCTGAGGATCGTCATGTTGGGGGTACTGTGTGTGCTGTGTTGTCCCATCTAGTCCAAACGCCCTCTTAAAAGCGTTTCTCAGTACAGTTCTTTAGACAGTCACTACCAATTGGTCACAATTAAAAACCCTAACAGTTCAACTTTATAATCTAGTAGGTTTATAATCTACTAGATTAAAATGCTAATGGCAATTACAAGACAATAATATAGGTTATATTATTAGATAAAAGTGTAGGTAGGAAGTAGTGATGTTACGCATTACATGTGAGATGAATTAGTTTCTCATTATGTCCATGTGTGTATGTGACTGTTACAGTTAGCAATGTGAATTGTTTCTATAAAAGCATCCGTAGTCATCAGACTATTCACTGGTGTCATGGTACGTGGAGAATGGCTTCTTCTCTGACTTCACTTAGGTGCTTGCGGTACTCCACGGTGCCTCCACTTTATCCTATAGCAATTTGTACCCCACGTTATAGCACACCTCTTGGCCTGCTCAGCTCATTATTTTATCTGAGCGACATTGCCACAACAGAAGGGCAATTCACTTGTGTCAGAATTTAATTTTATACATTGATTAAAGTTTGGCTGTCTCCATGCAAAAGTTGGCTGAGCAGTTGGTGAATATTTCTCCAGGGAGTCATGACCTTTGATGGGCTTTATTGGTTGTTAGGTCCCAGCTGAAAACTGCCTTGGCTAATTCCCATTCATTTACATATGCAAATAATATGCAAGTCTCTGGGTGTTCATTTTTGATAAAATGTTTTGCATTTACTCTGATTGCAGTTGGTAGTGGGATCTGTAAACAGGAATGGTATTATGAATCAGTCATAGGCAATTCAGCCCTCCCCCAGATGCATATGTTTTAGGTGATTATTATCCTAAGCTGTCTGTTTTGTTCCTGTTACCAGTGGACATGGCATATACGTGATATTTGTGAAATATATGCAAACCACTCTTCCTTTCACCCTTTAAAGAAATATGAAAGAGGACAAGGTGCAGTGGCTAACGCCTGTAATCCCAGCACTTTGGGAAGCTGAGGCGGGTGGATTACCTGAGGTCAGGAGTTCAAGACCAGCCTGGCCAACATGGTGAAACCCCATCTCTCCAAAAACAAAAACAAAAACAAAAACAAAAAACAAAAATTAGCTGGGTATGGTGGTGCATGCCTGTAATCCCAGCTGCTGAGAAGGCCAACCAGAAGAATCACTTGAACCCAGGAGGCAGAAGTTGCAGTGAGCAATGATCACACCACTGCACTCCAGCCTGGGCAACAGAGCTAGACTCGATCTCAGAATATTTATTTATATTTCTATATATTTTTATATATCACTATATATATACACACACATATATATGAAAGAGAATTTGGAACCATGCCCTAACTATTGTTTGTTTTTTTTTTTTAACCCTCAAGTTTATACTTGGTTCTTTTTTCTCCATCCCCAAAGTAAGGATTTTTTTATATTGTTTGTTTCTAATAATTAATTTGTTTTATTTTTATTGAGCCACTTAAAACTGAATCAAAGCTAGTACTTTATCTCCCACGTTGAGGGTGGTTAGAAGATCAGTAACTTAATGAGGCTCTGTTTGGGGAGTAAAGTTAAACTGCAATGATAACTCTTCCGTAATACCATCCTCTGGGAGTTACTAGTTTTGAAAGTAACAGCACTGCAGCTTACCCTGTTGGTGACTGACCAGACCCGTTTTTATTTACAGAGCTAATTAGAGTGGAGTCTTAAATTCACTTGCTTATATTCTCACATTCAGCTAAGTCGACCAGTAAAATTCTTTTTGCCAGTAAAAGTACAGAGTACATCTTAGTATTTTGTATATGCGTTATTTATATGCTGTACAGGGATATATGTACAAAAAAACATGTAAAGTATTTCATGGCAGTGTTCACCTTCAAGATTAATTTTGAACGTATACAGTTGGCCCTTCATACCCATGAGTTCTCTATCTGTGGATTTAACCAATGGTGTATCAAAAATATTTGGAAAAAAAATGGATGGTTGTGTCTGTACTGAACATGTATAGACTTTTTCCTGTCATTATTCTCTAAAAAATACAGTATAACAACTGCACACATAGCACTTACATTGTATTAGATATTACGTGGAATGTAGAAATAATCTAAAATACACAGGAGGATATGTGTAGGTTATATGCAAATATTATGCCATTTTATATAAGGAACTTGAACATCCACAAATTTTGGTATCCTCAGGGGGTCCTGGCACCAATCCAATATAGGGATGAGTAAATACTGTGTCTTGACACATGGACTGTTGAACCTAACCTTTTCTGGGTAATACTAAGAGCATCAATACAGTGATAACATTTACTGAGCGCTTAAAATGTGTGAGGTGCCTATCTGAATGCATTATGTGCATTGCAAGAAGTGATGCTGTGCGCTCTCTACAGGCCAGAACCCCCTGAGAAGAAGCCAGTGGTCACTAAAGCTGAGAACGCTCACAGTTGTTGTGTTATCACAGCCAGTCCTGCCTCAGGAAGCCTAGGTCCTATCGCTATGGGTATACAGATGGCGCTGGCGCTGGAGCATTTGAGGAGACTTACCGGCCATACTAGGAACTTGGGCTTTTCCCCTGAGCAGCCGTGAAGTGTTAGGGTTTGGAGAGGATTAATGCAACCTGGCTTAAGTGCCAAAACAGATGCTGATCAGACCACACTGGTTGCTGCACTGAGACACTAAACAGGGTGAGTGAGCTGTGCTGGAGGGAGGGCAGACTCTAAGCACCCAGTGAAGATGTAGTGGCGGGAGGTCGAGAAGGCAGATGGCTGGGGGATTCTGCATCTGTTTTTGAAGGTGGAGCTGACAGGATTGGATATAGGGTAGAGATAAGGGGAGTAGACAAAGAAGACAGCCAAGGGTTTTGATCTGAGCAACTGCAAGAATGTAATTCCCAGCCGGGTGCGGTGGCTCATGCCTATGATTCCAGCACTTTGGGAGGTGGACCTCAAGATTACTTGAAATCAGGAGTTTGAGACCAGCCTGGCCAACATGGCAAAACCCTGTCTCCACTAAAAATACAGAAATTAGCTGGACATGGTGGCACAAGCCTGTAATCCCAGCTACGTGGGAGGCTAAAACAGTAGAATCACTTGAACCCAGGTGGTGGAGGTTGCAAGTGAGCTGAGATCATGTCATGGCACTCCAGCCTGGGCGACAGAGCAAGACTGTCTCAAAACAAACAAAAAATTAACGGGGTGTGGTGGTGCATGCTTATAGTCTCAGCTACTTGGGAGGCTGAGGTGGGAGAATCGCTTGAACCCAGGAGGTGGAGCTAAGATCATGCCACTGCACTCCAGCCCAGGTGACAGAGTTAGACTCTGTCTCCAAAAAAAAAAGTAATTTTCATTTACTAAGGAAAAAGAACCCAGGGAAGGAACATCTTTCTGTTATGAATAAAGATTAACATATGAGATGCCTCCTAGGGAAAGCTAAGTGAAGATTCTTGAGCAGACAACTGAATAAACTGAATATGCATATCTAGGGTTGGTGAGGCAGTGGTTTGTGAGGAGTGGGCATGAAATAGACTATTTTGTTTTTGTGTATCTAGCCCAGATCTTCTGATCTCTTTTTAGAAAAGGTAGAAAATTGGAAGTTTTTTTGCAGGAAATTTTCTGATCTTTCAATTGTTGAAAAGTGAGAATATGAGAACAGACACAAGCGTGGAAAGGGCTGCTGTAAAATTTTGAGAGTGAGGCACGTGCGGCGTCAGGGGCCAGGGCATGAAAACAGTTGGAGAGTTTGAGGAGCAGGAAGGACTCAAGAACTGCACAGTGAATCCCCACGTGTCCTTTGGAGCTGAGGGAGCCTGGGGTTTGCAGCACAGCTGGAGACCCAGGTGCCCTTTCCTCCCGACTTTCCTCGTCATCCCTGTCAGGTTACCGCTATACCCAGCTTGGTGTTTGTCTTTCCCATGCTTATTTTCATATATTTACTAAATATTGTTTGAAGGTGTATACAATACACCTAGCGTGATTTTTCATGTTCTTAAACTTTCTATAAATTTTACCATACTGTATATATTTTTTATAACTTCTTTCATTTAAAAGTTTAAAATTTTTATCTGTATTGGTAACATGATTTATAATGTCTTCATTCCTAAACAGTTGTCCATTGTGAACTATATAACACTTTATTATTGTCCTGGTAATGGGCCTTTCAGTTGCTTTCCATTTTGAGCTGTTACAAAGAATGTAGAAAGGAGGCCGGGTGCAGTGGCTCATGCTTGTAATCCCAGCACTTTGGGAAGCCAAGGCAGGAGGATCACAAAGTCAGGAGTTCAAGACCAGCCTGGACCAACATGGTGAAACGCTGTCTCTACTAAAAATACAAAAACAATAGCTGGGTGTGGTGGTGGGCACCTGTAATCCCAGTTACTTGGGAGGCTGAGGCAGGAGAATTGCTTGAACCTGGGAGGCGAAGTTGCAGTGAAATTGCGCCATTGCACTCCAGTCTGGGCAACAAGACTGAAACTCCATCTCAAAAAAAAAGAATGTGGAAAAGAGTATTCTTTTTTTTTTTTTTTTTTTTTTTGAGACGGAGTTTGGCTCTTGTTACCCAGGCTGGAGTGCAATGGCGCGATCTCGGCTCACCGCAACCTCCGCCTCCTGGGTTCAGGCAATTCTCCTGCCACAGCCTCCTGAGTAGCTGGGATTACAGGCACGCGCCACCATGCCCAGCTAATTTTTTTGTATTTTTAGTAGAGACGGGGTTTCACCATGTTGACCAGGGTGGTCTCGATCTCTCGACCTCGTGATCCACCCGCCTCGGCCTCCCAAAGTGCTGGGATTACAGGCTTGAGCCACCGCGCCCGGCCGAAAAGAGTATTCTTATACACTTCTCCTTGTGCTTTTCTTGCATGTATGTTTAGGCATCACATTACTAGATCAAAGTCATTGTTTTTTTTGACTGTTACAGCTTTACAGACTGCAGTATTTGATGAAAGCTATGGACCTTAACCAGATGTTCTACTTAAACTTATATGAATTACTTTTTTACATGCTTATTAGTGGCCTCCTTAAGAGTTCATGCTTCCTAGATTAAAAATAACTGGTCTAAGTTCTGACTGTTGTTAATTGAACCATGAGGTAAAACAAATAGTATCCAGACATTCAACTAACAGCCTTCTGAGCTTGTGTACCCAAATCTTCAGGAAGTTTATTTGTTAGCTATCTAAAGGGAAAAGAAACTACCATTTCCGTATGAAAGTAAGAAACAGGACTTTTTTCTTTTTTTTTTGCATATAATAAAAAATAGTCTTTGCCTGGGCACGATGGCTCATGCCTGTAATTCCAGCACTTTGAGGGCTTGAGGCAGGTGGATTGCTTGAGCCTGGGAGTTTGAGACCAGTTTGAAATGGGGTTTTGCAGAAACCATATCTCAATTGGGGAAAAGAGAGAGAGAGAAAGGAAGAGAAAAGGAAAGAAAGAAAAGAAAAGGTATGGTGGCACATGCCTGAGTCCCAGCTACTTGGGAGGCTGAGAAGGCGGGAGCATCACATGAGCCCAGGAGGTCAAGGATGCAGTGAGCTGTGATTGCACCACTGCACTCCAACCTGGGTGACAGAGGAAAATCCTATCTCAAAAATTAAAAAAAAAAAAAAAATGGCAGGGAGGGTTGTGCCTAAATCAGTAAGATGCTATAATGAACTGGGAAAATTGAAAGACTTAACTCAAGTTGAAGTATTTTCCTTTTTTTGTACAACGATGAAATAGAGGCTCAGAGAAGTTAAATAACTTGTTGTCGAGCTTCACACAGCACAGCAGGTCTTTTGAATCCAGATCATGTTCCCTTTATGTTACATCACTCTGCTAAAGAGTAGGTTTACCTTTTTCTTTCTTTCTTTCTTTCTTTTTTTTTGAGATGGAGTTTTGCTCTTGTTACCCAGGCTGGAGTGCAATGGCGCGATCTCGGCTCACTGCAACCTCCGCCTCCTGGGTTCAGGCAATTCTCCTGCCTCAGCCTCCTGAGTAGCTGGGATTACAGGCACGCGCCACCATGCCCAGCTAATTTTTGTATTTTTTGTAGAGACGGGGTTTCACCGTGTTGACCAGGATGGTCTCGATCTCTTGACTTCATGATCCACCCACCTTGGCCTCCTAAAGTGCTGGGATTACAGGCTTGAGCCACCGCGCCCGGCAAGGTTTACCTTTTTCTAAGCCTTGATTGATCATGTTATTAAATCATTATTTATAACAGGTTGTATTCTTTTTTTTTTTTTTTTTTTTTTTTTTTGAGATGGAGTTTCGCTCTTGTTACCCAGGCTGGAGTGCAATGGCGCAATCTCGGCTCACCGCAACCTCCGCCTCCTGGGCTCAGGCAATTCTCCTGCCTCAGCCTCCTGAGTAGCTGGGATTACAGGCACGAGCCACCATGCCCAGCTAATTTTTTGTATTTTTAGTAGAGATGGGGTTTCACCATGTTGACCAGGATGGGCTCGATCTCTCAACCTCGTGATCCACCCGCCTCGGCCTCCCAAAGTGCTGGGATTACAGGGTTGAGCCACCGTGCCCGGTGGTTGTATTCTTTTTGTTGCAAATTTTAACTTTCTTTTCTCCAGCATTGTGAAGAATACATAATCTGTGCCCTAGATCATGTTTGAAGATATTTATCCATTGCATACTTCTCTCCTACTCTGTATCATTTTCTAGAGAGCATATGTGCTTGAGAGCTAGAGGCAGACCAATTTTTGTAGACCCTTCAGTGTTCAAGCATGGGAATCACAGCTCACATATGAGGGCCTTGGCAGAAACAACTTTTTATTTGCGGGAGTTTTCTTTTTTTTAACGTTGTATTACTTCTGTGGCTATTGAAGGCATGAGTCTGTGAACCCTGGTATATATCTTCAGTCATGTCACTTGGTACTCTTTTATTTGCTTAACATTAACTTAGTTCTAAATTTTAAAAGGGTTTTAAAAACTTTAATTACTAAGGTGTGAAATTGATCCTTTGCTTTGCAGTAACACTGATTACTGTGATGGCCAGTAGTCATTCTATCAGTATCTAGTTGGGTTTCTTACCACTGATCTTCCAACTCTGCTGTAAAACTAAAGAATAAGATCTAAAAACTGTAAAAGAGCTCCGTGTGCAGGGTTGGGCTGAAAATAGGAGTGTTTGAAAGCCTTTGCTTCAGTTACTGCTGCATGACCAAGTACCCCGAAACTTAGTGTCTTGCAACAACTATTTTATTTACTCAGAATTCTGTGAGTTAGGTAGGGCCCCACTGGGAGGTTCTTCTGCTGTTCTTGCTTGGAGTCTGTGCAGCTGCAGTCAGATAGCAGGTGGAACTGAAACATCCAGGATTGCTCTTCTCATGTGACTGGTGCTTCAGCAAGCATGGCTGGGAGCTGTGACCTCTCCCCACATGGCAGATGGAGAACACTCAGAAGGTAGCATTCCAAGAGGGCATCTGTCACACTCAGCAACATCTTGTTGTGAAACCCAGTCACTGTGGGAGGGGCCAAACCTAGGAGCAAGTGCTGGGATACACAGTTCATTGCGGGCACCAGAGTAACTGCGTTTCCTCTGACAGTTACTTTCTGGAGAGATTAAGTATACAGGTTCTGGACTTTGGGATACCAGGCACCCCTGCGGGAAAGCATGAGACACCATAATGAAAATTGGGGACTGATTCCCCCTTCCCTTTCTGCTGCCTGGCTGACAAATAGGTTTATATTCCAAAGATAGAAGTTGGAGGAGTGGCCGGGTGCAGTGGCTCACACTGGTAATCCCAGCACTTTGTGAGGCTGAAGCAGGTGGATTACGAGGTCAGGAGTTCAAGACCAGCCTGGTCAACATAGTGAACCCCATGTCTCCTACAAATACAAAAATTAGCTGGGTGTGGTGGCGGGTGCCTGTAATCCCAGCTACTCAGGAGGCTGAGGCAGGAGAATCGCTTGAACCCGAGAGGTGGATGTTGCAGTGAGCCGAGATCACACCACTGCACTCAAGCCTGGGCAACAGAGCTAGACTCTGTCTCAAAATAAAAAAGTGTGGAGGATTTCTTGATGAGGAAGAAGTTGCTGTAAAGAAAGATTTGAGGGACGAGAGGATATCTTAAAAATTATAACCATGATAATAGAAGTAACTCAGAAGACCGTTTGGAAGACGGAAATCTTCCAAAAGGTGGAACAAAAGATGAATAAACAGGAGACAAAGGAAATGAGGGGACCCGTATAGGAAATTCGATAGCTAGCTATTAGGACGTGTGTCTCTAATACCAGCACACTTTTCCAGATGTGGAAACTGAGGCTTTGATAGGTAAATGATTTACGTAGGGTCATGTGGTTAACCCTAGGGTGAAATTGAGAACCAGACCTTTTTGACTCCATTGAGCTATGTGCAAATGGAGCAGGCAGTTAAGTGACACTGAGTAGTATCATGTAGGTTAGTAATCACACTGGCAGCACCTGTTTGGCATTTAGGGAACATCCAGTCTAAATGAACTCTCCGTAAAAGATAAGCCTGCAAGATGATTAGTATGGCACAACCTTTGAGTAGGGAAAGGAGAGATGAGGCAGAATGAGTCAGATTGCCCTTGTTTACTTTATACTTAATAGCGAAGGTCCAAGTTGAAAAGGATGGGAAGTATGGAGAAGGTGGAGACATACTGGAACTGTCATAGGGATGGGAAGTGATTGGAATTTCTCAGGGAACGAACAAGACTCTCGTGAAGTGACGTAATGGGACACCAGTTGCTCTGTTGGACCGGGGCTCAGTCTCCGTCGGTGTGTAACTCCACAGCCAGGAGCAGAGAGCGTAGCAGCGGCAAGGGCCCAGTGTTGGTCAGAGTGAGAAGGAGCCAGGCTGTGAAGTCCAGGGAGAATCCAGAAGGGTTCTGGTGGTATGCATCAGGTTATCTTCTTACTCCTGCAACCTCAAAATCAAGTCAGAGCAAAAGTTAAAGGCATTTTTGAAGTGATGAATCAAAAAACGAGATTGTAGAAAATTAAAGACTTAACGAAATCTAGAAATGCCACCAACATTTAAGTGAGTAAAGTGACGGGGACGCTGGGCGCCTCACATGTGTCATGTTAGTTTATCTTGCCGAATCTTGGGAAGGAAGTGGTGGCATTCTTGGGTTTGGAGAGAGGAAGTGGCACATATGCCCTTTGCTGTCCAGTGAATGTAACGGTGAGAATTCAGACCCAGGCCCGCTCGACTCCAAAGCCAAATACATTCCACTCAGTCCTCTTCTCAGAGAAATTAGAGTGATTATCATGTAAATCTCGGGAGGGCAGGGGTCCTCATAACCATTTGTTCACTGGGTGAGTGAATGAGCGAGTGAATAGTAAACTAGTGGCTGGCCGGCCGTGTATTCTGAAGGTTTCTCACTGAGCACGTCCTGAAACTTGCCAGTGTCTGTGTGTGGCTCACCACTTTGCAGCTTTGGAGTACATAATTTGGATTTCAGAGTGCTCTTAGGTTTGCAGAGTGTTTTTACATGTGTTGGATACTGGAAGAGGTGGGTATTACCCATTTTACAGTTAGGAAAAGCAATTTGTGAGTTCAGTGGTGGAGTGGTGGCATTTTTTTTCACCTATAGCTTGTGTTCCCTTAGAGTTGTTAGTAAGATGTAACTTAACCTTTCTTTGTTTTTAAAGATACTATAGGCTCTCAAAATATTATCGAATGGCCCTATGGATATG
Organism: Saimiri boliviensis; assembly: GCF_048565385.1. Lineage (NCBI taxonomy): Eukaryota > Metazoa > Chordata > Mammalia > Primates > Cebidae > Saimiri > Saimiri boliviensis. The sequence goes on along the minus strand of NC_133451.1, from coordinate 5,955,421 downwards.
ATATACTACTGAAATTTGATTATTAATATTTTCTGATGGTTTATATAATTAGGAAAGTGAATAAAAATTTCTCATTAAAGCTGTAAATTAACACTTTGGAACACCTGCCAGGAGACAACAAAGGGTGATGACAGCCTCTGCTGTGCCTCTCTGCTTCCCAGCTTGCTGTGATGGTGACCCAGGGTTCTCATGATTTTTTTTTTTTTTTTTTTAAAGATGGAGTCTTGCTGTGTCCCCCAGGCTGGAGTGCAGTGGTGCGACCTCAGGTCACTGCAACCTCCGCCTCCTGGGTTCAAACAATTCTCCTGCCTCAGCCTCCTAAGTAGCTGGGATTACAGGTGCCTGCCCACCATACCCAGCTAGTTTTTTGTATTTTTGGTTGAGACAGTGTTTTACTATGTTTGCCAGGCTAGTCCTTAACTCCTGACCTCAAGTGATCTGCCTGCCTTGACCTCCCAAAGTGCTGGGATTAAAGGCATGAGCCACTGCACCTGGACGATTTTTTAAAAATATATAAGATGCTACAGGTAGTTAAGAAAGTAACACAAAAATCTGGTTGGTAGAGCTTGCTTTTACACACAGAGTAAGTAGTAGGATTTTAGTTTATTTTGCTGTTTATACATGAAAGCAAAAAAAAAGTTTATATATGACAGCAAATATATCACATATATAGTATACATATTTACTCGTATATTAATAAATGTGTATATATGTAAATAATTTCTAAGGCAAAGCATGAAAAAATATGTAGTCACGAGGTTGTAATGACCATTCTGATTAAATAGGACCCCATGTTAGAGTACTGGATGACGTTTAATAAGCGATCCCTAGAGGTTCAGTGTTCTTCTGCATTGGAGACTAGCCCTAAGTTTAAAAACCTAGTGACATAGGCTTGCTGTACAGAACAGTATGCAGTGTGTCAGCTGACACTGGTGTTGGTTTCACGATCTGAAGGAAATGGAATATAATTGCCGTCCTTGTCACACCTTGAGCATTATGGTAAGCAGATGCTTTCTGGTGGAACTGTGTGTGGTTGAGCAGTGTTTATGACTAATATCTGCCATGGTTTTTAAGAGTCTTTTTAAAGGAAAGGGCAGCTCTTGTCTGGCCTATTTTTCTATCTTCCTTTTAAAAGCTATGGTATGATGTGGACAGAATGTAACTCTGGATGTTTATAATTAACTGTTTTCATTGTAATTTGTTTCTTGCTACTCAAACTGTGTAACTGGGGGATTTCTTATTTAGGATATCTTTAATATTTGTGCTGAGTCATTTTGAGTTAAGTGAATGGGGTAAAGTTCTATTTTTAGCCTGTAAAGGCCTAGTGAGGGCACTGGCTTAACAGAACTCTCTGTCATGTGCATCAGTTTGGGTTATGTCCACCAAAAAAGACTTGATTCCAGTTTAAATAGGACTTTGGTCACTGAATAAATCAGTGAGAAATTTGTTCACTTTTTGTCCATTGTAAAAAAAAAAAAAGTATTCCTGTGACAAATTGAGAATCTTGAAAGTTAAAGTCTACATAGGAGATTATTTGCCTGTGCCTTTTTTCAACATTGATTTTTCTTTAAAGGTTGACTCTTATTTTTACCCTCCCAATTCCAGACTCTTCTATGCACTCTCCTTAAATTTTGAACTCCCAGGCTTTGTATAGAAGTTGATAATCTGGTCCAGATGCTGAAAGGAAGACAAAGCTTTCACACTCGCAACATTGGCTTAGTTTTCTGGACTTTTGTTTTTCTTGCAATCATGAGTGTTCGTGTTTCTTTAAAACAGAAAAAAAAAATCGTCTTGTTTTTTTCAGAGTCTGAGCTCCTAGAGAACTAAGATGAAGTTTTGTAATTTTCCTTTAAGTCTGGTACAAGACCTTGCTCATATAAATATTTAGTACTCTTTTTGATGGGACTGACTTTTGGACATACGATGGACTTTAGACGCTTAAATCTGCCACGTGAACAAGATGACACACCTTTGGAAAACAAGCTATTCTGGGAAGCACATGAATATGTTCACATTTTATCACTGAGTTTTATTTAATATGCTTTATTAGTAACAAGCGTGTATACTAATTTGTATCTCCAAACCTATAATTTTTAATTATTTATTTAATTTTTAATTATCTCCAAACCTATAATTTTAATTTCTAGTATACATTTAAATATTGGTGATATATTTATTTTGGAATATGGATGATTTGTAAAACCTATGTATTAAAACAAAAATATACAGATACCTGCTTTTTACATACCTGACTGTAACCTAATGTGTCTTTTTGTTGTCATGCAGAGCTCTGGTATCGAGACTTTAGTGGAGGAGCTTTGCTCCAGACTGAAAGACCTTCAGAGTAAGCAAGGTGAGGTCAAAAGCACTGTGGGCACACATGCCAGGATTAGGTCCCTGAGGAATCTGGATTTGGGAAAATCTTAGAATTGATCAGAAGAAAAAACAACAAGAGCAAAGTGTTTGTGTTCAGTACGTGTCACTAGGCCAGCATCATGCTCCATCTGCAGCTCCGTTAGTGGCCTGTGTGAATCCCAGCAGTCACTCACAGTTTCCTGCGACCAAGGGAGGGACTTAGTCCACAGGGCTCCTCAGAGATAGGAAACACTTCGTGGGTTTTTGTTGTTTTTTTTTTTTTTTTTGTCTTCAAGTTGAAGCTCAGACATCAGGAACAATATTTTCTCTTTCCTTGCCTATTAATGTTAAGACCACTAAAGATGTTGACACGAATTACTTCAGGTTTGGAAAGGACTTAGTTTTGACTCAACTTTTTTGGAAACATAGACTTGGCAAGCTTATTTAGTCATTTTGATATATGAACCCTCCTCATACTTTCTCTAACTTTTCTGCAGTCCCTAAGAATGAGACCTTCATATTAAGAATAAGGATCTTTGTTTCCTTGCCCTCTTCATGGTCCTTTCGCTGCGCACCAAGCCTTGAGCCTGCCTCTTAAAGGGCACAGTTTATTTGTAAACGCAGGCAGTATCCTAGGCTAACCTAAAGGGATAGCCCTTTTTCCTATTTTAGTTGAAATAGCTCTTGCTCACCTGCATGTTAAGTAATAAAGCAAATTGTAATAAAGAATATTCTTTGCAGATTAGTTTTAGTCAAGATGCGTCAATGTAAAGTCTACAAGTATAGAATTTTGTGGGAAAATTTTTTTGGAATCTAAACAGATGTTCTGTCCTTCTGGTCTAATTAATAAGTACACAGGGGACTTCAGTCTCTTAATTAAGTGCCTCTAGAGCACTGCATCAGTGACGAGATGAACAACTCTCACCTCTTGGCCTAATGCTAATGTGGTTTAATCAGATAATTCCCTCTGGCACACTGAAAAAATAGATTTTTATTAAAAAGACAGATTGGTATAGAGTCTGCCTTTTAAGCACGAGTATTCTTATTAAAATTAGTTGAGAAACTTTGAAAAAACATGGGCATTTATTAACTAGATATAAGACAAATTTCTCTGGCTTTTTGTTTCATAACAGAAGAGAAGATTCACAAAAAGTTAGAGGGGTCTCCCTCTCCAGAGGCAGAATTATCCCCTCCAGCAAAGGATCAAGTGGAAATGTATGTAAGATTGTATTCAGTAATAGTGTGCATTTGTTAAAATCAAATGAATAACTGCTACATAGTTTCCATTTTTTTTGTTTGTCATCTTGTTCAGTTTCATTGTGTATAATTTAAGAAACATTTATCCAGCGCTTATTTGCTTGACACTGAGAATTCAAAAGTGAGTAAGATGGTTCTGTCCTTGTTGTGCATATTCAGTAAATATTTGTGAAATGAATGAGTAAAACAAAGAAGGTTATTATTTGCTAAGTCTATGCATGTACAGCCCTCTGAGACAGCTGTAAGAAATTATGATTATCGGCCTGGTACAGTGGCTCATGCCTGTAATCTCAACACTTTGGGAGGCCAGGGTGGGTGGATCACCTGAGATCAGGAGTTTGAGACCAGCCTGGTCAACATGGTGAAACCCTGTCTCAAAAATACAAAAAGCCAAGCGTGGCGGTACATGCCTGTAATCCCAGCTACTTGGGAGGCTGAGGCAGGAGAATTGCTGGAGCCTGGGAGGCAGAGGTTGCAGTGAGCTGAGATCGTGTCATTGCTCTCCATTGTGGGTGACAGAATGAGACTTAAAAAAAAAAAAGAAAAGAAAAAGAAATGATTATCCATGTTTGCAAGCAAGAACACTGAGTTCCCACTGTTTACTGCAAAGGGAACATAGGCAAATCCTTGACCTGCCAAAATCTGCTCTTAAAATAATCTGCATTACAAGTAGACTTCCTTATTACACATTTTATTTTAATTTTCTGAACCTCTGAAACCTAAGAAAAAACAGCATTTCATTGGTTTGCATAGACCTGTATCGTCCGGCACAGTAGCTGCAAGCCACGTTATGACTACTGAGCACTTGAAATGTGGCTGGCTCAAACTGTGATGTGCTGTCAGTGTAAATTCTCATTGGATTTCAAAGGCTTACTATAAAAAAGAATGTAAAGGATTAAACATTTTAAAATATTGATTACATGTTGAAATGACAATATCAGGAGTTAAATAAAATATTACTGGAGTGGACGTCACCCATTTCTTCTTATGTTTTTAATGTGACTGCTAGAACACTTAAAATTATATATGAAGCTCAAAATATATTTCCTTTGGTCGACTCTGACCTAGACTGAGAAAGAGAGTCAAGTTCAGGCCCTTGGAAAACATGGCCTTTTACCACTTCATTTGTGACCTTGAACATTGTCTCTGAAACAGCAGTCCCTTCCATAGCCAGTGTGAGCTTAAATTCTTCCTTTCGCAATCTGTTCTGCTCTGAAATCGTCAGTGGCTCCCAGTTGCCTAGAAAATCAAAACAGCTTTTTCGTTTTCAAGCTCACTGAAACCAGCCTCCCTGGTTTTCCTACCCTGCATTTCTAGTAATCACTGCTCTAATTAGTTTTCCATTCCATGAGCATAACGTGTGTCTTCATGTCCTCACACAGGGTCTCAGGCCTCACGAGTAGTACTCACCAAACTTGTGGAATTTTACTAAACTTGTGAAATAAGTCTGGAATTTCAAGGCTTAGTTGTGGCCCATTTTATCTCATTGTTCTAGGCCTCACCAGCATCCTCTTTTTGAGTACTTGAATATGATTATTCCTGCCATTTGTGAGGGCCTGCTTAAATGCCAGGCAGTATGCTAGCGGTTACTTAAGAAGGTGCTGTTCTGACTCATTTTGCACGCTAATTTTTTTTACTCTTCACAACTCTGTGAGGTAAATATTACTAGCTCTATTTTGTAGGTGATGGCACTGAGCTCTGGAGAGGTTCAGTCCCATGCCTAAGGCCACACAGCTAGGAAGTGGGCAGAGCCAGGCTTTGACCTCAGAGCACATGGCTTTAGAGCTCATACTGTTGACTGATTTGCTGTCGAGCTTTTCAACTGCGTATATTTTCAGTGCTCCCAACAACTTTGGGAGGTAAGCCATATGATCACCATTTTGCAATTGAGGAAATAGTCCAGAGCGGCCGATAATGAGCTTAAAGTCGCAAACAGGAGTGACTTAGCTGAGACTCCACTTCAGACTCTGCTGACTGAAGAGGCTACATTCCTTCTACTACACTTTGCCCTTTTTCACTTCTTAATTACAATGCAAACTTTGAAGATAAAAACTGGCATCTTAGATATTTTCTCAGTATTCTTACAGTGCTTATCACAGTGCTGAGCAAAATGGTGCTTGATGCGTGGGACTAATGGGACTAGTTTTGTACTTTACAAAAATATATGCTTTGTAATTGTAATGTGAATGATTCTTGGATGATGTGAATGTTGACATTACTAAAATGAAAGATCTCATTCTTCTGGTTGGTAATGTTGTTTTACTATATCTAAAAAATCTGCATACTCATTTTTTGAACTCTTTACTCTTGTTTTTCAGGTACTATGAAGCATTTCCACCACTTTCTGAGAAACCAGTTTGCCTGCAAGAAATCATGACTGTGTGGAACAAGTCTAAAGTCTGTTCTTACTCTGGCTCTTCATCATCATCCACAGCCCCACCAGCTAGCACAGATACTTCCTCTCCTAAGGACTGCAACAGTGAAAGTGAAGTCACCAAGGAAAGAAGCAGTGAAGTACCCACCACTGTGCATGAGAAAACCCAGAGCAAAAGCAAAAATGAGAAAGAAAACAAATTTAGTAATGGCACAATTGAAGAAAAGCCTGCTTTGTACAAAAAGCAGATCCGACATAAACCTGAAGGAAAGATTCGCCCTCGCTCATGGTCTTCTGGCTCCAGTGAAGCGGGCTCAAGTTCCAGTGGGAATCAGGGAGAATTAAAAGCATCCATGAAGTATGTTAAAGTAAGACACAAGGCACGAGAGATTCGAAACAAAAAAGGGCGGAATGGGCAAAGCAGGCTTTCATTGAAGCATGGTGAAAAGGCTGAAAGAAACGTTCATACTGGAAGCAGTAGCAGTAGCAGCAGTGGTTCTGTCAAACAGCTGTGCAAGCGGGGTAAGAGACCTTTAAAAGAAATAGGGAGAAAAGATCCTGGGAGCACTGAAGGTAAAGACCTATACATGGAGAACAGAAATGACACAGAATACAAAGAGGAACCCTTGTGGTACACCGAGCCCATTGCTGAATATTTTGTTCCTCTGAGCAGAAAAAGTAAACTAGAGACCACATACCGAAACAGACAAGACACAAGTGATCTGACATCAGAGGCAGTGGAAGAATTGTCTGAATCAGTACATGGTCTTTGTATCAGCAACAATAATCTTCATAAAACATACCTCGCAGCAGGTACTTTCGTTGATGGTCATTTTGTAGAAATGCCTGCAGTTATAAATGAGGATATTGACCTCACTGGGACCTCATTATGTTCTCTACCAGAGGACAATAAATACCTGGATGATATTCATCTTTCAGAATTAACGCACTTCTATGAAGTGGATATTGATCAATCCATGTTGGATCCTGGTGCCTCAGAAACAATGCAAGGAGAAAGTCGGATTTTGAATATGATTCGACAAAAAAGCAAAGAGAACACAGATTTTGAGGCAGAATGTTGCATAGTGTTAGATGGTATGGAGTTGCAAGGGGAACGTGCAATATGGACAGATTCTACCAGCTCTGTGGGTGCTGAGGGCTTATTCCTGCAGGACCTTGGCAATCTGGCTCAGTTTTGGGAGTGCTGTTCATCCAGTTCCGGTGATGCTGATGGGGAGAGTTTTGGAGGAGACTCTCCAGTTAGACTCTCTCCCATCTTGGACAGCACAGTGCTCAATTCACACCTGCTTGCTGGCAATCAAGAGCTCTTTTCAGATATTAATGAAGGATCTGGTGTAAACTCTTGTTTTTCAGTGTTTGAAGTGCAATGCAGTAATTCTGTTTTACCATTTTCTTTTGAAACACTCAACTTGGGAAATGAAAATACAGATTCTAGTGCTAATATGCTTGGGAAAACACAGTCTAGATTGCTAATATGGACCAAAAATAGTGCCTTTGAAGAAAATGAACACTGTTCTAATCTTTCAACAAGAACTTGTAGTCCATGGTCCCATTCAGAAGAAACACGTTCAGACAATGAAACATTAAATATTCAATTTGAGGAATCCACACAGTTTAATGCCGAAGATATTAATTATGTAGTTCCTAGAGTCTCGTCAAATTATGTAGATGAAGAACTTCTAGATTTTTTGCAAGATGAAGCTTGCCAGCAAAACAATAGAACTTTAGGTGAAATTCCTACATTAGTCTTCAAAAAAACATCTAAACTAGAATCTGTCTGTGGTATTCAGCTAGAACAAAAAACAGAAAACAAAAACTTTGAAACTACACAAGTATGTAATGAAAATCCACATGGAGATGGCTACAGCTCAGGGGTTATTAAAGACATTTGGACAAAGATGGCAGACACAAATTCTGTGGCTACAGTAGAAATAGAAAGAACTGATGCCGAGTTGTTTTCGGCAGATGTAAATACCTACTGCTGCTGTCTAGATGCTGAAGCTGAACTGGAGACCCTTCAGGAGCCTGATAAGGTTGTGCGAAGGTCAGAGTACCATCTGTGGGAGGGACAGAAAGAAAGCCTGGAGAAAAGAGCATTTGCTTCTAGTGAGCTATCAAACGTGGATGGTGGTGATTATACAACACCCTCTAAACCCTGGGATGTAGCCCAAGATAAAGAGAACACATTCATTCTTGGAGGAGTTTATGGAGAACTCAAAACCTTTAATAGTGATGGGGAATGGGCAGTCGTACCACCTAGTCACACGAAAGGAAGCCTGTTACAGTGTGCAGCTTCTGATGTAGTGACAATAGCTGGTACCGATGTCTTTATGACCCCAGGAAACAGTTTTGCCCCTGGGCACAGGCAGTTATGGAAACCCTTCGTGTCATTTGAACAGAATGATCAGCCGAAGAGTGGGGAAAATGGATTAAATAAGGGATTTTCTTTTATCTTCCATGAAGACTTACTAGGAGCTTGTGGCAACTTTCAAGTCGAAGATCCTGGACTTGAATACTCATTTTCTTCCTTTGACTTAAGCAATCCATTTTCACAAGTTCTTCATGTAGAATGCTCATTTGAACCTGAAGGGATTGCATCTTTCAGCCCCAGTTTTAAACCGAAATCAATTCTCTGTTCTGATTCAGACAGTGAAGTGTTTCACCCCAGGATATGTGGTGTTGACAGAACACAGTACAGGGCTATTCGGATCTCTCCTAGGACTCACTTTCGCCCAATTTCTGCATCCGAACTGTCCCCAGGAGGAGGAAGCGAGTCAGAATTTGAATCTGAGAAAGATGAAGCAAATATTCCCATTCCTTCTCAAGTTGATGTATTTGAAGATCCGCAGGCAGATCTCAAACCTCTGGAGGAAGATGCAGAGAAAGAAGGCCATTACTATGGAAAATCAGAGCTTGAGTCTGGAAAATTCCTTCCCAGGTTAAAAAAATCTGGGATGGAGAAGAGTGCTCAGACATCACTGGATTCCCAGGAGGAATCAACTGGGATTCTGTCAGTAGGAAAGCAAAATCAGTGTTTGGAATGTAGCATGAATGAGTCCCTGGAAATAGATTTAGAAAGCTCAGAAGCAAATTGTAAAATAATGGCACAATGCGAGGAAGAAATTAATAATTTTTGTGGTTGCAAAGCAGGTTGTCAGTTTCCTGCTTATGAAGATAATCCAGTTTCTTCGGGACAGCTGGAAGAGGTATGTGTCTACATGTTGGTATTTGACAGAAGGATTTGATCAGAGTTTAACCCAAGAACAGCCACATCAGGCAATGAAAGAGCTAAATTATTGGGAAATTAGCTTAAATGTCTTAAAACTTAAATTGTTCTGATTTTACGTGTAAGGACTTAAAACTGATTTGATATAAGTTTGAACTAGGCAATTGGCTTTTTCTGCAGAGAGAAAGCTTTTTAAAAATCACAGGATGTAAGATTCCTATGTGTTGTCTTAATACGCATGTATTACGCTTAAAGCATAAACCTAACATGCACGTGTTCCAACATTCAAAGTTGATGAATCAGGAAGTGGCTGCTATTAAAGTGTAGCAAGCCTGTTTAAGTGACTCTTAGAAGTTGATCACTTTATCAACACTTGTGTTTTACGTATAAAACAAGTTATATCTGTGTGGAATTCTCAAAAATACATTGTGGTACATGTAGAAATTCACCCACAGCCCAAATGCAACACAGTTGCTTCTACAGAACCTATATAGATATATCTTGCTTTATGCAAAGTATATATTCCAGAAGCTGTGTGGATTATATGCTAAGGCTACGGAATGAGGATAATAATACGTTTTGTTAATGAGAGTCATTGTACCCCCTTTACTCTATTGCCAATAAGTGGTTTGAGGTTAAATGGATTGTACCAGAACTGACACTTAAATAACCTGTTGCACAAAAAAAGCATAGCAGTCTGCCTGCTTTTCAATAGTTTTCGAAATATGAGTGTCTGGCCTTTCTCCAGAAACAGCTTATTTAATTTTTTGTTTGTTTGGTTTTGTTTTTGTTTTGTTTTGGGGATGGAGTCTCCCTCTGTCGCCCAGGTTGTAGTGCAGTGGCGTGATCTCAGCTCACTGCGTCCTCCACCTCCTGGCTTCAAGTGATTCTCCTCCCTCAGCCTCCCAAGTAGCTGGGATTAAAGGCACACACCACCATGCTCAGCTAATTATTTATATTGTTAGGGCAGATGGGGTTTCACCATGTTGGCCAGGCTGGTCTCGAACTCCTGACTTCAAGTGATCCACCTGCCTTGGCCTCCCAAAGTGTTGGGATTAAAGTCCTTAGCTACCATGCCCAGCCCAGCTTATTTAAAAAAAAAGAAAGAAAGAAAGAAAGAGTTGGGGGTATTTAGAAGTTATGTCACCTGTGGCCAGAGAGCGATGAGTATTGCCCTTCCTCCCAATTGTCCTGTATACCCTACCCACCATTGCACATATAAATCCTACTCATACCATGAGACTCATTTCATATGCCACCTCCTTCACTGACACGTTCCCTCATTCCTTCTCTCCCCGGCTCCAGCCCCACTCTGCATCAGAATTAATCTCTCCCCTCTCTTACTTTTCATGCACTTTATGCCTCTTTTTGATTGCATTTTCCATTTCTCATGAGTTATTTCTATCCTGGACGATCAGCTCCTGTGGCCGTGGACCATGCCTTACTCATTTGTCGCATCAGAGTGCCCAGGTGTGGGCTGCTTGCCTGTGATTATAGGAAGCCCCCAAGTGACTTGAGAGTCACTGCTCTAATCAGCTGGCCTAGAGATCCCATAGAGAACAAATTTAATCCCACTGAAACACTGCTAAGAAAAAACCCAATAATGTTGTTAGCCTTGTCTGTTTGTTTATTGCCCCATTTTTCATCCTTAAATATTCCTTTATGTACTTTGTATTTCACCTGGTTCCAGATTGGGAAGAAAGAAAAAGAGGAAAGAAGCAAGATTCTCCATCATACCACTACCATAGTCCTTCGCTTTCTAGTATGTTGATGTATTTATGTGTTATCAGAATTCTGGGTTTCCTTGAAAGGTCTTAGCTGCCAAAAAAAATTCCCAGAGGACATTTTGGGATTGTCTGATAGTTTAGGCGTTGTCGGCACTGCTCTCTGGGCAGCGTTCTGGGCGGCGTTGTTACTGTTTAGAAGCTGGGTTCAAGCTTACTTCATTGGTTAGATCTGAGATACAGAGGACACTGAGAGAGTGACCTGAAGGAACAGTTTGGGGCCAGCCTGGCACTAGAACTTGTATCATTCTGTTCCATCACATTGCTTGGTCAAGGTTGTAAGGTGCTTTTAAGAGGGTGTTCTTTTAACCCTTTTCCTGAGCCAGTCCAGTCTTTTCAGAAAGCAATCTGGGAGGCCTGCTTAAAGATCAGTAGAACCCCATCTATTTGAGACCAAGATGATGGAAATGTAAAATTTTTATACAACTGGTGTCTAAGAGCATGAAAAGAATATTTATTTTTAAAAGTTTAGTTCAGTTCAGCATTTATTGAATACCTGTTTACATGCCTATTGCTAAAGTAGATGTCTTGGATGAGTAAGACTTTGTCCTTGCCCACACAGAATTCAGTAGAATGAAGATGACCAACTTGTAGCATGTTACTCATTTTAATTGAAATAGGTAGTTTATTCATATGGTTCAAATCCAGAAGTTGCAAGTGTATACGTACAAACACAGTGAAAGGCTCCCTCCCCAGCAGCAGCCACTAGTGTGAGTCCTGATGTACTCTCCAAGGACATTTTTTGCACATATAAACAAATAAATATTCACATGTATTTCTTCCTATTTTGTCTTTTTACTGAAATGATGCTTTATTGTAATCACCCTTTCTTTTTTTATTTTCTGCATACTATTCCATTGATTGGATATACCGTAATCTACCTAGTTGGTTCTTTATCTTTTAGGGCATTTGACCAATGCAGTTTTAGGTGATGTAGGTAGAATGGTGGAGGGGAGCACAGAATGCCGTGGGAAACTGCAGGAGAACCCTCCCCGCCTGTGACGGTTGAGGAAGGCTTCTTGAACGTACCTGAGTGTCGGGGATAGAAGGAAGGAGGCCGGGCAATCCAGGCAGAAGGAACAGCAGAAGCAAGGGTAAAGAGATTTGAAACTACTGATGTACGCAGGGTGGCTGTGCACACTTACCTCTCCGTCTGTGGAGGATACACCGTAAGGCTGCGAGCAGCACAGTTGAAGCACAGTGGGCCTTGGTGGCGGTACATATATTTGTGGTGAAAATGTTCTTGTCGTTGCCTTGGTTGCCAGCTTAGTACCAAGCAGCTTGAGGCACAGAAAATAAGCAGCAGGCTTACTTGCTGTCTTCAAGGAATTTCAGTCCACTCAAGAGAGGAGGTCACTGTGCTGTGGAGGTCGGCAGGTCTCGAGGGACAGGAAGGCTGTGATGAGTAGAGGAGGAGTGGAGTCTGGGGTCATCCTGGTGATGTGGCACCTGGCCCATCTATGTTGGGGCTTTTGTCACTACTGTCCTACTGGATGTCCATGAAAACCTTATGCGGTAGGTTACTTTCCCCACTTCTGAAGACATATAGGCTCTAAGAGGTGACACAGCTGCCCCAGATCCCAGTGTGAGGGGCAGGCAAAGCATTTTCCACCAGTCTGCACCTCTGTGAACAAAGGAAAACTTAAACCAGCAGTTCTGTGTCTCTTGTTTGTCTCTCTTGCACTCAGTATCTCTTCATTGACGGTTCATTTCTTCTATTCCAAAGAACAAGATATGTGGAAGGCTTGCTTTTCCTGGTGTGGCCCAAATGAGAGCTGACTGTGGCAGAGGGGCAGGATTCCCAGAGTAAAACTAAAGCCAAACACCTTTCTCTTTACCCAGAGTAGGAGTTTTTTGTGAGAATTTATAAAGCTGTGAAGCTTTTGTTTCCTTCCCTTAACTTCCGCCTTCTAAAGAATTTATGGGTTTTACATGTGTTGCTAAAAACATTTCTGGTTAGGCTTTTTGGATTAAGTTTATGTCTTCTTTTCACTGTTTCATTCATTCATCAAATATTTCTTATGTACCTGCTCAGACAGGTACGACTCTTAGTGTTGGGAATAAGTAACAAAGCTCTTGGCGCAGGTGGATTCACATCTTGGTGCTTGGGGCACTGACAATGAACAGATGAAGTTACACAGTATGTTACAGTATCAGTGCTGTTGGAAAGGAGGAGAGCTGGACGAGGGGAGTTGGGGTTGGGAGTGATTGCAGGAGTTTGCTGGGTTATGGATGGTGTGAGAGCAGGCTTCCTTGCCAAGGTGCAATTTGAGGAAATACTTAAGAGTGTGAGCCAAGAGGACACGTGGCAGGAGAGGGGTTGCAGTGCTGAGGCAGCTGCTGCACCTGCCCGTCCATGACAGTGACACTGATCTGCTTTCAGTTTCCTCCATTCTCTCTTCATTCTTTTCATTCCCAGCTAAACCAGAGGTTGAATTAATACATTAGATAATGTATTAGATGATCATAGCATCATCCAGCCTAGAAGTTACAAATGGCTAAGTGAAGAGATGTCATAACAGGATGCACATTCCTCGAATATGTTTACTGTAGCATAACACAGACAAGTAAGTCCCTGCCATAGGAATTGATGTTCAAATGGAGGATGAAGAAAACAGACCTAAAGTTACGGTAGAAACTGGTGTTCTCTTCACAGTGGTTTCAGCAAGAGACAGAGAAGGAATGGTGCATGAGATAGTCAAAGACTGTTGGCCTGGTGGAAACTTTTCGTCAGGTCAGCAGACACTGAGTGTCTACTTTGTATGGGGCCTTGTACTTGGAGTTGCAAAGATAAAGAAGGTGTGGTCCCGCCTCTTAGGAAGCTTCCATTCTGATTCTGCTGGGATCTAAACTCCTCTTGGTTCATGCTGCCCCTGCTCCCCAGGTGCCTGGACCCTCCATCCTGCTTTCCCTGACCTTTCCCACCCGCCCCCACCATGAACTCACTCACTTTCTTGATTTTAATCCTCAAGAAAAGATGAAAAGATAAGCAGTGTGTATTTAAACGGATCATTCCTGCAGAGCATATTCCCTCTCAAATAAGAACCTGTTAACCTCTAAATCCGTATCTCTTCAACAGCACCTTAAGGAGGTGATGGAGAGAGTTCTGGCTGGGACACCTTCCCTGCTCCCCCTGAGTAGCACTGAGTAATCTCACAGGCCAGGAAAGGCCTTTGAAGAGGTCTTAGAATGCAAGAGTTGCATGCCACGTGCTGTTCGCCACCTTGGAAGGACCGCAGACCTTGCATGGTGCTGCTTTGTTTGCAGGAAGCCGAGCCCTGTTGGTTTCTCTGGCCCTAGCATCTGTTTATCTAATAGCGGTACCAGTTTATATTGTTAGGATAAGCGATAGGAGAAAATAGCAAAGGTTAACTGACAGTACAATTCTCCTTCAGTTTCTAACTTAGGAGTATTTCTGAAAAGGTATGTGAAGTGAAAACAAAAGTTGGAGGAAGTGTTTCCCTTTTAGTTACATAATAAACATATATTACCGAATTGAACAGTTTTAGACCCATAAATAATTAAGTTAAAAGCATAATGAAATCCTATTAGGACATTGATGATCAATTTCTTTCTAAAACACTTCAGATTTTAAACTTGAACACGTAATGAAATGTCTTTTAAACCAATGAAGATGCGTGCAGTTTTCACAGGCCTCTCCGCTGAACAGATGTCTAATGAGAACAAAGAATTAGGGGGTGTGGGAGGTAGAAAGATGCATTGGCCAAGCCACACCGTGGGTGAGCTGGTGGCAGGCTCACCCTCTCAGGCATAGTGAGGAAGACACACAGAAGGGGGTTGCCCTGACTGCCAGACTGCCAGGTACACATGGTGACTGAAGCTGCCACACGTGTTCTGTTGACCACACTACAAGGACTCTCCTTGGTCACTGATGACAGCTGATGTCTGTCTACCTTGGCCACACTGTCCAGTCCTCACTGGCCAAGCAGGTGGTGGGGCCCAGCCAGGACTTGAGAATCTCATGGAGAAAGGATGGAGCCTGGGTTCAGGCTGGGTTCCTCTTCTGGGCCTGGGCAACTTCCAGATGCGAAGGATGTGAGTGAGTCTCTCCTGCTGTCAGGAATCATTCTCTCATCTCATTTGGATGGCTATTTCCTATTTTAAATCTGAATCATAGAATTTGAATTTATAATTTGATTTTAACCTTCGTTTCCTTGTGGTTCACACCTAAGCAAGATAAGAATAATAATTAAATTCTTCCTGTAAGAATTTCTTTTGGGCCAGGTACAGTGGCTCACCCCTGTAATCCCAGCACTTTGGGAGGCTGACGTGGACAGATCACCTCAAGTCACAAGTTCGAGACCAGCCTGGCCAACATGGCAAAACCCTGTCTCTACTAAAAATAACAAAAATTAGCCAGGGGTGGTGGTGCATGCCTGTAATCCCAGTTACTTGGGAGCTAAGGCACGAGAATTGTTTGAACATGGGAGGCTGAAGTTGAAGTGAGCCGAGATCACGCCACTGCACTCCAGCCTGGGTGACAGAGTGAGACTCTGTTTCAAAAAAAAAAGGGAATTTTCTTTGATTCCGTTTCCTCTTTCACTTACTGCTGCCTGAGTATATGAGGGAGAAGAGGGTTCCCCCTGTTCTCCTTAGAGCACCTCATGCCAGTAGAAGCCCAGGGCTGCCCCATTACCTCTCTGCACTTGTGAAATCTAGAAGTTTGCCTTACCTGGGAGCATTTTTTATTACATTAAATTTTGGGCTTGTTAAGAGTTTTTTTGGTTAAGGCTTTCATGTCACTTCCCATATAAGTGCTGCTTTTTTCTCTCTCTCTTTTTGAGATGGAGTCTTGCTCTGTTGCCAGGCTGGAATGCAGTGGCACAATCTCGGCTTACTGCAAACTCTGCCTCCCAGGTTCAAGTGATTCTCCTGCCTCAGCCTCCTGAGTAGCTGGAACTACAGGCACACACCACCAAGCCCAGCTAATTTTTGTGTTTTTTTAGTAGAGACAGCATTTCACCATAAGTGTTATCTTAAGAAACACTTGCTTTATACACTACGAACACACTGGCTTTTAAAATGTACCTTTTTCAGAACAGTATAAAAACTGACCAGTCGGCTGAGCGGGCTCATGCCTGTAATCCCAGCACTTTGGGAGGCCAAGCTGGGCAGATTGCTTGAGCTCTGGAGTTTAAGACCAGCCTGGCCAACATGGTGAAACACCGTTTCTACAAAAAAGTACAAAAAATTAGCCGGGCATGGTGGTGCATGCCTCTAGTCCCAGCTACTCACAAGGCTGAGGTAGGAGGATTACTTGAGCCCTGGAGGTGGAGGTTTTAGTGAGCCCAGATCATGCCACTTCAGCCTGGGTGACAGAGCCAGACCCTATCTCAAAAAGAAAAAACAAAAAACCTCACCAATTTAGAAATCCTGGGTTTATAATCCATAGTTAATAATGCTTGAATTTTTTTCCTCTAACCTGAAAGTTTATAAACTTTTTCTATATTTGGTTTAATCTAAACAGTTCCCTGTATTGAACACTGATATACAAGGAATGAATAGAAACCAAGAAAAACAGACCTGGTGGGAAAAAGCCTTGTACTCTCCTCTTTTTCCTGCATCAGAGTGTGAAGGTAAGGAGACCTCTCTCAGTTCATTTATTTACTCCAATTTCTAATTTATTAATACTTTCCTTTTCTGTGAGTATCAGTCCAAGGAACATGTACTAAGAGGTTTCTGTGTGGGTAGTATTTTGTCATGCACGGGGGGACACAGAGAGGAATGAGAAGTGGACCACAGCCTGATGGAGGGAAAGGCACCACTGAGTCACAGAGGAGGAAGGATTGGCTGCCCTGTGAAAATAGGTGCCTGCTCCTGGGTCACAGCCAGGGGAAAGCACAGGGCCCTGTGGCTCAGCTGGGTCATAGCTGAGGCCAGAGAGACAGACAGGGAAGGAGCTTGTCAGAAGGTTTGGGGGCTTGGCCAAGTTAGGTAGTGTTGAACACACAGGACGGGAACGCCGTTCACAGGATTTCAAGTTGGAAGTTGTCAGGGTGAGGTGGTGTTTAGAACAATTCTAGTAACAGCGTGGAAATGAAATTGAAAAACTGAAGGGCACTGGCCAGGGTTTCAGGCTCTGGCAGTAGTTGGGGAGTCATAGGCTAAAGGCCTGGACTAAGGCAGTAACAGCGGGGACAGAGAAAAGGAAACAGGGCTGAGAGGTTTTGTAGAGGAGTCGAATTACTTTCTGTGAGTAGTTCTGGGTTTCTGGGTAGAGCGGGAGACAGGAGTGGGCACTGATATGGTAAGGAAAATTTTAGTTTAGGGTAGTTTTTGAATGAGCAGTCTATGAGCCTTCCAGGTAGACACCCAGAGCTGTTAAAAAATCCTGACTTGAGGCCGGGCACGGTGGCTCACGCCTGTAATCCCAGCACTTCGGGAGGCCGAGGCGGGTGGATCACGAGGTCAAGAAATCGAGACCATCCTGGCCAACATGGTGAAACCCCGTCTCTACTAAAAATACAAAAAGTTAGCTGGGCATGGTGGTGCGTGCCTGTAATCCCAGCTACTCAGGAGGCTGAGGCAGGAGAATTGCCTGAACCCAGGAGGCGGAGGTTGCAGTGAGCCGAGATCGCGCCTTTGCACTCCAGCCTGGGTAACGAGGGAAACTGTCTCAAAAAAAAAAAAAAAAAAAAAAAAAAAATCCTGACTTGAAATTTTGAGAGAAGTAGGAACTAAGGATGCAGCCGGAATGCATTAGCTCAGGAAGTTGAGCTTGTCCAGATTGTGGTCTCCTGGGTTTCTGTTGGCTACCACATTTATGTAACAACAGTCTCCTGTCAGAGCCCTGAAAGGGTTATGCAGATCTCTTGTTGATATTTACGGGTTCACGTGTTTGTCATGTCCCCTCAGCTAATTCGTAGTTAGTGTGGAGCCAAGTGACTTCTCTCACCAGCCGCAATGCCCCGCACCCACCTGTGCTGTCCTTGGAAAGCCTCGCTGGCCTTCCCTGGCAGCATAGGCTGTGGCTGATGGGATGGAAGGCCAGGTTGGCCAGCTTGACTCTTTAGGAGTGGAGCCTTTTCTTTTCTTTGGTCTGTAGTCACAGACAGCTTCCCAAGACCCTGCCTTCCTCCTTCTTAGAGCTTCAGCTGGGTCATAAGGAGTGTGCAAGTCTGAGTCTTCACTGTTAGTATCTTTGTTTATTAAAAGCCTGCTGCTGCATTAGCTCATGCCTGGACACCCTTTATGACTTGCAAGGTACTCTCAGGCTTTTCTTTTATGTAATACCCACAAGAAGCTTATGAGTTGTCCCCCTGATTTTTCAGATGTGGAAGCTGAGTCTCAAGCTTAGTACTATAATTTGCCTGAAATCATACAGTTAACTATTAAGCATGGGCTAGAATCCAGGTTGTGACTCTTGTGGTCCAGAATTTTTGCCCTCTACAGCAGCTGAGCTGCCTGCACTTGGTACCAAGATAGATGCCAGGGAAGTGGGAGCACAGACCTATCTTCATGTGTGTCCAGTCTGGTAAACTGGGCAAGTGGAAGACACAGACAGTTAATGGAATGCAGGTGGGGCCACCAGAGCTGTGCCACAGAGGACCTCTCAGGAAAAGCTAGAAGGGAGAGGAGGATGCCACCTAGTGGCAAAGAACCAATTCCTTGCAGTGGCATAGGATGATTTTCAAACACACTATGAGTTCATGGTTCTTTAGTAAAGGGCAATCTTGGCACCCTTAGTCCGGTTTTCTGCCATTAGTTAGTAAAGAATCCAGTTCCAACTCTTACCTGGTTCCTGGTTATCTGTACAGTCTCTTGGTAGATACTGGTGTTTGTACATAATACTTTTCTTTTTACTGTGAAGTGGTATATAGAGAAACTCTCAGTGGATAAACATTGGTAATTATTTCTTTTGAATGACCTTTAACTCACACTGTGAGTGAAATCCCTGCATATTTGCCTTGTAGCATCATGAAGCGTCCTTCTGTAGCTTATGTGGGTTGGGGCATGTAGTCTCGGGAGGTTAGCCAAGAAAACAGATAGTCACTTACCCACTCAGCAGACGTGGCTGTGGACTCCTGATGCTTCTGATGTTGCAGATGATTAGTCACAAGCAGGTGCTGCTCTGAGCCAGGGGCTGACCTGGGAGCTCACAGCATCTCTGGAAAGGAAGAGTAGCATTGTCCACTTTACAGTAAGGCAAGGAGACAGGCTCAGGAGAGGGGCAGCTTGTTCAGGCACCCATGTGATAAAAGTGCCCAGGCTGTTTGCGGTCCGCCACCTGCTGCCCGTGCTGTGCGTTTTTCCGTGCGTCCACGCAGCACTTGGCGTACCTTCTTTGTGTTGGGCACTGTTGTAGGCAAACAGATCGTGTCCCTGTCCTCCTCCTGATCGGGCGCCTTCTCAACAGGGACTTGAGGAAATAGGGCACAGACCATGTGATGTGACAGCTGGGGCTGCCTGCAGGGAGAGGTACCAGGCAGCAGTGGCTTGTGCAGGGGCAGGAATGCATTTGGTATGCCCCAGCATGACTGGCTAAGAGAGGATGGCATGGGAGTGTGGCCGGGATGAGGCCAGACAGGCAGCAGGGAGCCAGACCACAGAGGGCCTTGTAGACTGTGTACGTCGGGAGTGCTGTCCCAAACAGCAGTCTCTACAGCTCTCGCCCCTGGATTTTCAGTGCTTTCAAGCCTCAAGTAATGTAAGTGTCTGGATAAGTTTAGCCCTGAAGACAGAGAGTCCTGCAGGGAAGCAGTATAAACAGGCAGTGAAGGGCTCAGGATTGAGAGACAAAACCATATTGGAATCCAGGGCCTCTGTCCCCAGCTATTAGGCTTTGGGTGGTGGTGATTGAAACTTTCCGTGCCTCCGTAGTCTGTATGTATAAAAGGAGGCTAAAGGAATGCCTTCATTGTAGGGTAAAGTGCTAGAACAGTGCCTGGTGTGTCATCCTAGCCTGAAACAGGGTCGTGGTCAACTTGAGCATCATAAAAACTATGAACAGCAGGTCAGCATCACCTTTTCCAAATGCCCTGTGGCACAACAAAACTCCCTTTTACATACAGAATTCCTAAAACAGGAAGAGAAAATGAAAGAGTGGGGTGTGGAGATGGACCTGCCTGTCTCTGAGCATATCCTCGTCAAGGAAACCATTGCCCTCCCCACTGTATGCCCCTTAGCCAGTCTTAAGTGGTGACCAAACGGGGTGGGCCATGGAGTGAGTGGGAGCTTGGTGAGGTCAGCCAAGGAAAAGATGCCTCCTTAGGAGGAATGAAGCAAGGATTTCTCCCAGCCTCGGCAGAGGGCACATGGCATCCTTCCCAGCTGCCCTAGGGTGACCATACCTTTAAGCCTATGGCTTTGGTCAGCAGCGGTCACGGGTGCAATGTGTGTGCCAGGCACTGTGCTTGCGGCTTCTTCTCTTTGAATTTGCACAGAAGTGTAGGAGGGAAAATGGTGATGTTCTCATTTTAGAGATGAAGGAACTAGGGCTCAAAGAATTTAAGTAATTTGTCCAAAGTTACATCACAGGTAAACAGCATAAGCTGGAATTGACCAAAGTCTGTCTAATTCCAGAGCTGGGGTTATTCTCATGAACCTCAACTAGTAACTTGGAGTTCTTGGAGCCGTCAGAGAGAACAGAAGGTTGTGGAGAGTCTTCCATGTGGCCAATGCAGCTGTAGTAAGCAGCCCAGCAGGGCCCAGATGGCCTTACCCTTGGCATAGCCTTGCCACCCTGTGCCAAAGTAGAAGGGCACAGCAGCCACTTGTGTCTACCTTGTCCTTTGGGGTTTTGTGCCAGGGGAGGGCATGTCATCTCGTCGAACTACCTTGTGGTAACTATGGCAAGGGATCGGCGAGGTGACCTGGTTTTGAGGAAGTAGACGCTCGAGGGTGTTAAAGGACTTAACGCACTGTGAATGTCAGAGCTGGAGTCCAGAACCCTGGCCAGGTTCCTCCTCCTCCGCACTGTGCCGCTGCCCCTGCCGCATTCCTCATGGAGTTAAGGGGAAGAAGAGGCTGTTCTGGATAAAGACCAGCAGTTCTCAGTGCATTAGAATTGCTTGGGAGCCATTCTGCTTTTCAGAAAGTGCCCAGCCCTTGCCCAGGATAGTTCATTTGGAATCTCTGGCAGGAGTCTAAGCCTCTCTAAAGCCCTCTGCTTCCCCGCCCCCGCCCCGCATGATGAGCACATGCAGCCAGGGTTGAGAACCACTGGGCTCATTGGATTTATTTGATTTCTTCTCATCCCGGTTTCCTTCCCATTTTGTGGGCCATTTGCCTAATGGAATCACTAGCGCCATTTCTTTTCCCTGTTCCATAGGCATCATACATAGTTGAGTATGTTGTTGAGTTGAGGAGGAACACACAAGGACGTGCCCCTGTGGTGTTTCTCCATTGCATTTCCTCCTGTCTGAACTTCCTCTGCTCTCTGTTCTGTGAACATGCTGCAGTGCACCATCTGTCTCCTGCACTCGTTTGTTGTGGACAGCAGGGGCCCTCTTGGTCTCTCCTGTGTTCCCATGGCCAGTCACATTCTAGGTGTGAATATAAGCTTCTCTGCTGAATGTCTCATGGTAGAACAACAGGATGTATGGTTACGCCGGCCTATTTCTTTTTTAACTCACTAAGCTAAGAACTTTTTGTCAGTGTAGCATTTTTTTTCTCCTATGCACCTGCCTGGCTGTGCTTTTAGTGACGACTTAAAATCTCCGAAGGGTTGGGAGACCTAACTGATGGAACTTTTTAGTGAAAAGTGAAACAAGAATGTATGTTTCATAACTGTGTCTTAATGGAATTTCCCCCTTTCCCTCTTTTCCCTTCTCCATTCAAAATGATTAAGAATGTTATACAAATGCCAAGGGAGAGAATGGTATAGAAGAATATCCAGATGTTAAAGAAATACCCAGTAATGAAGAACGTCTGTTAGATTTTAATAGGGTAAGTGGACTGTCCTCCTCCTTATTATTAACTTAAAAACGGCCACTACCTCCACTTGTCACTCTAGTCAAAAACCTGGGAGTCATCTGAGTGGACCCACCTCTCCCAGGAACCAGCCAGGTCTGTGGGTGCAGACTTCCTCTTCTCTGGCCTTTGGTTTGGGTCTGCACCAGCCCCCCTAACCCCCATGACTGTTGACTGACAGTGCTTCCTGAAGAATCCCCAGCCCTCTCCCCAATCCTGGCTCCACTCTCCTGCCAGAGGGCATTCTGTTAAAAATGCAGAGCTGACCCTGTTGCTCCTGGGGTGGGCACTGTTCATTTTTTTGTTTACCTATTAAGTGAGAAACCTAACCTTTTCGTCTTTCAAAGTACACCACGAGGCAGTCTTTCCAGTGTGCTTTTTGCCGCTGTCCTGGCTTCTACAGAACGACCCCGCCCCTCCCGTGTCCTCGCTGCACTCTGTGTACAGCTCTTCTTGTTGCAGCTAGAGCCTTGAGCTGCGCTGGATTTCTGCATGTCTGCCTCTTCCACAAGCCTGTGGGCAGTGTGGAGGCGGGTACAGGGCTTGTGCCTGGTTTAGTCCAGTCTCAGACCCTCCCCAGTTAAGCAGGTTGGCAGGCAAATGAACCTCAGGAAAATTCTTTTTCTTGAGAATGGATTGTCAGTGTATTAGAGTTCTGCAGAGGGACAGAACTAATAGGATAGATATATAAAGGGGAGCTTATTAAATATTAACTCACAGGATCACAAGGTCCCACAATAGGCCATCTGCAAGCTGGGGAGTGAGGAGAGCCAGTCTGAGTCCCCAAACTGAAGAACTTGGAGTTCGATGTTCGAGGGTAGGTACCATCCAGCACAGGAGAAAGATGTAGGCTGCGAGGCTAGGCCCGCCTCACCTTTTCACGTTCTCTGCCTGCTTTTTCTAGCGGAGCTGGCAGCTGATTAGATTGTGCCCACCCAGATTAAGGGTGGGTCTGCCTTTACCAGCCTACTGATTCAAATGTTAATCTCCTTGGGCAACACCCTCCCAGACACACCCAGGATCAATGCTTTGCATCCTTCAACCCAATCAAGCTGACACTCAATATTAACCATCACAAGTCCACCCCTTGTCAACTTGAATCCATACACATCTCCTGAGAATATACATAATCAAATAAAGACAATAATGTCATAATTATACCTAACATAACACAACTATCCTTCATTATTGAAACAAATCAATCCCCAACCCAAATACTATTACATAAAGTGAACAGTACTTAAACGCTGATACGAAGTCAATAAATCGTGTGTCAGCCGGCTGCAGTGACTCATGCCTGTAATCCCAATACTTTGGGAGGCTGAGATGGGCAGATTACCTGAGGTCAGGGGTTCGAGACCAGCCTGGCCAACATGATGAAACCTCGTCACTATTAAAAATACAAAAATTAGCCTGGCGTGGTGTTGCACACCTGTAATCCCAGCTACTCAGGAGGCTGAGGCAGAAGAATCACTTAGACCTGGGAGGCAGAGGTTGCAGTGAGCTGAGATCGGACCACTGCACTCCAGCCTGGGCAACAGAGCAAGACTCCATCTTAAATAAATAAATAAATCTTATGTCACATGATAAAGGAAAAAAATAAAATGAGATTTTTCTTAGTATAAGTTTATACATGCACAAACATGTTTAACAAAAGGAGGAGAAAATACGACAATTACATTACTCATTTCTTTTTTTTTTTTTTTTTTAAATATGGAACGCTTCACGAATTTGCGTGTCATCCTTGCGCAGGGGCCATGCTAATCTACTCTGTATCGTTCCAATTTTAGTATGTGTGCTGCCGAAGCGAGCACAACAGTACTCATTTCTACAGCTGATCATGTGGTCATAGCTAGTGTTGGTGATGACCTTCTCCCACCCATTCTGTATTCCCTTTGCCTTCAGCAGGTACCTCAGCAGGTTTTGGTTTTTTGGTCCCCCCGCCCAGTGGAATGACCCAAACCTTCATTCCTGAAGGGTCTGGGCCACTTGTAGTCCTGTCTGGATTGGGCTGTTGTGGTTTCTCATTGACGTTAATCACAGGGCATGTGATAAAGTTGACACCCAGTATTAACTGTCACAATTAGTGTTCATTCGAGTCCTGTGAGAACTGTCTTCAGTCCCCTGTAGCACTGTCCACATCCCGCTGCTCAGTGACCTGTCCGGCTCCACACATTGAGGAAGATGTTTGAGGCCCCCACCAGCTCTCTCCTCAGTGAATAGTTCACATCATCCTCCCAGCCTCGAACCCCAAACCGAGAAGTTCCTCAGTCCCCCTCTCATCTTCCACACACGGTCCGCCTGCCAGTCCTATTCCGCCTCCCAGCCACATCCTCACACTTCTCTTCGTCCATCATTACCATTGTTCAGACCACTGTCCCTGCTCCCGAATAGCTGCCATGGTCTTTTCATTTTCCTTCCTGCTTCTGCCATCCTTCTCCAGCCGGTTCTCCATGCAGCAGACAGAATGACCTCACCAGCAGTCTCTTGGTTAGTCCTCACAACTACCCTGTGAGCTAGGTGCTGTCGTCACGCCTGCTTTGCAGAATAGGAAACTGAAGCACAAAAAGATCAAGCACCAAGCATCTCGGGTCAAAGAGCCACATGTTAAGTGTGGACCTGAACTCTGAACCTCAGCAGTCCGGCTCTGGGATCCATACTCCTCACCATGATGTTGCTTTGCTATTGCATTTGAGACAGATTCAGACTCCCTGCCATGGCTCTACAGCTCTGTATTTTTGCCCCTACCTGCCTTTGACCTCATCTGCCTCTGCTCTCCCCTTACCAACTGTGTGGCTTTTCTGTGCTCCTGCCTCAGGGTTCTCAACCAGGGACAATGCTGCCATTTGGAAACAGGGTGGGAGTGCCGCTAGTTACTATGCCAGGAGTGAGGTGAGCTTTGGTAATGACTATGACTGGGGAGGAGCTGCCCCTGCATCTAGTGTCCTGGCGTCCAGAGTCGCTGACCATCTGGTGTAGGGGCACAGTCCCACACAGCAGTGTTGGCACCTCTGTATGGCTCTCTTCTCAGCTGAGGAGGTCTCTTCCCAAAAGAACCACCTTCCCAACCACGCCCATCTGTGCGGTGCCACTACGACCCACAGTGTGTTGGTTTGCTCACTCCTCTCCCCAGCGGGCACGGCATGGCCCTTCCACTGCTGGGGTGCCTGTGCCCAGTTCCTGGTGTGTAGCAGGTACTCAGAGACTTTTGAAAATGAAAGAGTTCTTTCTCCTACCCTAACATAACTAACATTTTGTCCAAGTGGCTGAACATGTGGAATTAGGATTTTGGACCCTTAACGAATCAGAGAGGAGAGGCTGTTTTGCTCTCAAACAGTGGTACTCTGCATTTCTGTAACTCTACAGGAAAACACCAATGATATATTTCTTCTCTGCATATAAATAAAGAATATCTCAGCCTTTTCAAAAAAAAAAAAAGATCTTTTTGATCTGTTCAAAATTGTTTTAATCTTAGGTGTCTTCTGTTTATGAAGCAAGATGTACAGGAGAGAGAAACTCTGGAGCAAAGTCAGATGGCTTCCGCAGAAAGACGTGCTCCAGCGCCAGCGCCACCTCGGAAGAGACAGGCTCAGAAGGCGGAGGCGAGTGGGTGGGCCCTAGTGAAGAGGAGCTCTTTTCTCGAACTCATCTCTAAACCTGCAAAGTAGTACAAATTACTGTTTAAAAATGATATGTGATGGAAAATTACTCTTCTGTGAGACCTGTTAATCTAAAACAACAACTTAGGTTTCCTCTTCAATTAACTGATTCAGATCGGTAATCATTATCTTTCTCTTCTTGCTTATTTTAGAGTTGAGGACAGCTATCCTGTTAAAGATTTTTTTTTTCCCAGCTGTTAAATTCTTGGCTATTTGAAATAGACTAGATTGTGTTGTCAAATCAAGAATGGGTGTGCATGTGCTTGTCTTAGAAGTATCACTGCTTTTTGCATCTTAACTGCAGTTAATTTTCCTTCTGACTGCAGTTATATCACTATGACCTTATTAGCATTGCAGTGTCAACAACCACTTCTGCTCTTCAGAGACTTCAGCTTTGGAGCATTTAGGCTTCGTTCTCTAAGAACTGGGATATCCATTCTTACCCTGCAGTGGCTTAGTGCCTTTCTGAAGGCGAAAGGGAAGCATGGGTGACTCAGCTGTGGTCTCCATTCAGTCAAATCTCATGTACATTTGAAATAGGAACCACAAGGGTGTGCTTTTAGAGACTTACAAAATACTGTGTTTTCTATCTTAGGATTTTTTTTTTCCCCTAAAGTATCATGGAAGATACTATGGCTTGTGACTTTCTTGCTAACTGAAGAAGCCAAGGATTTGGGGTGTGGGATCGTATGTGAGGCACAGTGGGGTTAAGGGTGCATACTCTTACCTGTATGACTGTTCTCATACTGCAGTTTCATTTCCACCAGAGTCCCGTGCAGGGTTCTTTGTGGTGAGTGTTACATATGCAGTAAGGACCTTAGTTGCATATTGTTATTTTCTGGTGACTTGTGTTGAATTGAAGCCCCCAAAACTTGAAATTGTGAATATTTGACATGCAATAAAGGCCACCTCGTCACCCAGAGAAATCTTGGGCTGCTGCAGCTAGCTGCTCCTTGGCTGTGATGTAGTATAGCTTCAGTCTCATTTTGTGTTTGAGAGAATGTTCTGGGCAAGTTCTGTGTGTGGTGGGTTGGGGTGGGTAGAGTCAGGAGTTTTCCACATCCCTGTGTGGTTGCTGTGCTGATTGTCCTCCATGGGACTGGCTTCCAGCTGTCCTCGGTGAGCCTGGGAGAGCTGGCACATCTTGTGAGTGGACTGCCACTCCATGGGACTGGCTTCCAGCTCTCGTCGGTGAGCCAGGGAGCCGGTGCATCTTGAGTCGTGTCTGGGCATGATGATCCGCTCCTCCAGCTCTCACGGCATTGTGCAGCAGGCTGAAGCCAGGAGGAGCAATATTTGCAAAACCTCAACAGTTTAAATTGTTTTTCTTTTTTTTCCTTTTTAACCAACTCATTATTTGAAAAACAAAAAGCAAAACAAACACCACCACCACCACGTAATCTGTGAAATCAGTGTAGCAAGTCTGGAACATCAGGAATGGCAGGAAAGTCTGATATGGTCTAGACAGCTTCACCAGTAATTTTGGCAGACAGTAAACACACGTTTTATTAGCTGGGAGCTGAACTGGCTGTGGAATCTATGATTTGCTTTGAACATTTAGGTTTTGTTGGCTTTTTCCTAATTGATAACACAGAAAGTACCATCAAAGACTGTGGAGTGGCTGAGGTTGTGCGTGTCCTCACTGAGAGAGACCTGGGGTGCCCGCCGGGTTGATCTTACCACATTAGGGTTTATTTTTATACAAATCTTTTGACACTTTAAGGTGGGTTTGTGTGTGTGTGTGTGTGTATGTGTGTGTGTGTGTGTGTGTGCATGTGTAAGGTTTTATGTTGCTGTTATTTATTTACGAACTTCAGATACGTTTTTATGTATTTTTCATTCTTCTGGAGCTTCCTAAAAATTGATAAGCATCTGCACTGAAATTTAACAGCAAAGGTAAAAAAGGATTGAAAGTTGCAAATTCCTCATATCACTACAGTGAGGATTATTCTAGAAATTGTTGCTTATGCAGCAAAGACCAAATAAATAGATTTCAGACACCACCTTGAGCACAGTTGATTTTGGACAGCTGCTGTTGATGAGGAAAGGGCTCCAGGTGGCACAGGTGCAGACCTCCTCAGACACGGGTGAGGAGACGGCACCTTCCACGGGGGAATGGGACGGATTCGAAGTGAGCAAAGGGGTTCACAAATCGTATATTTATTTGTTTTCATAATTAAGTAGCTGAAGCTCAGAGGCTTCCAGCAACAAAGATGAAAAGTGTGGTTTTTTTTTAGTTTTGTGAATGGATGATCACAAAGAAAGCATCTTTAAAAAGTTGGCAAACGCTGAAACGCACTGTGGTATGAAGCGCATTGCATATCCATAGCACTGAAGTATCAGTTTCCATTCCTGGGCTGAGATTTTTTCCCCGTGGTTGTATTGTTCTGATTTCACGTACACCAGAGTAACTGATTTTTTGTTTTGTTTTGTTTTCTTGTGGAGTTAACACCAAATAAAAATTTTAAAAAAGAGTTTGTTGTTTTTATTTCTCATAGCAAAGATTCTTTTGTAAAGAACTCCGGCTTCCTTTTACTCATGATCATCAGTGGAAGAGCAGTTGCCCAGTTTGCTCTGTTACATTTGTTCTCGATGGAGGTCCTTTAGCTCTCCCTGCAGGCACTGCTGAAAACGTGCAGCGTTGCTAATGAAGACAGTGGCTGGGGCCTGCTGAGAAATGAGTGGGCCCTCCCCATCTCGCCCCCAGCACACATGGGGGCTGCTACCTGAGTCTGCAAAACACAGCATCTTTGTCCATAGATGGTAGACAAAGCTCAATCATTTCGTTTCCTTCTGGGGAAAAAATTAAATATTTATATATGTTAATAGGATTGATATTCATTGTGGGGAAAAAAAATCAGTGTGTTTTTAAAGAAGTATAAGGGAAAAGGAAAACTCATGTACTTAGGTCACTTTGAGACATGGACTGCGAACATTTGTGCAAAGCCCTTTGCAGGCGTCTGAATGGTATATATGAATGCCTATACAGAGAAATTGACATCAGAGTGTACTATACTTGTTCTTCTGTAACATCGGAAACAGGTTTCTACTCAGGTGTCTTCATATCCGTAATTATACATAAAACTACATAATTGTTTTTACAGCTGTATTATGTAGATTTAACAGGTTCCTCATTGAGAATTCTTTTCGGTTGTTTATTCAGCATCTGAATAACGTTTCTATGGACATCTGTAAACATATATGAGGGGACTTTTAAAAGTTCATGGAAAATGGAATTAAAAGAAAAATCAAAAAATATACACTTTATATCTCAACATAAGTTCCATCAAGTTTAAGATGCTTTTGTCAGCCATAATACCATACTACCAACCATTCAGTCTATCCCCGAAGAACTGAGGGTCCTGGAAATGCATCCATGTCAGTGCAGTCTCCACATTGTTAATGAGGAAAAATGGGTGCCCTTGGCAGATTTTTAAGATTAGGAAACGAAAAATCAGCAGGAGCCAAATCAGAACTGTAAGGTGGATGCCTCGTGACTTCCAATCGAAACTCTTGGAAAGTTGCCCTC
Organism: Saimiri boliviensis; assembly: GCF_048565385.1. NCBI lineage: Eukaryota > Metazoa > Chordata > Mammalia > Primates > Cebidae > Saimiri > Saimiri boliviensis. Next base: position 5,926,284 of record NC_133451.1, on the reverse strand, counting down.
GTTTGATGGAGCAGGAGCGCTGCCATGGTGGAAAGAACTCTGGGAGACTTTCCCGGGCATTGTGCTGCCAGCTTTGGCTAACGTTGACAAAGCACTTGGAGTAAGCAGGTGTTACCATTCTTTGGTCATCTAGAAAGTCAGCACACACACACGGTGCCTTGAGCATCCCAGGAAACTGTTGTCTGACCTCTGCTTTGGACCCGTCTGCATTTGCTGTGACAGCACCCATCCCACCTCTCGGGAGCCAGGGCTGTGATGGCGCTTTGTCTTCAGGATTGTGCTGGTAAAGCCGCGTTCCATCTCCTGTTACTGTTCTCAGAGGGTATGTTTTAGGATCTTTATTTCTCTTGTTTAAAATTTCCCTTGAAAGCTCTGCTCCTGTCTCCAGCTGACCTGGGTGCAGTGGTTTGGCAGCCATTGAGTGGCAAGTCTGCTCCTCGTCATTCATTTTTCAGTCAGATCGTGTAAGACCACCTGAGGTGTCTGTGGTGTTGGCTGTTGTTTCTGCTGTTAATCATTGGTCCTCTTTGATTCAGGCATGAATCAGATTAATTTTTACCTCACAAATTGAGGAGGAGGTCTCATCTTCACCGTTGTCTCGTCTTTCTTAAAACAAGTTACCCGTTGTGAAACCTGTGATTTTGGTTGGGGGGCGGGGGCATTGTCCCCATACGTTTTTTGGTAAGAAATGGATTTTCACATTCTTCCACCCAAGCGTCACCGTAACTTTGATGTCTGTTCTGGCTTCCGTTTTTAGCAGAATTCATGTCGCTCTGCTAGGTGCTCTTTTTAAACACTGTCGTGCTCTTCTTAGCGCCTCAGACTAGATTTTGTCCAGACATGTTATAACAAGTTAGTACAAGTTGATTTTCATGCAAGAAAATTTTGAAATCTGTGCATAGTGCTTTTTTGGAGACAGTCTCCGTCTGTCCCCCAGGCTGGAGTGCAGTGGCATGATCACTGTAACCTCAAACTTCCCTAATAGCTGAGACTAGAAGCACATGCCACCACGCCCAGTTCATTGTTAAACTTTTTTTTTTTTTTTTTTTGAGACGGAGTTTCGCTCTTGTTACCCAGGCTGGAGTGCAATGGCGCGATCTCGGCTCACCACAACCTCCGCCTCCTGGGTTCAGGCAATTCTCCTGCCTCAGCCTCCTGAGTAGCTGGGATTACAGGCACGTGCCACCACGCCCAGCTAATGTTTTGTATTTTTAGTAGAGGCGGGGTTTCACCATGTTGACCAGGATGGTCTCGATCTCTTGACCTCGTGATCCACCCGCCTCGGCCTCCCAAAGTGCTGGGATTACAGGCTTGAGCCACCGTGCCCAGCCGTTTTTAAACTTTTTGTAGGATCAGAGTCTGCCTGTGTTGCCCAGGCTGCTCTCAAATACTTGGCCTCAACCCATCCTTCCCGCCTCAGCCTCCCAAAGCGCTGGGATTATAGGACTGAGCCACTGCCTCTGGCAATAGCACAGGCCACAGCTGGCCCACCACCCGATACCTTTTGTTTTTGAGACGGAATTTCACTCTTGTTGCCCAGGCTGGAGTGCAGTGGTGTGATCTTGGCTCATCCTAACCTCTGCCTCTTAGGTTCAAGTGATTCTCCTGCCTCAGCCTCCTGAGTAGCTGGGATTACAGGCATGTGCCACCATGCCTGGCTAATTTTGTATTTTTAGTAGTGACGGGGTTTCTCCATGTTAGTCAGGCTGGTCTTGAACTCCCAACCTCAGGTGATCCACCCACCTTGGCCTCCCAAAGTGCTGAGATTACACCACCACACCCAGCTCCCAATACCATTTTTAAAGCCCTTTCCCACTAATTTGAAAGAGTGCGGTGGTGTGATCTTGACTCACTGCAGCCTCCATCTCCTGGAGCTCAAGCTATCCTCCCGTCTCAGAAGAGGAAATCTGACATCACAGACTCCACGGAGTGTGATAAACAACCCTGGGGTGTTTTTAGAACAACCCTGGAGTGGAGTGTAAAGGCCTCTCTGCCTGTTTCACTTAAAGTGCTCTGGCCTTGGCCCATGTGACTGCTGCTGCTGCCGCCACTGCCACCCTAGATGCCACCCTGGCAGGTTTGGTATACATGCCATGAGTGGCTATGGCAGTGCCCAGGAGGCCTGCATCTACCAGCAGTCCAGGAACAGAAAGGAAGCTCCTGCCCCTGGTTCCTCTTAAAAGCAGCCAGTCAGATGGCATCACAAGCTGAGCACTGTTGTGAACACAGATTGGGAAATTAGCTGCTGTTTCAGAGCCCAATTCTAGCCTTACATCACTGTGTGTTTAATTTCATTTTCAGGGACAGTTGCCTTAATTGTCAAGCTGGTACTGACGCTGCCCCCTAATGTTTGGTTGGTGTTGGTATTGTCTGTGCTAATCATCGTTAACGGCCGATACTGAGGGCCCACTGGCTGCCATGCATTCTAAGCACTCTTGAGTGTTAACTAGCCACCCTTTGAGGGAGCTTCAGCTGCCCCATTTTATAGATGAGGAAACTGAGGCACAGTGGGGCATTAGGCACTTGCAGTCTCTTACCTGGTGGGTGCTGGAGCCCGGATTCACCTTGGACACTGACTACAGAGTCCATTTAACGCGGAAACCTCCATTGCACAAAATTCCACTAATTGTAAATTATGTATTATTGCTGGGTGCGGTGGCTGATGCCTGTAATTCCAGCACTTTGAGAGGCCAAGGTGGGCATATCACCTGAGGTCAGGAGTTTGAGACCAACCTGGCCAACATGGTGAAACCCCCGTCTCTACTAAAAATACAAAAATTAGCCAGACATAATGGCAGTTGCCTATAATCCCAGCTACTTGGGAGGCTGAGGCAGGAGAATCGCTTGAACCTGGGAGATGGAGGTTTCAGTAAACCAAGATTGCACCATTGCCCTCCAGCCTGGGCAACAAGAGTGAAACTCTGTCTCAAAAAAAAAAAAAAAAAAAAAATAGCCAGGCATAAAGGTGGGCGCCTATAATCCCAGCTACTAGGGAGGCCGAGGGAGGAGAATCACTTGAACCCGGGAGGTGGAGGTTATAGCGATCTCAGATTGCGCCACTGCACTCCAGCCTGGGCAACAGAGCAAGACTCCATCTCAAAAAAACCCCAATTAGGTATTGTCTGGGCACTTGAGGGAGTCCTGCTCTGTGAGCCCTGGTTGTGTACCCTTGGGCGAGTTACTCAGTCGAGCACCTTGGTATCTTTAGATGTAAATGGAGATTGTAATCGGACTGTTAATCCTAAGAGCTGGTTGTAAACATGAAATAGTCCATCTGCATACATGCTAGAGTGCAAACCAGACGTACCTGAGACAGATCTCCATCAACCTAGAATTGTATTTTGCTGAGGTTAAGGACACACCCGAGAGGTCTGTGCCTTCCTCCAAAGATGATTTTGAGGGCTTCAGTCTTTAAAGGGGAAAAGTGGGCTGGGGGAGGGAGACGGAGAGGGTGTGGTCTCATGACTGAATGTTGGGAGAGAAAAGGCGCAGGTAAGGGAGTAGTCAATTATATGCCCGTACTCAGCAAATCCTCACTTTACGTAAGGTACGGTGAACGTAGAGTAGCTGCCTGTGGAGATAGCTGGCTTTTTTTTTTTTTTTTTTGACAGGATCTGACGCTTACCCAGGATGAAGTGCAGTGGTGTGATCTTGATCGTGGCTAACTGCAGGCCTCAGCCTCCCAAGTAGCTGGGACCACAGGTGTGCGCCATCACACCTGGCTAATTTTTGTATTTTTTTGTAGAGACGGTTTCACCATGTTGCCCAGGCTGGTCTTGAACTTCTGGGCTCAAGCAATGCTTCCGTTTCGGCCTCTCGAAGTGCTGGGATTACAGGCGTGAGCCACTGTGCCTGGCCTGTCTTGCCTTTTCTCTTAGCTATCTGCTGAGGAACATAAGGAATTGCAGCTTCTTGCGTGACTCCATTCTCAACTTCTTCCTTTTAGCACAGTGAATCACGGTCCCAAGTTTTGATTTTCCTTTCACACTGGACACACAAAAAAGCAAAAACAGAAATGCAGAGAAGCTGCAGCACCAAGTCCAGAACGAAGGGGAACATCACACCTTTGCAGGCTGCCCCTCACTTCCTGCCCTTCCCCTGTGCCAGCCAAGCACTTTACAGGCCCTCGTTGGGTCTGCAGCTCCAGGCCAGCGAGGTCAGTGGAGCCGTCCGCCCGGGTCAGCAGGGGTTGGCGGGTCAAGCCCCGCAGAGGCCGGTAATCCAAGTGCCGACAACAGTGCTGTCGCCATCATCCCAACTTGAAGGGAGATCGCACTGTCACTGTCCCTTTGAGACAGGAAACCAACTCCTGCAGCTGTCCCTGGCACCCTGTGGTGGCTGAGCCAGAGGGCAGGGGCCAAGGCAGCAGCAGAGCCAAGTACACCCACCAGGGCCGAGGGCTCTGGCCGCCATGCCTATCAGGGAAGATGGTGGTGTGAGGGTCTCGGCCTTGCGGTGAGGGGGCAGGCACACGGTCTGCCACTTCGTATCATAGTCCAGGGGTGGGGAAGAGCCCCCCCTCTGGCCCCGTCACAGATGGGGACAGTGACCCCTTCCAAGTGAGGCCACATTTTGAGGCTAAGGAGCACGTGAAAGATTGGTCCTTGACAGTGCTGAGGCCAGGAGCCCCTGATGTGTGAGTTTGTGTGGGATGTTGTCCCTGAGGAGGGATGATAGGAAGAGCTCCCACCTCATGAGCTGTGACCCTGAGCCACTAGCTCTCTTAACTATGAGATGGGGACCCTCCTGTCTCTCAGGGATAGGGGAGAACTGGCAGGCAAAGTGTCTGCTCATCTCCCTGAATTGAATACAGGCTCCCTCCCAGGGTGGTTTTGCCATCCCCACATGGTCCCTCCCAGCCCTCACAGTGGCCACCAGCAGTGCTGTCCCTCCTGCCGGGGGCCCTAGAGGGAGGAAAAAGACGTGAGTCCTGGGACTGGGCAGGAAGACAGGTCAGTCCCCGCTCCAGGAGCTCCTGGGGTCCTCGGATGTACCCTGCTCTGACCGAGCTATGGGTAGAGCAGATCTACGTCCGGCCCAGCAATCCCAGGGTGTCTGTCACCAAGGCTCAGAGGCCACAGGCCTGGCCCAGGAGCACCCAGCGGGGGTGGTGAGCCAGGGTCCACCGATGGCTCATCTGATGCCCAAGGGCCGTGCTGAATTCACATTACAGTGGCCTCCACAGACCAGTGTGTGCCCCCCGCCACCTCTGCCCCTCCCAGTTGGCCAAATCCCACACCTTCAAGCCCTCAGATGGGAGTCAGAAGCCACCAAAGAACTGAAGTCTGGGAACCCACCTTGGGGCTCTCAGGATTCACCCTGGCATGTGGCTGGGCACAGGCCTCTCTGGGAGGCTGCAGGCTGGGACCTGAGGGCGACCGCACAGGCTGCCTGCACTTTGTGCGCAAAGCTAGGAGCATTCTTCAGTGAAGAGGAGGCAGCACTGCGAGAACCCTGGACTGGGGACTACGACCACAGACTCAAGGCCGGGGTGCCCCAGGGCTCGCTGGGGGCTTTAGGGAGCCCTGACTCTCTCCTGGGTCTGCCTGTCAGCTGCCGTGCAGCGGGCAGCCAGACCCTCTGGGGCCTGAGGACACCGTTTGTGGCTCTACTCTAGATCCAATTCCCAGGGATCGCAAATGTCAAACATAACCACTTTGACCTCCCACAAACTGCCTTGGATAACAAGTGACCATGCTCGCTGGAGCTCCACCCTGGACTGCCTGGCACATGCCCGGCTTTACCCAGGCTCTCTGCTCAGGCCTTACCACCACCCTGGAGTGATGGACGGGGGAATTGCTCAGACAGACTAGGTAGGGACTCCACCAGTGACAAAACGAATTTGCAGGCCCTGGCTCTTAGCTAGAGCGCTGCACGGCATGCATGCAGCTGGTTGCTGCCCGCATGCCCTCACTGATCTTGGTGCCACACCCTTTGCCTGGAGGTCCTGCCGCAGCCCTTGCTGCTCCATAAGGCCTTACGAGGGATGCAGGGTGAGCCCGTCCCCTCTCTGCCATAACACGCAGGTGTTCTGCAGACACCTCAAGGGAGCCTTTGCTGCCCACTTCCCTGCCTCTTCCCAGCTCTCCACCCACCTTGCTGCCGCCTCTTCCCAAGCTGGCGAGGAACTGGAGAGCCTGGCCCTTCGGGTGACTTCCTCCGACAGAACTCAGTTCCTCCAAGTGCAGATGGGTTCCTGCTGCTTCCCAGGGTTGGTGGCATCACGCACTGGAGCAGGAGGCCTCGTTTTTCTACTGACCCGTGCTTTGACCTTCCAGAGTTAACACAGTGTGAACGGGGACAGGTTGGGGTTGTTTGTGATAAGGTTTGGCCCTGTGACCCCACCCAAATCTCATGTTGAATTGTGATCCCCCGTGTTGGACGTGGGGCCTGGTGGGAGGTGACTAGGCCTGGGGGGTGGTTTCCAGTGGTTTAGCACCATCCCCCTATTCTGGTTGTTTGAAAGTGTATAAGGCCGGGCACGGTGGCTCAAGCCTGTAATCCCAGCACTTTGGGAGGCCGAGGCGGGTGGATCATGAGGTCAAGAGATCGAGACCATCCTGGTCAACATGGTGAAACCCCGTCTCTACTAAAATACAAAAAATTAGCTGGGCATGGTGGCGCGTGCCTGTAATCCCAGCTACTCAGGAGGCTGAGGCAGGAGAATTGCCTGAACCCAGGAGGCGGAGGTTGCAGTGAGCCGAGATTGTGCCATTGCACTCCAGCCTGGGTAACAAGAGCGAAACTCTGTCTCAAAAAAAAAAAAAAAAAAAAAAAAAAAGAAAGAAAAAGAAAGTGTATAGCACTTCCCCCTTTCCTGTCTCTCCTCCTGGCCATGAGAAGACATGCCTGCTTCCCCTTCACCTTCTGCCATGATTGTAAGTTTCCTGAGGCCTCCCCAGCCGTGCTTCCTGTACAGCCTGCAGCACTGTGAGCCAATTAAACCTCTCTTCTTTTCATAAATTTTCCAGTCCCAGTTATGCCTTTATAGCAGTGTGAGAATGGACGAATACAGCTGTCTTCATGTTGATATTAACCTGCTAATTAGGAAGAAAAAGACGTCTCTAGGTCTTGGTCTCCCCAACAGCAAAATTTGTGGGTGGACCACTGCCACTTCAGAGAGCCCTCCCTCAGCAAAGACAAAACAAAAGCTCATGGGTGGTTTCTGGGCTGGGGCACTGGGCCTGGCAACTGGTGGCATCCAGGGTTTATGGAACAAATGGTGCTGGTACCTGCGGATGCCCTGGGACGACTCCTACTCCTCTCTCATTCAGACAATTGAGGGGAAGCCCCCCAAATTCAAGAGAGTGCCACCCTATATTAGGCCATTCTCACACTGCTGTAAAGAAATACCTAAGACTGGGTAATTTAAAAAGAAAAGAGGCTTAATTGGCTCACAGTTCCACAGGCTGTACAGGAAGCATGACGTCAGCATCTGCTTGGCTTTTGGGAAGTCCTCAGGAAGCTTCCAATCATGGCAGAAGGGGAAGGGGAAGCAGACGTGGCCAGAGCAGGAGGAGGGGGGACAGGGGATGTGCCACACACTTTTAAACATCCAGAGGTCACTAGAACTCACTATTGCAAGGACAGCACCAAGCCCTGAGGGACCCACCTCCATGATCCAAGCACCTCCCATTAGGCCCCACCTCCATGATCCAAGCACCTCCCATTAGGCCCCACCTCCATGATCCAAACACCTCCCATTAGGCCCCACCTCCAAGATTGGGGATTACAGTTCAGTAAACGATTTGGGCAGGAACAAATATCCAAACTGTATCACAATCCAGAGGTTGTGTTACTAAGATTTGCTTTCAGTTTGCTGAGTAGGCAGCAAGGAATTTCATGGCTCAGGTTGAAAGTATTTAGAAGAATGGGGGTAGTCACCATAGCAGCTCTCCAGGGATAGGCCGTAAGCTGCTGCCAACAGGGTTTGGAAACTTTCCTTTTTTCAACAACGTGTATCAAAGACCTACTATGCACTAGGCCCTAAACCTGATGCTGATGATACATTTTCTTTTTCTGAATCAGCCGCTCTCCCTTGGCTTTGGTTCTCTGGCAGTGATGACATCACATCACACGTTCCTCTTGAACCTCTCCTAGATAAACTTCTGAGGGCCTCTCCAGCCTGCTGCTACACCCCCTTTCGGAACTTTTCAGGAGTTTGAAGGATCTGGGTTAAGTCCCACTCTCTTCATGAGCAGAGGTGTCATTATCTTGCCCCCAAATTCCCCAGCCTGGCGATCCCCCCAGGAATCTCATGAAGTCATCAGGCTGGTTGTGCAGAGCGAAGCATGCTGGTCCCAGCTCTGTCGCGAACAGCAGCGTGGGACAGGGTGGCCAAGGAGGGAGGAACAGTCAGGGTTTATGCACTCGGGGTGCAGCCCTTCCTGCGAATAAGTTATGCGTTTCATTTGGAGGAGACGCAGCAGGGTCCGTTTCCACGCCCTGACTCTGCAGCTTGGCCCCTGGCAGTGTGGTTTCCTTCTGGGCAGTGTCCAGCTCTTCAGCAAGTGGCTGCAGATCAAAGAAAGCAGCGGAAACCTCTGCGGGGCACAGCCTCCCTGGGACTTCGCGGCTGGAACACAGTGTGGCGGGGGGAGCCCTGGCCGACACAGAAATGCACCCCCTCCCCTTTTCCAGGGTCGAGCCCACTCCCAGCCCTGTGGGAGGAGGGAGCAGGAAGAACCCAGGGTGTGGGGCCAGAGTGCCTGGCTCTAATTAATCCTGGTTTCCCTGTGTGGCCTTTGGCAGGTCTTTTACTCCCTCTAAGCCACAGTTTTCTCCTCTGTAAAGTTGGAGTTTTGCCACCAGGAGTGCCAATTTCTCCCTCAGTGCCCCCTAAAATCAGCTGCTCAAGCCATAGCAAAAGTATCTAGTGGTTTATCAGAATATGGATCTCAGTGTCACAGCTGGTTCTGGGTGGGATGTGTATGAGGATGTGGGAAGAGATGAGAATAGAGGGATGGCAGGGGCACTGTGAATGCTTCCTGGGGGAATCTGGTTTCACCCTGGAGGCAGCAGTGGGCACGAAAACATGGTGAGCAGGGGCACCATTTGTGTCCTGGACAGCAGTTAGGGGTTGTAGAATCTGCTGGTGCACTCTGGGCACCGTGGCTCACACTGGTAATCCCAGTACTTTGGGAGGCTGAGGCAGGAGGATCACTTGAGCCCACAAGTTGGAGACCAGCCTGGGTAATATGTTGAAGCCCCATCTCTACAAAAAAACACAAAAACTTAGCTAGGCATGGTGGCACGTCCTGTAGTCTCAGCTACTTGGGAGGCTAAGGTGGGAGGATCATCTGAGCCTAGAAAGTCAAGGCTGCAGTGAGCCGTGAGACCCTGCACTCCAGCTTGAGGGACAGAGTGAGACCCTGTCTCTAAATAAATTTTTAAAAATTTAAAAAAACACATAAAATAAATACTGCCTGTTGAACAGGTCTGGGGAAAAAATCCACTGATACACAGCAGAGAATCTGCTAGAACTTCTGTAGCTTTTAAAAGAAGATCACCATGGTGTTTTCTCCCTTCTCACAGTTGGATGAGCTCAGTGTATGAATGTGAACCCAGCACCAGGCTGGTGACCGGGCCTGGGGTCGGCCTGGTGTGGGGAGGGGTGAGCTGGGGTCCCACGCAGGCCACTGCCCTCCTCTGACCTGAGTCCCCTCGGCTGGAGGAAATGGAGCGCACCCGCCCCACCGCCAACGTGGCAGTGAGTTTGGTTATTCATTCATGGAAGGGAAGGCCCTTTGTAACTGTACACAAGGAATTAGCAAAGTCATCATTGCAGTCCGTTGAAAAAATAATAGGTCTCACCATTGTGCAACCCTAATATAAGCCAAGCACAGCGTGAGCCCTTTGGAACCAGGTTTAACAAACTGTAAAGAGACACTGTTAGAGAAACACTGGGCTCGCAGAAGATACTGAGGAATTGTCAGTGTTATCAGATGTGCTGACAGTATCATAATTAAGCTTCCAAAAAAGTCTTACTTTTTTTTTTTTTTTGAGACAAGAGTTTCACTCTTGTTGCCCAGTCTGGAGTGCAGTGGCGTGAGCTCAGCTCACTGCAACCTCCACCTCCTGGGTTCAAGCGATTCTCCTGCCTCAGCCTCCTGAGTAACTGGGATTATAGGCATGTGCCACCACACCCGGCTAAGTTTTGGTATTTTTAGTAGAGACGGGGTTTCTCCATGTTGGTCAGGCTGGTCTCAAACTCCCAACCTCACATGATCCGCCCGCCTCAGCCTCCCAAAGTGCTGGGGTTACAGGCGTGAGCCATCGCACCCATCCTAAAAGTCTTACTTCTAGAGGCATGTATAGAACAAGCTGAAGTATCTTCATATGAACTGACATATCTGAGCTATACTCTAAAGGAATCCAGGAAAACATGTGATAGGAAGAACACGGAGAGGAGAGAAGAAGGGCAGAACATTGCTCACTGTTGAGGCAGGCCTCAGGGGCTCATTAGGCTGCTCTCTACTGCGTATATATTTGACAGTTTCCATAATAAAAGTTGTTTTCAAAGAGTTTTTAGGCCGGGATGACACCTGTAATCCCAGCACTTTGGGAGGCCGAGGTGAGTGGATCATGAGGTCGAGAGATTGAGACCATCCTGACCAACATGGTGAAACCCCATCTCTACCAAAATTACACAAATTAGCCAGACGTGACAGACGCCTGTAATCCCGGCTACTCAGGAGGCTCAGGCAGGAGAAGAACCCAGGAGGCAGAGGGTGCAGTGAGCCGAGATCGTGCCACTGCACGCCAGCCGGGTGACAGAGTGAGATTCTGTCTCAAAAAACAAAACAAAACAAAACAAAACATTTTTTAAATGGCTTTCGAAGTCTAAGGCTGAAGGATCTCTTGAGGCTCAGAGGCTGAGGTGGGAAGATGGCTTGAGCCCAGGAGTTCAAGGCTTCAGTGAGCTATGATTGCAACACTGCACTCCAGACTGGGTGACAGAGCAAAACCTTGTCTTTAAAAAAAAAAAAAAAAGGAAGGAAGGAAGGGAGGGAGGGAAAGAAAAGAAAGAAAGAAGGCCGGGTGTGGTGGCTCACGCCTGTAATCTCAGCCCTTTGGGAGGTCGAGGCAGGTGGATTATGAGGTCAAGAGATCAAGACCATCTTGGCCAACACGGTGGAACCTCGTCTCTACTAAAAATACAAAAATTAGCTGTGTGTAGTGGTGGGTGCCTGTAATCCCAGCTACTCAGGAGGCTGAGGCAGGAGAATCTCTTGAGCCTGGGAGGTGGAGGTTGCAGTGAGCCAGGATCACGCCACTGCACTCCAGCCTGGGCGACAGAGCAAGACTCCATCTCAAAAAAAAAAAAGAAAAGAAAAGAAAAAAGATTTTTAAAATGTAAGAGATGGGAATAGCTTTCTGGCCAGCAATGGAGCATACTTCTGAAGACCCCAAGTAGAATCAAAAGGAAAAGTTGCAGCAGATGCTGGGATCCATTCTTACCCCTCACAGCCTGGTGGCCATCTAGCGGAGGGAGGAGGAGACAGGGACATTGCTGGTACCCACTGCCTGGGAAGCCCCGGAGAGTTCTCCAGGAGCCCACAGCAATCCCCAGGCTGCCGGGCATGCAGGGCAACCCCTCTCCCAGAGGCAGAGGGACAGGGAAGGGTTCTCCATCAGTGCTTTTCAAAAACAGGCCACCCGTTTCAGGGGGAGTATAAACTCAGCGTCCACGACGCTCCCAGGGTTGCTGGAAACCTTGCTGAACTTACTAGCTGGGCAGGTGTGGTAGAGGCGCTCTCCCATCCTTTCAGAGCTTGGGCCTCCCACCAGCCTTGAGCTCTACAGATCTGCACAGGCCTCCTCTTGCCACCACAGCCTGGGCTGTTAACAGAGCAAGACTCCATAAAAAAAAAAAAAAGAAAGAAAAAGAAAAGGCCAGGCACCATGGCTCAAACCTTAATCTCAGCACTTCGGGAAGGCAAGGCTGGTGGATCACCTGAGGTCAGAAGTTTGAGACCAGCCTGGCCAACATGCTGCAACTCCAGCTCTACTAAAAATACAAAAAATGTAGCTGAGCGTGATGGCAGGTGCCTGTAATCCCAGCTGTTCGGGAGGCTGTGGCGGGAGAATTGCTTGAACCAAGGAGGTGGAGTTTGCAGTGAGCCAAGATCGTGCCATTGCAAGACTCTGTCTCAAAAACAAAAACAAAAACAAAAACAAAAGAATCATGAGGTTTCCCTTGAAGGGTTTTCCTTGCCGTGGTATTCAAGAACATTCCAGGAGGCAGGCAGACTCCTTCCTCTAAAGATGCCTCATTGAGAAGGTAGACAGTTACATGCTTGGTACAACAGGCTGAGCCCCCACTGCTGCCAAGAGCTCTGGGCATTTGGAAACTGGAATTCCCGAGTTTTCGAGGCACTCAGCCGTTCTCTGCCCTGCAGTCAGGAGGATCTTTGCAAAATGCACATCTGATCTCATGCCCTCGAATCTACCTCCACTTCAGCTCCCAGCAGATGGGTCCTGCCCAGTGTCACTCCCTCCTGCTGCTGTGGTCTGAATATCTAATACCCCCCGCCCAACCCTGCAAATTTATATGTTGAAATCCTAGCCTCAATGTGCTAGTGTTAGGAGGTGGGGCGCTGGGGAGGTGATGAGGTCATAAGGGTGGATTAGTGTCCTCATAAATGAGACTCCAGACAGGTCCCTCACCCCTCCACCATGTGAGGACAGAATGAGAAGGCGCTGTCTAGGAACCAGGAAGTGGACCCTCACCAGATGCTGAATCTGCTGGAACTTCGATCTTCGACTTCCAGGCTCCAGAACAGTGAAAAATAAATTGTAGCTGTTGCTAAGCTCTGCAGTGTGCAGTATTGTGTGACGGCAGCCCGAGTGGACTGAGACACACCAGCACCACAGGGCCTTTGCACACCCTGTTTTAGCTGCCAAGGGTGTCTTTCTTCTCCAATTCCCCTGACTAATGCCAACCAGGCTTCAGGTCTCAGCTTCCCTCATGAGGCCAGTATATTAGTCTGCGATCACACTGCTAATAAAGACATGCCTGAGACTGGGTAATTTATAAACGGAAGAGGTTTAGTTGACTCATAGTTCAGCATGGCTTGGGAGGCCTCAGGAAACTTAACAATCATGGCAGAAGGGGAAGCAAACACGTCCTTCTTCACATGGCAGCGAGGAGAAGTAGAATGAACAAAAGTGGGGAAAAGCCCCTTATGAAACCAGCAGATCTCACCGGGTGCAGTGGCTCATGCCTGTAATCCCAGCACTTTGGGAAGCCGAGGTGGGTGGATCATCTGAGGTCAGGAGTTCAAGATCAGCCTGGCCAACATGTTGAAATCCCATCTCTACTAAAAATACAAAAATTAGCTGGGTGTGGTGGCGGGCACCTGTAGTCCCAGCTACCTAGGAGGCTGAGGCAGAAGAATCGCTTGAACCCGGGAGGCAGAGGTTGCAGTGAACCAAGATCCTGCCATTGCACTCCAGCCTGGGCAAAAGAGCAAGACTCCGTCTCAAAGATATAATTAAAATAATATAAATAACCATCAGATCTCATGAGAACCCACTATCATAAGAACAGCACGAGGGTAACTACCCCCACGATTCTATTACTTCCCACCAGTCCCTCCCATGACACATGGGGATTATGGGAACTACAATTCAAGATGAGATTTGGGTGGGGACACAGCCAAACCCTATCAGCCAACCATCTCCCATGCCCCAGTATATGTTTCTATGATATTTGTCACAGTTGCAGTATCTCTCGGAGTCATGTGAATCTTTGATCCTCACCTCCTTTTCTCCCTGAGACCAGGGACTTCACGAGCGTGGGACTGCACCTGCATTTGCTCCCCTTGTGCGCAGCCCTGAGAACTTGTGAATGGGTGAACATGTTCTCCCTGCAAACCTGTTCTCCTAAACCACCTTGTTTTAATAAAATTGTTTGATTGTAAAGGATATAATAAGATGATAGAAGATTTGAAAAATAACAAAAAGTGTAAAGCACACATGCTAAAAACTCCACTACAGGTTGTCTCTGTGGACATTTTTCATAATTGACAGCATTCCTTGGGTTTGATTTTACATCCTACTCTGTGAGTGAGAAGTTCCCTGAGAACCCAGGACTGGGCGCGGTGGCTCACGCCTGTAATCCCAGCACTTTGGGAGGCCGAGGTGGGCAGATCACGAGGTCAAGAGATCGAGACCATCCTGACCAACATGGTGAAACCCTGTCTCTACTAAAAAATACAAAAATTAGCTGGGCGTGGTGGCATGCACCTGTAGTCCCAGCTACTTGGCAGACGGAGGCAGGAGAATCGCTTGAACCCAAGAGGCAGAGATTGCAGTGAGCCGAGATGTGCACTGCACTCCAGCCTGGCCCCTGGCAACAGAATGAGACTCTGTCTTAAAAAAAAAAAAAGAAAAGAAAAGAAAAAAAAACCCAACTGATGCCATTCATGCCATTAAGATATTCTAAAATATTAGCCCGACACAGCGGCTCACATCTATAATCCCAGCACTTTGGGAGGTCAAGGTGGGCGAATTGCTTGAGATCAGGAGTTCAAGAGCAGCCTGGCTAACATGGAAAAACTCCATCTCTACTGAAAATATAAAAATTAGCCAAGCATGGTGGCACACGTCTGTAATCCCAGGTATTTGGGAGGCTGAGACAAGAGAATTGCTTGAACCTGGGAGGTAGAGGTTGCAGCGAGCCAAGATAGATAGCCACTGCACTCCAGCCTGGGCGATGGAGTGACACTGTCTCAAAAAACTTAAAAAATTAGGCCGGGTGTGGTGGCTCACACCTATAATCCCAGCACTTTGGGAGGCTGAGGCAGGCAGATCACTTGAGGTCAGAAGTTCAAGACCAGCCTGCCCAACATGGCAAAACCCTGTCTATACTAAAAATACAAAAAATTACCCGGGTGTGGTGGCAGGCACCTGTAATCCCAGCTACTCAGGAGGCTGAGGCAGGAGAATTGCTTGAACCTAGGAGGCGGAGGTTGCAGTGAGCCAAGATTGCACCACTGCACTCCAGCCTGAACAACAAGAGCAAGACTCCATCTCAAAAAAAAATAAAAAAGTTAAATAATTAAATAATAAAATCTCTCACCTAAAGGACGCTTCATGCCACGAGGCAGGGCTGGCGCCTGGCCATGCCTTTACTGGACATTCCAGCTATTTCCCCTTAAGCTCAATAGCCAGAATCATTTATGCATAAACAAATGGTTGCCCACCACGTCAGCCAGATGAGGCGGCTTCCTGGAAGACACAGGCACATTCAAGAGCCTTTGCTTTTTGCTACAGCACAGAACAGGCTGTAGGAGAAGTTCCCAGCGGGTCCTGGGTGGGAGCGAATGAAGGGGGGTTCTTGGCCTTAGTCTTCCCTCACCCTGGAACTTCGTCTTCCTTGTGCCTCAGTTTCTCCATCTGGAAAACGAGGAGTTGGCCATGTGATAGCTGTAAATTAATAAACCGACAAAGACTGTCCTCCTCATCACAAAGCAGGCACTGCCTGTCCTGGCTGGCCACTCAACACTCCATGTTATTCTGTCTCATTTAACTTCCACTTAATCCTCTGAGCATTCTCTCTCTCACTCGATTTTTTTTTTTTTTTTTTTTTTTTTTTTTAAGACAGGGTCTGGCTCTGTCACCCAGGCTGGAGTGCAGTGGCACAATCACAGCTCATTGCAGCCTTGAACTCCAGGGCTCAACACAGTCCTCCCATGTCAGCCTCACCAGTAGCTGAGATAACACTGAGATAACAGGCGTGCACCACCATGCCTGGTTAATTTTTTTTTTTTTTTTTTTTTTTAGAGACGGAGTCTCCCTTTGTTGCCCAGGCTGCTCTTAAACTCCTGGGGCAATTCTCTCATCTCGACCTCCAGAGTGCTGGGATTACAGGTGTGAGCCACCATGCCTGGCCTATGGATTTTTTTTCTTTTTTTGAGACAAAGTGTTGCTCTGTCGCCTATGCTGGAGTGCAATGACACGATCTGGGCTCACCACAACCTCTGCCATTTGGGTTCAAATGATTCTTGTGCCTCAGCCTCCCAAGTAGCTGGGACTACAGGCAGGCACCACCACGCCCGGCTAATTTTTGTATTTTTAGTAGAGATGGGGTTTCACCATGTTGGCCAGGCTGGTCTTGAACTCTTGACCTCATGATCTGCCCACCTCGCCCTCCCAAAGTGCTGGGATTACAGGCATGTGCCATCGCACCCAGCCGGGAATGTTTTTTAAGCTGACTTTCAGAGATAAGGAAACTGCTCAGAGCGGCTGCTTGTACCACTCAAAAGCCACAGATGGGGAAGCTCTAAAGTTCCAACTCATGATACGCATAACGTAGAAAAAAATGGCTGACGGGAAATCTACCCAGACTTCAGTGGGTACTTCCAGAAAGCAGTATTACAAGTACAATGTGGTTTTTTTC
Organism: Saimiri boliviensis; assembly: GCF_048565385.1. Classification (NCBI taxonomy): domain Eukaryota; kingdom Metazoa; phylum Chordata; class Mammalia; order Primates; family Cebidae; genus Saimiri; species Saimiri boliviensis. The sequence continues at coordinate 5,909,879 of NC_133451.1, read as the reverse complement.
TTTGGCTACATCTGAATTTGCCATTTCTGTTGTTGCTGTTTTTGAGACAGGGTCTTGCTCTGTTGTCCAGGCTGGAGTGCAGTGGTGCAGTCTTGACTCACTGCAACCTCTGCCTCCCGGGGCTTAAGTAATCCTCCCATGTTAGCCTCCCAAGCAGCTGGGACTACAGGCATGCAACACCCTACCTGGCTGATTTTTTTCTGTTTTTGGTATTTTGGAGAGCTGAGGTGAGGGGGCTTGGCCCTCCACTTTAAAAAAAATGCTGTGGGCCAGGCATGGCGGTTCACACCTGTAATTCCAGCACTTTCAGAGATGGAGGTAGGAGGACTGCTTGAGTCTAGGAGTTTGAGACAAGTCCGGGCTACACAGTGAGACTTGTCTCTACAAAAAAAAAAAAAAAAATAGCTGGGTGTGGTGGCATGCACCTAAAGTAGACAGAGGTCTCGCCATCCTGCCCAGGCTGGTCTTGAACTCCTGAGCTCAAGCAGTCCACCCGCCTCGGCCTCCCCAGGTGCTGGGATTACAGCCGTGAGTCTCTGCCCAGGCCAGCCCAGACCGAGATATTTTACAAATGGGTATGAATTACTTTAATGTGGGAAAAAAAAATAAGAGTTGTTTTTCAAAAATAAGACACCTGCTTGTACATTGGACTCCCCTGTAAACTGGGAATGCCTGGGTTTCTTCGTTTGTTTTTAGAGACAGGGTCTTGCCCTGTCGCCCAGGCTGGAGCACGGTGGTGTGATCACAGCTCGCTTTAACCTTGAACTCCTGGGCACATGAAATCCTCCCACTTCAGCCTCCCAAGTAGCTGGGACTACAGATGTGTGCCACCACTCCTGGCTAATTGTTTTCTTAATTATCATTATTTTTGGTAAAGACAGAGTCTTGCCATGTTGCCTGGGTTGGTTTTGAACCCCTGGGCCCAAGCGATCCTCCCCCCTCGGCCTGCCAAAGTGCTAGGATTACAAGCCTGAGGCACTGTGCCTGGCCTGAGGAGGATTCGTTTTGAGTCACTTCTGGGTCATTAACATCTACCACATGACCTAGCACACACAAGATATTTTGGTAAGCATTTGAGTAATAATAAAGGCAAAATTGTTTGACCTGTGAAAGGCACCCAAGAGCAGAGCCCCTGCCATAAACCAGTTCACGAGGGGCCCGCACTAGCTGGGCCCTGGGACGGCCCTAGGTCTAACACAGCCCACTTCCAAGAATCACAGGGACGTGGCGACCCTGGACTGGGCATGTAGCTGCCACTTCTGGGCAGCGGTCTGCCACTCTGTGACTATGTGACCTGTGCAAGATGGCAAGTCCCCCAGATCACAGCTGCCTCTTCTGTAAAGCAGTGATATTCATACCTGTCAACCAAGGAGCTGGCATCTCTCACAGAGCGGCTGCTGTCCCTGCCTTCAAGACCCTCTCCATCTCCTGGGGTCACAGCTGGGTAACAGGTGGATGGGGAGCTGCGGCAGGCTTGGTGGCTTCAGTGTTCCCATTGGGAGAGACAGGTCAGTCCACCCTGCCAAAATATGGACCCGATCTGGTGCCCTTAGAGCCTACCTGATGACCTCCTCTGGGAGGTGCCACAAGTCCCTGTCCCACACGAAGACCCCCATCCTGCCATTGCCTGAGCCAACTCCAGCCTCTTCTTCCAAGAAACCGCATCTCCCAATTCCTTCTGAGAGCCTGGGGAGGTGGCAATGGTTATCCCCATTTTACAGATGAGGAAATTGAGGTTTAGGGGCAAAATCAAGATGAGCCAATGGGCCAGGCATAGTGGCTCACGCCTGTAATCCCAGCACTTTGGTTGGCTGAGGTGGGTGGATCACTTGAGATCATGAGTTCAAGACCAGCCTGGCCAACATGGTGAAACCCCGTCTCTACTAAAAATACAAAAAATAGCTGGATGTGGTGGTGAGCACCTGTGTTGCCAGCTACTCAGGAGGCTGAGGCAGGAGAATCGCCTGAACCCAGGAGGCAGCAGTGGGCGAGCGAAGATCATGCCACTGCACTCCAGCCTGGGTGACAGAGTGAAACTCCATCAAGCCAAGGTGGGAGGTGTGGCCGAAACCCTACCCCATGCTGGGGGGAGCCCAGGTGAGGGAGTCTGGCCCTCCATTATAAAAACAGTGTGCGTCAGGCATGATGGCTCACTTTGGGAGACAGAGGTAGGAGGAGAGCTTGAGCCTAGGAGTTTTGAGACCAGCTCGGACAACATAGTGAGCCCCCATCTCTACAAAAAAAAAAAAAAAAAAAAAAAAAAGAAGCTGGGCACGGTGGCTTGCACCTGTGGTCCCAGCTACTTGGGAGGCCAAGGTGGGAGAATCACTTGTGCCTGGAGGTTGCTGCAGTGAGCTGCGATGGCCCCACTGCACTGCAGCCTGGACAACAGGAAAAACACAGTGCTGTGACAGGGGGTGGGAGGCAGTGTAGACCGGCGTGTGTAGACCACTCTTTCTGGAATCTTCACAGCGTGGGGCTGGAGAGAAGTTGGGGCAGCTGGCAGGGAATAAGCCTGGAGGGGTATTCTCCTCCAGGCATGAGCAGCTGAGCCTGATTCCAGGCTGAGGGCAGGTGCCGGTGATGAGGAGAGGCCTGTGCTTCGGGGCCAGGGTGGGGAGGCTGGGTTGGCCATGGGTGCGAGGAGCCTGCGGTCCCCTGGGCCTCCAGGGAAAGGGCTTGGTGGACCCTGAGGGCTGTGGGGCTGTGAGGTGAGTGGCTCCTTCTTGCCCTGCTCTGAACCCCAGGCACACCTTTTCTGGGTTTCCACTTTGTGGGGAGGATGATTCCATGCTTGTTGGGTGAAGCCGGGATCTTCCAGGAGGGCCGGACCCCCGGGGCTGGGGACGTCTGGAGGCGAGATCCTGTAAGCTGGACCGCAAGCCTCCACCTGTCCTGAGCGCCTGTGTGCCAGGGCGGGCTCACAGTCTCATGGCGGACGCAGAGTGACGGACAATGCTAGAGGTCAGGGAGTGGGACCCGGGGAGGCGAATGTCCAAGGGCTGGGAGAGGGACACTCTTGGAAAAGACTGGAGACCACAGGGCCAGCCCCGCCCCAGCCACACCTCCAGATGCCCCCTTGGCAAATCTTGTGGCCTGCTTTGGAGTTCAAAGGCACTCCCACTTGCTCCCTGCCGTGTGGGAGGAGGAGGACTGGTCATTGATTCAGACATTTACTGCCGAGACCTTCCCCAGCTGCCCATGCTGCATGGGGCTGGAGTCTCGAACTCTGCTGCTGCCCCCAGCCATAGAGACGCCTGGGAATGCATGAGGGGCCCTGGAGGCCCCTCTGGAGGGAATGGCCGGCTCTGCCAGGCATGAGCAGTCTGGAGGGGAAGGGAGGTAGGTGGCTGGAGAAGGTAGGAGGGAGGTTGAGGCAGGGGAACAGGACGGGGGAAGCTCGGACCAGTGCATCCGAGACCGATGTGCTTGGAAACCACACATCAGATGGGGCGCGAGGGTAGGCTGGAGCCAGATGTGGAGGAGGAGCAGGAAGGACAGGGGCTGATGCCCACAGAACATCCTGGTGGCCTTGGTGGCTGGAAGTAAAGCAGCACTGGAGGTGTTTCCGTCTACTGCGTCGCCCCAGCCTGCCCCAGAAGTATGTCCCTCCTCCTGGGACACTGGGGGGGGGCCCTCCCTTGCTCCTTTCTGGCTAGCTCACCCTTGCCCTTCCAGGCCGAGGAATCCCCCTCCCCTTCACCTCCCCATCAGCCACCATTGAAACAAGAACAGATTCTACCCTCCCACTGCTCTGTGCACAAGGCCTGGCACGGGAGAGGCTTGGAACATCTGTGGGCAGATGGACAGCTGCAGGGGGCATCTCCTGGGCTCCAGTGAAGCCCCTGGGCAAGGATGGGGAAGCTGAGGCCTGCTTCCTCCTTGAAGAGGAAGGGCAGTGCTCCGTAGACGGGCAAGAAGGCACCAAGTGTTTCTGGGGGAAGAAGACGGGGGCTGCGGGCTGCGGGGCTGCGGGCAGGGGGGCTTCCCTGTCTGAGCCCTGCTTCCTTTCTGCCCCTTGGGTGGGTGTGAAGGTGAAGAGAGCTGACGCACACACCGTGGAGCTCAGCAAGGCTTTGCTGCTGGTCCCTCCCGTGGGGGCCCTGGGCTGGGCTGGGTGCCCGGGTCCAGGAATACGAAGGCATTCAAGAAAGCGGGCAGGGGCAGCCGGGGGCGGAGAGGTGGGTGCGAGTCAGGAGTGATTCCCCAAGGGTCAGAGCACCTGGGGGAGCCGGCCAAGCATGGAAGGGAGGAGGGATGAGAGGGGATGGGGGCGCGGTGGGGGTGCAGGTTGGGGCACAGCGGGTGCAGAGGCAGGGATTCGAGAGAATTCCAGGAACTTCTGGGGAGCCCCGGGTGGTTCTGTGGGCCTGGGGAGACCTCAGGCCTGGCAACAAAGGGCCTCACATGTGGCAGGGGGTCCCCGCAGAGGATCAGCAGAAGTGGGAAGGAGCTGGGCCTGCGTCCCCTGCCCGCCTCTTCTCTTCAGCCCCCACGCGGCTCCACGTGAGCCCTGACTCCTGCCTGCTTCTAAATCGGGCTTTGCTTTGTGATGGTGGCGGCAGCAGGCAACTGGGTAATGCCTTTAAAAATAAGGCTACTTGGAAAATTCCACTTTGGTGTGCTGTCACATGGAGCCCCACCCCCAAGCGCTTTCTGTTTTCTTGGCACCTAGAGTCTCGTGGCCTCCAGCACTGGGTGCCTCTCAGGACTCGCTGAGCCAGGGCCACAGGGGATCCTCCAGGTCTCCTCCCCCAGCCCAGACCATAGGCTCCAGTCTCGGCACCCTTAAAACGTATTTCTTCCAATTAACTACTTGGGATACTCTGGGAATGAGTGACCATAGGTTTTGAGCCAGACCTACCTGGATTCAAGCGCTCCCATACAACGGAGGCGTAGGGTCTCTGGGACAATGAGATGCTGCGGAAGGGGGCAGGTCACACTGCCCAGCAGACACACAGCTCTCCTGTCCTCACTCCCAGCAACGGCGAGTGTCGTGTGGCCCTGGATTGATTCGGTCACCTCCTCGATCCCGAGTTTTCCCATTCAGAAAATGGGACCAGTACTTGTCTTGCTTCTCTCAAGGCCGTGGGGGGAAGGGCTGGGGACCCTTGTCTGATGCCCTAGGTTCCTGCCCTTCTCTAGGCCTGCTGGTTACCCATCGGTGAGCATGGCATATAGCAGAAATATAGCATACGCTTGTTGGGAGCAAATTTTTTGGGGTTTTTTTTTGAGACGGAGTCTTGCACTGCTGCTTGGGCTGGAGTGCAGTGGTGCCATCTCGGCTCACTGCCACCTGCGCCTCCCGGGTTCAAGTGATTCTCCTGCCTCAGCCTGTTGAGTAGCTGAGATTACAGGCACCTGCCGCCATGCCCAGCTCATTTTTTGTATTTTTAGTAGAGACGGGGTTTCACCTTGTTGGCAAGGCTGGTCTCAAACTCCTGACCTCCTGATTTGCCCACCTCAGCCTCCCAAAGTGGTGGAATTATAGGCGTGAGCCACTGCACCCGGCTGGGAGCAAATTTAAACATCAAAACATATAAGCAGGCGGGGCGCAATGGTATTGCTTGTAATCCCAGCACTGGGAGGCCGAGGTGGGTGGATCACTGAAGCTCAGGAATTTGGAACGAGCCTAAGCAACACAGCAAAAATCCCGTCTTTACAGAAAATACAAAAAGGCCAGATGTGGTGGCTCACGCCTGTAATCCCAGTACTTTGGGAGGCCAAAGCAGGTGGATCACCTGAGGTCAGGAGTTCAAGACCAGCCTGGCCAACATGGCCAAACCCCGTCTCTACTAAAAATAAAACAATTAGCTGGGCGTGGTGGTACGCACCTGTAGTCCCACCTACTTGGGAGGCTGAGGCAGGAGAATCGCTTGAACATGGGAGGTGGAGGTTGCAGTGGCTGAGATGGCACCATTGCACTCCAGCCTGGTTGACAGAGCCAGACTCTTGTCTCAAAAACATCAACAACAACAAAACCCCACAGGCAGCAGATACCTGGCTGAGCTGGAAGGCCCATGTTGGTGATTGTTCCCATCTTCTTCTTTTGTTTTTTTTTTTTGAGACGGAGTTTCGCTCCTGTTACCCAGGCTGGAGTGCAATGGCGCGATCTCGGCTCACCGCAACCTCCGCCTCCTGGGTTCAGGCAATTCTCCTGCCTCAGCCTCCTGAGTAGCTGGGATTACAGGCACGCGCCACCATGCCCAGCTAATTTTTTGTATTTTTAGTAGAGACGGGGTTTCACCATGTTGACCAGGTTGGTCTCGATCTCTTGACCTCGTGATCCACCCATCTTCTTTAGTTGCTGTAGGTGGAGTGCAGTCATATACTTTAATCGCATTCAGGTAGGACTCAGCTTCCGCATTTCCTCTGTGCTGACAATTCTTTTTTTTTTTTTTTTTTTTTTGAGACAGAGTTTCGCTCTTGTTACCCAGGCTGGAGTGCAATGGCGCGATCTCGGCTCACCGCAACCTCCGCCTCCTGGGTTCAGGCAATTCTCCTGCCTCAGCCTCCTGAGTAGCTGGGATTACAGGCACGTGCCACCATGCCCAGCTAATTTTTTGTATTTTTAGTAGAGACGGGGTTTCACCATGTTGACCAGGATGGTCTCGATCTCTCGACCTGGTGATCCACCTGCCTCGGCCTCCTAAAGTGCGTTGTCAATTCTTTAAAGATTTTTCTGATGCCTCCTTTTGTGTTACTCTGTTCCTTCCCTTCCCTCATTGCTGGGTATCTACATTATGTCCAGGTTACTGTTGTAATATGAGGCTACTCCCAGTTTATGAATGGGACAACTGTAGTGAACATCTTTTGATGACAATCTGCCTCAATTTAGGGCTAATTTTATATGATGGCTCCCTTCGGTTGTGTTATGAGACCAAAGGGATTCTCTTGTTAGAATGTTTTCATCGGTGCCTTCTTTTGCTGCACGTGTGCTTTTGCCCTTTTGTGAACGTGCTGCATCTGAGTTCCACTTCCCTGAATTTGCTGCTCTGAACGTAGTGCAAGCTAGGACACAGCCTTTGCTAACTGTGAGATAGAACTGCCGGGCCTGAGAGCTGCTGCTCGCCGCCCGGTGCGAAGCTTCGCAAAGGCGCCTCTGGCTATTTGACGCTTTTCCATTTCGGTGCCTCCAGCTGCCCTGTGTGTGCCTGAGGTTGCTGACCCTCAGCCATCTAGGCTATTCCTGCCTTCATTTTTTTTTCCCCCTCATACTGCTCAATTTCCAGAACCAACAAGAGAAACCTCAATTCCAGGCATTGTGTCCTAAAAATGAGAAGTCCTGTCTCCATGGTGAAGGAGATGACACTCCAAGTTATGAAGTTATGGAGGCAGAGGGGATCTGCTTTTTCATGGACTACTGAGAGCCCCTGGGCCAGAGGGAAGCTCTTCTGAAATCAATTAATGCTTCTCACTCTGCCTCTGCCCCATAGGGATGGACCCATTGCCCAGTTGAGCTCCTTGTGTGTTACAGCTGCTACTACTTTTATTCATGCTGTGACCCCTGGTGGCTCTGAATGGGAGCTGGGGCAAGGGGATTGGGAGGGTGGAGACTGAGCAGCAGCTTCTGGACGGGAGGGTGGGGGGCAGAGCTGGGAGCCCTGGGCTGCGTGGCCTCACTGCCCAGCGCCTGTTTCCTTGCCTGGAAAATGAGAGTCCACGTGCCAGCTTGGCAGTTTGTGGGATCAACTGTGGTAACAGAGGTGAATCAGCCAGCACAGCCCAGGACACCTGGGATGGCTCCAGGTAATTCACACACCCATTGGAGCTCACATCTAGGGGCTGGGGAAGAGCTGAGGCAAAGTGTGTGTTGGGGAAACTAGAGAGATCCCCATCTCTTGAGATGGGGGAAGAGTGGCAGGGCAGGAGGCCTCTAGACTGACTGTATGCACACCTCCCATCCCCCACCCCACCCCAGCTTGGGTCATTCCTCACACCTCTCTGTGGGCCTCAGTTCTCCCTCTGAATAGTCAGAGGGGACTTGATGCTAAGAATCTTGCCAGCTCTGACACCTCGTGATGACTCTCCTGCCACATGCATCTGGTCAGATAACCATTTTCTTTGCAAGGGGACAAGCTGCATTTTTCTTTTTTTTTTTGAGACAGGGTCTCACTCGGTCACCCAAGCTGGAGTGCAGTGGTGTGATCTTGGCTTCCTGCAACCTCTGCCTCCCAAGCTCAAGTGATCCTCCTGCCTCAGCCTCCCAAGTAGCTGAGACTACAGGTGTGTGCATCATGCCCAGCTAATTTTTTTATCTTTTTTTTTGTAGAGAGGGGGTTTTGCAATCATGTCACCCAGACTGGTCTTGAACTCCTGGACTCAGGACATCTGCCCACCCTGGCCTCCCAAAGTGCTGGGATAACAGGCATGAGCGAGCCACCACCAAGGCTGCATTTTCACGATGCCATGTATATGTCTGTCCTGGAAGTCCTGAAAGAGCAGGAATTGTGGGCTGTGGGTCACCCTAGTGTCCTTATCACCAAGCAGGAGCAGGCACTGAGCGGATGCTCACTTCCACAGACACTGAACACCCTGGAAAAGGCATTCCCTTGCCCTGCTCCAAGCTGAGCTGGCCCCTCCTGCCTAGCAAGCTTCGGGAGGCTCTGAGGTCAGGCTGGAAAAGGTCCCTCGATGGGTGTCTGAGGAGAGGCGGGGTGTGCCAAGAGCTCTCCAAACATGCTAGCAGAAACTTTCATTTCACTTAGACTTGCTTAATCCTCACAACAACTCAACTTGGGAGGTGGAGGACCCCGTTTCCTGTGCAGATGGGAAGGTTGGGGAGGAGCGGGGAAGGCTTCCTGGAGACCTGAGGAGTTAGCCTGGGGCTCCCATGCATAGGCCCGGTACCTGGAACTGATGAGAGGGAGCGAAAAGGCCTGGCTCTTGTCCACACTAAGTGATGGCTTTAGTAGGGAGAGAGAATCCTTCTGGAAACCTCAGCTAGAGTCTGCATGGGGAATGAAAGGGCTTTATCCAGCCAGTTATGATGGGGCTTGATGCCTAAGGACCAGTGAGTAGCCAGCAGAGCTGAGATCCAGGGCTGACTGCCCTGATCCGCAAATGATCTGCACATCAGAGATGGGGGTGAGCAAGGTGCCGGGGAGTGATGTGACTGCACACAGCCACACGTCTAAATCCTGTTCACCGTGTTCTTAGTTTTGTCAGACTCAAGTGCAATGAAGATGTATCTGTAACACTTCTGGGCGCTGAGGGCAACAGGTAAGGTGTGTCAAATCACGCTGTGGGCGCAGGTGATGACAGGCTCCCGGAGAGACCGGGTGGGCACAGCGGGATGACGCATGAGGAAGAGGCAGGCAGAGGGCGCCAGGTGCAAATCTGCAGGACCACACACAGACTTTGGTTCTGGACACAGAACAATGGTTCCTTGTCATTCCAGGGTTTTAGACCCTAAGACTGAGAATTAGGGCTGGAAGGGATTTGGGAGCCGCAAGCAGGTCTATTAATCCAACGCATTAAACTGCTGATTAAGTCACGATTGAAGCAGTCTGTACTTTTCCATTAGGATTTACTTAGAACAAGCTGGGGAGGCCTCGTATTATTTTTATTTAAAACCCCCAGAAATGTAAGCATTTATATAATTTTTATTATGTGGCACTGTAAGGGAGTTTAATGTTTGCTTTCAAGAGATAGCCTTTAAAAATCGCTCTCGCTTCTGCGTCATAATCTCATAGGTGCTGAGGGTCTTTACAGCCATCAGCTGAAGAGGAGACAAGTCCGGGGTTCCCTAGCCCATCCCTAACTACCGCAGCGGAGACAAATCTTCCATTTCATGCTTCCAGATGCTTCCTGTAATGGGGAAACTCCTCCTGCCTCTGACCTTTCTGAGTAGCTGAGTCTTCCCTTAGACTGGGCTGTCATCAGTCTCTCCAGGGTTTCCTCTCTGGCAATTTACCTGCCAATGACAAGCCTCAGGGCTCCTGGTTGGCAGGAGCTAAAGCCGAGCGGAAACCCAGGCCTTCTGGCTCCCAGCCGCTAGGATCTCTCCTCTTGCCCTCAAGTCCCCAGAAGCTAAGGACAACCCAATAAACAGTCAGATACCTACTATTTGCCAGGCCCAGGGAAAAGGGCAGTAAACAAGATCAGCCAGGCTTGCCTCATGGAAGCCACAGCCTAGGAAGGGAATGAAGACCAACTGCCCGTCCACAGGGGCTTCTCACACACTCTCCACCAGGTCGTGGATCTGGGGCAGGGAACCCGGCTTCTGCCCCTCTAAGCTACTGACCCACACGGGTCCTTGGGCGGAGGGCTTCATCTCTGAGTCCGTTTCCCGCTTTGTACAACGGCTCTGTTCATAGGTCCCGCTTCTGGAGTTTGTGCAATGCTGAACCCAAATATGCACGTAACGCCAGGACAGTGGCTTCACACAGCTTCCCAAACTCACGATGCTTCCATCTCATTTTCCGGGGCTGTGACTTAATTGGCCTTGGGGCGCGGACTGAGCTTCGGAATATGAAAAGCTCTGCAGGCGATGCTCAAGTGCAGACCAGTTTGGGAACTACAGCGCCAGGCAGCCCGTCAAAGCGCGATAAGAGAGAACGTTCGGAAAAGCCCTCCACAAATTAAGAGACTAAGGCTGGCTGGGAGGACGCCACGGCGCCGCTCCCAAGGCCACCGCGGCGGGGCCTGAGCTCCGATCTCACGCAGACCTGCCCTTCCACGGCGGGGCTCGGGCCGTCTCCCGCACACCGGCCGGGGCAGGGGCGCTCATCGATGCGCTCCGCCGCTCGGCTCTCCACGCCTGGGCCCTGCCCGCTCGAGCCCCTTCCCCCTCCCGGCCGCTTCCCACTTCCAAGATGGCCGCGGGTGGAGTCGACCAGGTAAGGGGGCCCCTGTCGGATGTCCGTGGGGGCTCTGCGGACACAAAGGCTCGCTCAAGGCAGTCCCTCGCCACCCCGGTTGGTCCTTGGGAGAGAAAAGGGCCAGCGACGCCGCTTGGGAGGCCCGCAGCGGGCGATCTCCGGAAGACCGACAGCAGGGCAGGCGCCGAGCTCCAGACGCGGCGGGACGGGCGGAAGAGCAGGCGCGGGCCGGCAGGGGGCGGGGCGCGAGTGCGTGGGGGGCGTGTTCAGGGGCGGGGCGGGGCGGGGCGAGGGGAGGCGCGCGCCGCTGTTCGCCGCGGGCGGCTCGCGCGCACCTGCGGGCTGGACCCGCTGCCTGCCGCGCGCCCGGCGTCCTCGCCTTGCGAGTTGCGGGTCCCGCGCGGCCTGGGCTGCCGGCCCACGGGTCCCGGGGATGGCGTCGGAGCCGCGCTAACTCCGGTACTGAGGGCCTCCCGCGGGGGCCGGGCCGCTGGCCGCGAGGGAGGGGAGGGCGCTCGGGGCCGCCACCTGCTGCAGCGACCGCTGGCGCGGGGAGCGGCCGGGACGAGGAGGGTCGCCGGCGCCGGTCCTGCCGGGCGCCCCTCGCTGCGCGGCCGCGGCTCCTGCACGCCAGGGCAGCGCTTGCGTGGCGCCCGGGGCGGGGGGGCCTTCGCGGGGCCGCCGGGGCCGGGGGCAGCACTCGAGACTCGGCGGCCCTCGCGGAGGCGCGCGCTGTGCCCGGCTCCTTTCCGGAACTTGACGAAAAGTTTTCCTCCTCCGACGCCCGGCTTCGGACCCTAGAGGAGGCGGCTGAGTGGGCTAGAGCCCGACCCCGGAGCCCCCTTCCACCTCGGACCCTCAGTCCCCGGGCAGCGGACTCTCTTCCTTGGAGTCCCAGACCCCCGTTGCACCTCGGACCGCTCTATCTCTGGAGCCCCTGGCCTCCGGAACCCCCTTTCATTCGAAGTCCTGACCTCCTTGGACTTGGACCTCACCCGAACCCCCCGTCACTGGGTCAGGGAATACCTCTGCCTCGGAGCCCTTCATTCCCGGGCCGCGGAGACTCTGGCCCTGGGACCCTCGCTGGGCGGGGACAGCTGCCTTGAGGAGTGAGTCCCGGGACCCCGGACCCCCTCCCGCTGGGAGTCTCTCCAGGCTGTGGGGGGCGGCTGGTCAGGAGACTAGCGGAATGGCCCTGCGGACTTCAGATGCAGCCACCGCGAGGCCCGGGCAGTAGGCATTTTAGTAACTGCGCCTGACCAGGCCACGTGAAGCCCTGCTGTCTTAAAGTTACCCAGGACTCCGTTTTCTCCAGCTTGGAATTGGAAGCTTTGCTTGGGAACGTTTTATAGGCACCGGTCCATTTGGCCCCTGGGCATCAGCTTAAGTTATTTCATACACTGAGGCTAGCTGAGGAGGGTGACCGTGGTGGTGTCTTGGGGACCAGATGCTCACTCTCTTGTCCCCAGTATTGCAGGATGTTAGCACCTAGTTGCTGTCTTGCCTGGCTTTTATGGAGGTGGGTTGCCTGATGTAAACTGGTATTTGCTTTGCCTGGTCTCGGCTAGTCGTTACGGCAGTCCTGGAACACTTCCTGTTGCCCAGTTGATCTGGCTAGTATCAACCCGTATCTCAGGTCTGGATTTTGCCTCCCTCTCTGACCAACCCTCTTACTGCGTCTTTGCTGTGTGTTTGGCCCCTTGAGATTGTGGGCTCCACAGTGCTAATGAGATCCCAGTCCTAAGAAGAGCCTGGCATGAGCTTGGTGTTCGGGGTCATTGGGCGAGAACACCTTTTAGTAAACATAAAGGGTGCCGGCTGCGACTAGTGAGACAAAGTAACTGGCTGGGAGCCGCCCAGATGGGGAGGGGCAGAGATGGGATTCACGTTGAGGCCGGCTGCTGGGCCAAGGCTCTGCTCGCCTCGGTGGCCTCCGCTGTCCCAGCATTTTGCACCGAGCTGGGCTTGATTCCTGTTCGTACAACTGCGTGTTTACCATTTACCCACAGCCTACCCTCTCACATTCAGCTTGGGCACTGCCTCGCGCCTGCCTGCTGCTGCTCCCCCACGTTCCTTTTAGCCCTGCAGTTCACCTGCACTGGGTGCGCTGTCTCCTGCCACACACTCGTCACTTAGTGGATGACTTCCTGTCTTTCATGTCCTCACCTTCCCTCCTCCACTCTGTTTGATTTCTTAGCTGGTGCTTTGTAGAAGTCCTCTCTGAAAGTGAGGACACAGCCAGTCAGAGCAGCTTGTTTGAATCTCTCTCCTATGGATGTCCCCAAGCCTCAGCACAGGGGAGGTTGGGGGCGCTTTGGGGAGTCTTTGAAACCTTGGAAAAGAGTTGTTATCAGTGTAAACATTAATACGTAGAGAATACAAGAGGATTTTAGGAAAGTGAGTACGTGTTTGTTAACTTTAAATTTCTTTTTTTAGAGTCTCTGGGTTATGCTATGTTGTCCAGACTGCAGCTGAACTCCTGGGCTCAAACGATCCTGCGGAGTAGCTGCAATTATAGGCACACATCACCATAACCGGCTTAACACTTGTTTTAGGAATAGGTATGAAGAGCGTTTCCTGGACCTGGGTGGTTTAGTATTCTTGATTGTCCATCTGGAAGGTTCTCAGGGACTGATGAGCTTGGCTAGTCATTTGATTTTATAGATGGGGAAGTTGAGGCCCGGAGCTTCGTCAGTATCACATGGCAGGTGTGGGAAGAGAGACTGGTGACAGGAAGAAGCTGTACATTGTGGCCTTGTAGACAGACTGGCTGTGTCTGGCCTTGCTTATGCAAATGGTTGCTAAAATAGTGGGGCTGAGTTGGCTGGCCCCATCGGTGGCCAGGAAGGAATAACACCAGCCAGCATTTCCTAAGGCTTACCTGTGCCAGGCACGATTTTAAGGGCTTTATGTGGATTTTTTCCCCCTAATCTTGTCAGCTGCCTAACGAGATAGGGTCTCTTATTGTCTTCATTTTGCTGCAAGGAAACCAAGGCACAGGGAATTTAAGAATCAAGTCCAAGCTCACACAGCTGGTCAACAGAGGAGCTGGGATTTGAACCCAGGCAGTCCGCTGCTGGAACCCTGCATTATTTTTTCCCTCCTGTTTATTTTTTTGTTTAGTTTTTGAGACAGAGTTTCATTCTTGTCGCCCAGGCTGGAGTGCAATGGCGCAAGATCTCAGCTCACTGCAACCTTCGCCTCCTGGGTTCAAGCGATTCTCCTGCCTCCGCCTCCCGAGTAGCTGGGATTACAGGCATGCTCTACCATGCCTGGCTAATTTTGTGTTTTCAGTAGAGACGGGGTTTTGCCATATTGGCCAGGCTGTTTTTGAACCCCCAACCTCAGGTGATCCACCTGCCTCGGCCTTCTGAAGTGCTGGGATTACAGGTGTGAGCCACCACTCCCAGCCTATTTGATTTTTAAAACTTCATTTGAAGGCCAACATGCATACACAGGCATGTAAGAATGGTTAAGTGTTCAGCTTATCGATGATCAGGGTTATTGGGTGAATATACCTGGGCAATATTTTTTTTTTTTTTTTTGAGACGGAGTTTCCCTCTTGTTACCCAGGCTGGAGTGCAATGGCGCGATCTTGGCTCACCGCAACCTCCGCCTCCTGGGTTCAGGCAATTCTCCTGCCTCAGCCTCCTGAGTAGCTGGGATTACAGGCACGCGCCACAATGTACCTGGGCAATATTAAGGGCTCTAAGAGGAAGGCAGTTAAGGTTTAGGGGCTGTGTTTGCAAGTACTCCAGCAGGCCATGTATGAGCTTTGATGTCAGATCTGGTTTGAACTCAGTTTCTGTTGCCATGTGACCCTGGGTGAGTAACTTAGCCTCTCTAAATTTCACAGTTTCTTCAGTGCCCTTGGCAGGCTTGTGATTATTAGAGCATGTGATGGCACCCTGCATGTTTGGTACATGCTAAATGCTCAGTAAATTGTTTCTCTTATTAATAATTAAGATTATAAATTATACAGGCTTTAAGTAGTCTATCTTCCTAATGTTTCTTTTGCCTCCCAGTCACTTCACAGGTACTTAGGAAAATCAGTTAATTAGTTATTTACCAAATCATTAACTGAAGCTGAAACTTTTTGCATTGAAATTCTTTAAATTGTCTTGGCTGGGCGTGGTGGCTCTAATCCCAGCTGTTTGGGAGGTTGAGGGGGGTGGATCTGGGCAGCAGGTGGAACCTTGTCTCCACCAAGACAACAACAAATTAGGTGGACAGGCCTGGTGACGTGTGCCTGTGGTCCCAGCTACTCTGGATGCTGAGGTGGGAGCCTCGCGTGAGCCTGGGAGACGGAGGTTGCAGTTAATCCAGATCACATCACTACATTCCAGCTTGGGTGACAGAGACGCCATCTCAAAAAAAAAAAAAGAAAGTTTCACCTGTGCCTGTGGTCCGTGTAAGTTAAGTGTCCGCTCATTAAGGTTGTGAAGGAGCCTTTGAGAACCCTGAACAATAGTTTCTGCTTGGTTTGCTGAAACATTCATGGGCTGAAACTTATTTAAACAGCATTGTATCAAGTGACAGGTTCCTGAAAGTTGCCACCACTCACGCTATGGAGGAATATGTGAGATTCTAGGAAATTCTTTTCTGGACTGTTTTTATCCGAAGGAATCACCCTTTTAAAAGCCAAACTAGGCCGGGCGCGGTGTATCACATCTGTAATCCCAGCACTTCGGGAGGCTGAGGCAGGCGGATCACCTGAGGTCAGCAGTTCGAGACCAGCCTGACTAACATGGAGAAACCCCCGCCTCTAGTAAAAAGTACAAAAATGTAGCTGGGCATGGTGGTGGATGCCTGTGATCCCAGCTACTCAAGAAACTGAGACAGGAGAATCGCCTGAACCTGGGGGTAGAGGTTGCGGTGAGCCGAGATCGCGCCGTTGTACTCCAGCCTGGGCAACAAGAGTGAAACTCCATCTCCAAAAAAAAAGCCAAACTACTTTTATAGTGGACTTTTCCATTTTACATAATGCAAATCAGTTCATTGTGTCCTGCCTTGTGTGAGCTGTGGAAAGAGTCAGCGCCCTGGAGTGTTCAGACCAGCCCTGCCCAGCTCCTTTATTATGCATCACCCATTAGACCTCAGCCTTCTTTAAGCTCTTTGGGTTCTTGCAGAGGTGACAGTGCTGGTGGATATAGACATGGACACAGTGCCTGAAGTGTGTCTGTGCTTGGGGAGTGGAGGCAGCTGCTCGTGTTCATGAGCCAGAAGCACCCGGTCCTTTCTGCCTGAGCCAGGACTTGAATTAAAAAAGAGAAAGAGGCCAGGCTCAGTGGCTCACACCTGTAGTAATAGCACTTTGGGAGGCTGAGGTGGGTGGATCACTTGAGGTCAGGAGTTTGAGACCAGCCTGGCCTACGTGGTGAAACCCTGTCTCTACTGAAAATACAAAAATTAGCTGGGCGTGGTGGTGGGTGGATGTAATCCCAGCTACTCTGGAAGCTGAGGCAGGAGAATCGCTTTGAACCCGGGAAACAGAGGCTGCAGTGAGTCGAGATCGTGCCACTGCACTGGGTGACAGTGAGACTGCGTCTCAGAAACAAAACAAAAAGAGAAAGAGATGCCCAGGGCTTGGTGCTCGTGTCGCCCTATACCAGGCAGGCTGGTTCTCAGGGAGGTGCCGCATTGCTCAGTGGGTTCTCCTTGGCGTTAGAGGCTCCACTGGGCTATTTCTCTTGAACAGTCCTGCCCGCCCTCTGGGGCTGAGATGAAGGCCTGATGGAGCAGCCGCTCCCGTGAGGAGGTTCTTATTCCCCCAGAATCCTCACCAGGAAGCATGGGGGACTCTGAGAGGCCTTGTGGAGAATGCCGTGGGTGCCGGGGACAGACGACTCAGGTGGGGACCCCCTGTGACCGCGTTGGGGGGGTCACTGCACCTGCTCAGCCCAGGTTTGTTATTCCCATCTGGAAATGGTAGGACGCAGTCTGCTGTTTATAGGGCAAGGTGAGCAGAGGTGCTTAATGTCTGTGACAGGCCTTCGTGAGCAGCAAAGCTTACCGAGGGGCCTTGGAGCCACAGACTTGAGTTCCAGCCCAGCTCTGCCACAGGACAGCGGAGACCTTGGGCAGGCCGCATACCTTGGCTTCCTCCTCTGGGTAATGGGGGTACGACCTGGCTCCCAGGGCTGCTGAGGGGCTGTGAAACAGAGCGGTGTATTTAGAGTTCAGGACGGTGCCTGGTTCTCCCCAGTACATTGCCGTCCTGGGGATGCTGTTAGGTGTTGCAGGCTGGTTCTGCCCTCTGGAAACCTTGGCTCTGGGACCTGTATACCCTCAGGCCATTGCAGAGTAGGAATGAGCTGTGTGGGCCTGACCCTTAAGGATAAGAATCCAGGCTGGGTGCGGTATCTCATGCCTGTAATCCCAGCACTTTGGGAGGCCAAGGTAGGCAGATCACCCGAGCTCAGGAGTTCAAAACCCGTCTGGCCAACATGGTAAAACCCCATCTCTACTTAAAAAAAAAAAAAAAAAAAGCAAAAAATTAGCTGGTCGTGGTGGTGGGCACCTGTGATACCAGCTACTCGGGAGGCTGAGACAGGAGAATTGCTTGAACCTGGGAGGTGGAGGTTGCAGTGAGCTGAGATTGTGCCACTGCACTCCAGCCTGGGTGACGAGAGTGAAGCTCTGTCTCAAAAAAGGATAAGAATCCAGAAGTCAGTGGCCAGAGCTGGATTGATGGCAGGCTTGGCAGTGAAGGTGAGTGCACTGTCCTTTGAAGATCAGATAGGGCAGTGGTGACCCCCTTGCCATTGGGGTTTGAAGAGACAGCTGTTCTGTGGAGTGTCAGAGAGGAGCTGGGACAGGGGAGGCTTTGTGCTCCAGCCTGGGAAGAGGCTGCCGGCCGATGTCTGTACAGACGCAGCATGCCTGCTCCCTGAAGCCACTATGAGTGGATTTATTCCCCTATGGGAACATACCTACATCATTTGGTTTGGCCTTTGTAAACAATTTCTTTAATTTAGGAAGACTTTGGTCAAGACCTTTCCCACTGCTTTTTGAGGAGGAAAAAAGTTGCTTTTAGACGACATTGTTTCCCAAAGCCACATGCAGAGTCACCAGCAGAGCTACCCTCTTTTCTGACTTGTGTTGAAGATTGTGGCTCTGGTGGAGTGATGGTTGATTGAATCCCTCGGGGGCAGCTGTCCTCTTTGCTCCGGGCCGAACCGAGTCTTGGGACAGGTAAATGCAATTCAGATGGCGTCGCTGCATGGAAAGAAAATCTAGTCTTCCTCTTGACCGGAAAGTGATGACTCATCACCATTTGGCTTGAGTTCGTGCCTCCATGGCAGGGTACTGGGCCAGGTGCTGGGGCCGTTCCTCCTGTGCCTCGGGCACCTATGCGCACCTGCTGCAGTGGTCACTGCCGCAGGGAGATGCTGTCTCTAGGACGTGAGCGATTAGGACTTTGGAAAACAAATGTCGAAGGAGGAATTTTCCCTTTCCTGACCATCACGTGCTGACTGTTCCTCGCTATCTGGCCTGCATCTAACCGGTGTGTAGGCAGGCACTGTTCAGCTGCTACGTGCACGCTCCGGGGAACTCCACGGGAGGGGAGTCCTTCCTCGCATTCCTACCTCCAGTGCTCACCGAGTTCTTAGAACCCAATCCAACTCTCAGCAGATGTATCTTGGATGGGACCGTCTCTGAAACCTGCCCACTTGAGAACTTAGTTGTTAGTCGTAATTAATTCAGCAAGTCGATTTTTGAAGCCTTAATCCATGCCAGGCATTTGACCAGAGAATAATTCCCAGAAACAATTAGAGCTGTGCCTGCCTGAAACAGAATCCAGTGGGGAGAGAGACATGAAGACAGTTGTAAAATAGTTGTTTCTGGTGGGGTGTGGCCGAAAGGAGCCTAGGAGGAAGGAGGCCCTGCAGCTTTCTGGGAGAGGAAGGGAAGGCTTTTCAGAGGCGGTGGCCTTGGAAAGCACCAGTAGAGCGTCTCTTTGTGCTACCCCTACCTGGGTTCCAAAGGCCCCTGATGGCCTACCTGGGGAGGGCACCGCACGTGGTGGCACAGTAGGTCTGAGTGTTTGGGCTGGTCAGGGGGTGACTGCCCAAGGCTGGAGAGGCAGGCACAGATGGATCAGGAGGGTCCTGTGTGCTGGCTCGGGGAATTCAGGCTTAGTTTGTCTTTTATGAACATGGACTTGGCAGCAGGCCATCTACAGTTGGTCTCCTGGCTGACATCCAGAGTCCACCCATGAGCCTTGTCTCAGAGGCACACACCTTGTTTGTACAGCTTCCCCCACGAAGGGTACCAACAGGAGGCAGGTGGCCTTGGAGTGTGGCTTCTGCTCTAGTGACGCCGGTGGCACCAGGCGGAAGCGCTTGAGGACAGGTGGCCTTGGCCCTTGGAGAGTTTGCTTTCAGAGTATGTTGCAAGCGGAAGCACTATTTTCCCTTTTAGATTTATTTCCCTGAAGACTGACGCCCTGTTCCTGAGGTTTAAGGAAGTTAACTGGACTTGGGACTCGCAAAGGCCTCAGAGGTTGCTCAGCTTCTCTATTAAAGAGACCCGGGCTGCTGTCCCCAGTCCCCCACAGCAGAGAAGGGTCGTAGAGAAAGGTTTTCTTTCTCTACCTAAAGCCAGATGGGTTTGCACTTTGCCAGACCTCACTTCCTTCTTCTCTGTGCTTTCTTCTTGGTGGCATTTCAGGGAAGGGGTCCTTGGATTGCCATGAATGAAATCCTAGAGTTTCACTAAAATGGTTTCCAATTCCAGGCATGAGTGATGCCTTCTGCTTGCCTAGGCACTGAGTTTCCTAGGAATGATAGACTTTTTTGTGTTCCCATCTACTCTGTTAGCAGAATTTGCGTTCTAACCACATCTCTTTTGTGGCAGCTGACATTTTGTGTGTGTGTGTACTAAGAAGTAGAGGGAGGCACACCTCCATTGGGCACCTATTGTGTCACTAAGGGGCTGGGTTTGTCAGTACTTTCACCAGACCTTCTCATTTCTTTTATCCTCAGACTGGCCTGTGAGCTGGGATGTTGCCCCATGTTACTGCTGGGGAAGAGGGAAGTTAAGGCTCAAAAGGGTTAAGCACCTCATTTGAGGTTGCCTTACCTGGCAAGTGGCAGAGCCAGAATTTCTGCTGGTCCTGTGAGAGGTTCTCAGCTATTTAGCATGAGGATTTCCTCTTGCATGTGTGGGTTTTTCTAGTTTGATCTGTTAGAGTGTTGATGGTGTTTTCATAATTCTAATGGCCTTGACATTGTCAAAGATTAGCTCTTAACTGTGTGCTACAAATGTTTCTTACTTATTTTCCTTTTAATTAACTTCCAGATTTGTATATATTTGAATCTACCTGGATTATGTCTTTCTTTTGTGAATTCTGTTGTTTCCTAACATAGCAACTTGAGGGATTCTTCCCAAGCAGGGGACACAGAGGGTCTGCAGTGGCCCTGCCTTGGAGGGCTCATGGCTCTGGGGAAGAGTGGTGAGGGCTGTGAAACATTGAAAATGCGTTCACATGTGTGGAGGCGATGTCCGGGTTCTTCCAGACAATGACCTGAGTTTTTGCTGTATAGATTAGAGAAACATTTTATTTTTTTGCAGCACCTGTATAATTTTGCCTTTTTATTTTTTGAGACAGAGTTTTGCTCTTGTTGCCTTGGAGTGCAGTGGCATGATCTCAGCTCACTGCAACCTCCACCTCCTGGGTTTAAGCTGTTCTCCTGCCTCAGCCTACCAAGTAGCTGGGACAGCAGGTGTGCACCACTACACCTGGCTAATTTTGTATTTTTAGTAGAGATGGGGTTTTGCCATGTTCAGGCGTCCCCAAACTACAGCCCGCGGGCCGCATGTGGCCCCCTGAGGCCATTTATCCGGCCCCCTCCCCGCCGCACTTCAGGAAGGGGCACCTCCTTCATTGGTGGTCAGTGAGAGGAGCGCAGTATGTGGCGGCCCTCCAACGGTCTGAGGGACAGCGAACTGGCCCCTTGTGTAAAAAGTTTGGGGACGCCTGGCCATGTTGGTCAGGCTGGTCTTGAACTCCTGACCTCAGGTGATCCGTCTGCCTTGGCCTCCCAAAGTGCTGGGATTACAGGTGTGAGCCACCACGCTGGCCTATAATTTCACTTTTGTATTAAATCCTACTTTTGTCTGCATTTTTGCTTTAGTGTCGTACAGTGTGGTTTAATGTCTAAGAAAAATGGATGATCAATTAGTGTAACACTGTGATTAAATAATCCTCCCTTACTCACTGGTCATATTTGAAGTTTTTGTTTTTTATGTTTATTTGAAATGGAGTCTCACTGTGTCACCAGGCTGGAGTGCAGTGGCGCAATCTCGGCTCACTGCAACCTCTGCCTCCCGGATTCAAGTGCTTCTCCTGCCTCAGCTTCCTGAGTAGCTGGGATTACAGGTGCATACCATCATGCCCAGCTAATTTTTGTATTTTTAGTAGAGAGAGGGGTTTCGCCATGTTGGCCAGGCTGGTCTTGATCCACCTGCCTCGGTCTCCCAAAGTGTTGGGATTACAGGTGTGAGCCACTGTGTCAGGCCATGCCAGAGAACTTTACACATGGCCTTAGATGTGTGCGTGTGATTAATGGATTTTGTTTGTTTGTAGGTCTTTCTCTGTTACTCAGGCCAGAGGGTAGTGGTGCAGTCATGGCTCACCACAGCCTAAACCTCCCAGGCTCAAGTGATCCTCCCACCTCAGTCTCCAGAGTAGCCAAGACTACAGGCATATGCCACCACATCCAGCTGATTTTTTTAAGTTTTTTATAGAGACAGGGTCTTGCTGTGTTGCCCAGGTTGTATGGACAGCTTTGACTCTTCTCACTCAAACCTTGGAGGTTCTGGTCTTTATTCTTCCTTTGTTGATGTTTATCTTCACTGAGTGGGCCTCCTAACCTGGGTTTATGTAATCCTAAACCAAGCCTTTCTAACCTACACCTCATCTCCTTTGGGGTCTTGTAGGTCCCAGCTCTGCTGTTAACACAGCAGTGTGATCTTAGACCCGTTTCTTAATCTTCCTGAGCCTCGGTTTCTTCCATGGTAAAGGGGATACTATGCCCAGCCTCGTAGATGTGAGTAAGTGTGACTGAACATTTGCGGAGAGGCCTGGCTGCTGCAGATGGTGTTCATAATTTATTTTGTTGTTGTTTTCCATCTTAATGAAGATACCTTAGGATTGTTTGCTGTCTCAGAACAAGTAGATCCTTGACTTACGTATGGGTTATGGTTTCACATATTTTGACAGAGATATTTTCTTTATCATTCAACCCCCCGCCAAAAAACTCCAGCACCCACCCCGCAAGCCCAGTCCTCAGGCTCCCAGTGCTGTCCTGGGGATGGAGATGTGACTGGTAGGGGTGGTGATGTTCATTTTTACCTTGGGCACATCCTTTGTCTGGGTTATCTTCTTGCTGTGTTACATCATGACAGTGTATATTAAAACTCTAGCTTCTGGGGCAGGTGTAGTGGCTCACGCCTGTAATCCTAGCACTTTGGGAGGCCTAGGTGGGCAGATCGCTTGAGGTCAGGAGTTGGAGACCAGCCTGGCCAACATAGCAAAATCCCATCTCTACTAAAACTACAAAAATTAGCTGGGCATGGTAGTGTTCATCCCAGCTACTTGGGAGGCTGAGGCAGGAGAACTGCTTAAACCCGGGAGGTGGAGGTTGCTGTGAGCCGAGATCATGCCACTGCACTGTAGCCTGGGCAACAGAATGAGACTCCATCTCACACACGCACACAAAAACAACCCTCTAGCTTCTAGACTTGATATGTGGGGACGTGTGACCTTTTCAAGGCTTTCTCCCTGAATTTCCATGTTTGTGTTTTTTCTAGTTTCTCCTTGGACCAAGATGACTGATGGAAAACTCTCCACCTCTACAAATGGCGTAGCCTTGATGGGCATTCTAGATGGTCGACCAGGAAACCCTCTTCAGAACCTGCAACACGTCCATCTCAAGGCGCCCCGACTCCTCTCGGCACCTGAGTATGGGCCCAAACTGAAACTCAGGGCTCTAGAAGACCGGCACAGCCTTCAGTCGGTGGACTCGGGGATTCCTACCCTGGAGATCGGCAACCCAGAGCCTGTGCCCTGCAGCGCGGTCCCCGTGAGAAGGAAGCAGTCCGACTCGGACATCGTCCCAGAGCGGGCCTTCCAGAGCGCCTGCCCATTGCCGTCCTGTGCGCCACCGGCCCCTAGCAGCACCGAGCGGGAACAGAGCGTGCGGAAGTCCTCCACGTTCCCCAGGACAGGCTATGACTCAGTGAAGCTCTACAGCCCAACCTCCAAAGCCCTGACCCGCAGCGATGACGTCTCCATCTGCAGCGTGTCCAGTCTTGGGACAGAGCTGTCCACCACGCTGTCCGTCAGCAATGAGGACATCTTGGACCTTGTGGTCACCAGCAGCTCCAGTGCCATTGTGACCCTGGAGAATGACGATGACCCACAGTTTACCAATGTCACCTTGAGCTCTGTCAAGGAAACCAGTGGCTTACACCAGCAGGACTGTGTCCATGAGGCTGAGGAGGGGAGTAAACTGAAAATACTGGGCCCATTTAGTAGCTTCTTCACCAGGTAATGCTCTCTTCGCCCTGCAGAAGAGCTTGCTTGTCAAGTCCTGGCCAGCGCCTTGTTCCTGTCTCAGATGTTCTGTGTGTTCTCTGGGTTGTTAGGCAGGCACTGTCTGACCCTGGTAACTGGGCCTTTTCGTGGTAGCCCGAGATCCTGTGGGACTGTGCAGGACCGGTCTGTTGCGGATTCAGCTCTTCTGTGTCCCTGGCTCATTTGCAGTCTGTTGTCACTTCTTGGCCTCCAACCTGTTGTGGCTGTCCCACAAGTGTCCAGTGTTAGCAAATCAGCAGCCTGAGCCTCTACAGGGCCCTGTACACTCATAACGTTTCTTGGGCCAAACAGAGGTCACTGGTGAGGGTGATGCCAGTTAGTAACTCCCATTTCTTTTTTTTTTTAATTCACCTGGGTGCAGGTGAGCTAAGACCGAAAAGGGCGTTAGCCTTTTTTTTCTTTTCTTTTTTTTTTTTTTTTTTTTTTTTTTTGAGATGGAGTCTTGCTCTGTCACCAGGCTGACATGCAGTGGCGCAGTCTTGGCTCACTGCAACCTCCGCCTCCCGGATTCAAGTGATTCTCCTGCCTTAACCTCCTGAGTAGCTAGGATTACAGGTGCTTGCCACCATGCCTGGCTAATTTTTTTGCATTTTTAGTGGAGATGGGATTTCACTGTGTTAGCCAGGATGGTCTCCATCTCCTGACCTCTTGATCCGCCCGCCCTGGCCTCCCAAAGTGTTGGCATTACAGGTGTGAGCCACCGCGCCCGGCCTGTAACTCCCATTTCTAGTGCCAGCCCTCACTGGTGTAGTGCAGTGCTGGCATCCTGGGTGTGCCAGCTGTGTCCCCATGCTCCTGCTATGCTCTTGTGTGCCTGTCCTGGCACTGCCCCTGCTGTGGAGGTGCACTGCAGCCACGTGCATTCCCACCCGTGCTGGGCCCGGCCATACAGCCCGTCCCCATGGGGCCTTGTCACCCGGGTGCTGGAGTTCCTGTGTCTCCCTGAAGCCCCGTGGGGGCTCTGCCTTCAGCTTCTGCCTCTTATTTGTGCTCTCGTGCTTTTGTTCAACAAGTGCCTGTTTCCTAGGCCCTGTTCTAGGCCAGTCAGGTGGGGTAATACGGGGAGAGAAATGATCTTGGATTATGACTTAGGGTGGGCTTGTAGCCTGGGAGTGGTGGGAATGGACACCACAGTCAGTCACACAAGCAAATGTGAACTCTTGAACTGTGGTGTGCTGGGAGGAGGGACACGGGGGCCGTGGAGAGTATGTGTAGAATTGAGATCTGTGGCCGGGTGCGGTGGCTCACTCCTGTAATCTCAGCACTTTGAGAGGCCGACGTGGGTGGATCACTTGAGGTCAGGAATTCAAGACCAGTCTGGCCAACGTGGTAAAACCCCGTCTCTACTAAAAATATAAAACAGCCAGGCATGGTGGTGCGGGCCTGTAATCCCAGCTACTTGGGAGGTTGAGAATCCCTGGAACCCGGGAGGCAGAGGTTGTGATAAGCCAAGATGGCACCAGTGCACTCCAGCCTGGGTGACAGAACAAGACTCCATCTCAAAAAACAAACAAACAAAAAGAGTAGCAATTCGCTCCATAGCTGCTCTTTGGAGGTCTCTGGGGCCAGGGCTTGACAGTGGGAACATTTCTGCTGTGGACCTGGTTGCTTCGTACATGTCCATAGCAGAACCTGTGTCAGACATTGCACTACTGGGTGTCCCTTTGAGGTGGTGTGGTGTGCTGGCTGGAGTCCGCTAGAGACTCTGTGACTGTGGCCACATGTATTAACGTATCACTGCCTCAGCTGCTTCATCAGCTAAATGGGGTCATCTCAGACGAGCCTAAGACCAGCCCTGAGCAAAATGATCTGTGGTGTGGCCTGTGGTTTTGTCGGGAAACTGTCTTCTCAAGTGTACTAACAGATAGGTGTCTTGGCACCATGAGTGGAGTTCCTGGTCTCAGAACGCAGTAACTCAGCGATTGCTCTCGGTGGGAGGAACCCAGGAACTTTGAGGGAGACCCTGTCACTATCTCTTCTGAGGCTATAGCTGTAGCGGTGTTGCTGTGGTTAGATTTGTGTGGCGGAACTCTCCCCTGTGCGCAGGCGAGCGCGTTCAGCTGTCCCTGCTTATGAACGCCACCTGGTCCGTGTTCGATGTGGTCCTCAGGATCCAGCCAGACATAGTAATCAGAAGCTCAGTGAGAAGGGCCTGAGGATAGGTTTTCAGAATACCTGGGCTTCTTGGCAAATCTGGGAAACCTTGCTAGAAACGGGGTTGGCTGGGAAGCAGCATGGTGGAAGGAGTGTGGCTTTGGAATTCCCGCGACCTGCACCGTGTCCAGCTCTGTGGCCTTGAGCAAATTCCTTCACCTCCCAGTCAGTTTTCTCGTCCTGAAAACAGTGCACGGAGGATCTGGGCACGTGTGCCCACTATGCTGTTGACAGACGTCACCCGCTCACCTTTGTCCTTGCACTTTCTGTCTCTGCTGCCTCACCTGAGAAGTGGGGATAATGAGCCCTTCCTTCTGTGGCAGTGGGGATTAAGTGGGTTGGGATGTGAGAAATTTACCGCAGATCCAGACATGTAGTGAACTGTTCAGCGTCAGTTGCTTCTGGTGATCATAGCCACGTTGCTCTGTCTGCTGCCTTTGCGGTTCAGCTGCCTGAGCTGCGCGTATTGGATCCTCTTCCCCCTTGAAAGGAAGCGTCGCTGGTTATGCAGTTTCTAGATCATTTCTAAAGCTTCTGTTGCTTGAAAGTCACACTCAGCTTTGCGCCATAGAAAACAAGTGTCTTTTCTCTTATTCCTTGGTTCCTGTCTTTTGACCGCTGTGACATTGTTATTGTGAGCCTCTCTGAATTACCTTTGGGAAGATATTGGAATATAACGAAAAGGGACTCAAAACAAGTGATGACATGGGCAGAGTCTAGGGTTTTCTTGTCCTAGAGTCTTAAAAATGTTAGAGAAGGGTTTCCATCTAGAGTTTCTTTGAGGGGAAAGGGTTTCAGTGCCAGAATCTATAGAGCTCACTAAACATTTTACAGGTGAGTGGAGTCACAGCGAATGCTCATCAGCTCAGCCCAGGGCCTGGCCCACAGCAGGTACCCAGAAGGCTGTGGACGTTGTGAGTCTTTGCTGACGGCGAGGCTGGGGCTAGAGCCGGCCCTCTGGGCTTCCCAGCCCTGGCTTCTGAGCCATCCCGTTTCCCGACTTTGTCCCCTCACTCTCTTGCCTTCTGTGTTCATTGTCCTCAGTGGACCAGTCTCTGGGTTGTGAAGATGTGTGGACAGTGTAGCCTAGGAGACCGTGCTCGGAGGAAGGGTGGAGATGGGCAGGTTTGGCTCTGGCTGCCGGATGAGGTTGCCTGGGTGAGGTGGGAGAAGGGGAGTGACAGGAGGGCTGGCCAGTCCTGACCAGAAGCTGCAGGCCCAGGTTGCATTTGTCCTCCACCCACACTGTCACCTGCACTGTCACCAGCACCTCTGTCCCAGACTCCAGCTTGAGCTTTAGAGAGAGTCCCTGCCCCTACGGAGCTCACAGGCTGAGGGGGTAGCAGACAAGGCATTTCACAGGCTGTGGGGGGCGGGCACGAGTGCTGTTACTGAGGGCGGGGAGCGCTGGTTCAGGAGCTCCTGCTGTCTGGGTTCATCATGAGCCCTCCTGTTTAATCACTGGGTGACCTTGGGCATGTTACCTCTCTGAGCCTTAAGTAGGGGATAAAACTACTGTATACAGTCAGAGATCAAATAGGTAGGGCATTTAACTCCCTGGCACTCTGGAAGTAATAGTTAGCTTTCTATGGTTCTAACAGAAATACTATCATTTCTAAAAAATAAGTTTTCTAAAGCTTTCTCTCGTTCTCCCGTATTGTGCTTCTCTCGGTCGACCTGTTGCTGAAGCAGTCAGAGCAGGGCTTCTCCGACCGGCCGGTGTTCCGGGAGAGATGCTGCTTCGTTGTGGGCAGCCGTCCTGTGCACTGGAGGTGCCTTACAGCTTCCCTGGCCTCCACCCGTGAGATGCCAGCAGCCCTCCACCGGTTGTGACAGCCAAAACTGTCTCCAGACATTGCCAGATACCCCAGGGAGGGGCTGGCAGAATCGTTCAGCCTTTGAGAATAAATGTTGGGATGAATAGTGTAACTTGAGGACGATTTTCATTTGTATAGAAGAGAAGGACTGTGTTAAGGGATCATATGAACCCAGTGTAGATTAACAGTATTTATCTAGAAACCTGGACAGCAAGTGTAAGAGAAAGTCACATGCTTGTGGCAGGTTTTATTTTTCTACAGGATTATAGGGTTGGGTTCTGTGAAGCCAAGGGTTTACCCTCCTAATCCACGTTGGTCTAGAAGTTAATAATTAGCTTCGATCAAGTATATCGTCTCTTGTGTAGCCCCTTTATGGAGCTCTCAGAAGAGATGATCTGAGTGCCCTTTGCTGAGGAGAGGTGTTTGAACTGCATTGAAGGAGAAGGAGCTTGCCCGGTGAAGGTGTGGGGCAGAGGGAACAGCTTGTGGCAGGCTGGGAGGTGGGGAGCACCCGGCTGTGTTTAAAGAACCGGAATGATGGATTTTTCCAGACTGCTTCCCGAAGTGGCTGGGGGCTCCTTGGGGGCAGAGTCTGTGTCTGGTTCACCCTGGCACCAAGTGAAGAGGAATGTGGTGGTTGAGAGCGGGGGCTGCTCTGACCCAAGTTTGAACCTCAGCTCTGCCATTTTTATACTGTGTGATCTTGAGAAAGTCTCTTAGCTTCTGCCATCCCCAGTGTGTACTTGAGTGACATGGGGTTAATTGCACCTCTTGTAAAGAGCTAATGTGAGGGGGCCGGGTGCTGTGGCTCATGCCTGTAATCCCAGCACTGTGGGAGGCCGAGGTGGGCGGATCACCTGAGGTCAGGAGTTCAAGACCAACCTGGCCAACATGGTGAAACCTCGTCTCTACTAAAAATACAAAAATAGTACCTGGGTGTGGTAGTGGGCGCCTGTGATCCCAGCTATACTTGGGAAGCTGAGGCAAGGAGAATCATAAACCTGGGAGGTGGAGGTTGCAGTGAGCTGAGATTGCACCACTGCACTCCAGCCTGGGTGATAGAACCAGACTGCATCTCAAAAAAAAACCAAAAAACAACAAAAAAAGGAGTCAATGTGAGGGTTAAATCAGATAATACAAGTAAATCCCCAGGCAGAGCACATACCCAGTGAATAGGTTAGATTTCTGGCCCTACTCTCTGCTTTTGTTGGGATTTCACACAAGATTTCACTTTTTTTTTTTTTTTTTTTAAGGATTCAGCTGTATGAAAATGTTTGAAACTGCTGACCTAAGAAACATAAATCTTCAAATGGGTACTTTGTCTGGATATAAAAGTAGTCAGCCAGAATTTTGGTTCCTGTAGTGAGCTAGGCTTTTGGGATTTGATTCTTTGGAAAGTGGCATCAGTGCTAAGGAAGGAGCCTGTTCTGGGGCTTTCTCCCTGGGGAGGTGAGTTAGCTCATCCGTGCGGGGTGCGGGGTGGGGATGCAGCTGGAAGCACGTGACCGCCTGAGCCCCCGGTGCAGGGAAGAGCAGGCAGTGTTCAGCTTTTGCTAGATGCTGTTGTTCCCTTCTCCAAGGCTGCCTTGGCTTGGTCCTCAGCAGCCATCTGCAGTAGTGTGCTGTGGGATTTGGTAGCCGGCCTGCCATCCTCCGGGCCAACCTCCTCCCCGCCTTCCTGTACTACAGCAGCTGGAGAGTTAAAAATGGTCATTTCCCAGAGTCTCTTGCAGCTAGGGTTCTGGATATCGCTTACATACCATCAGATTCTCCCATGTGAGAGACTGGAGGCAGCAGTTTGGTAGATGCCATTTTTCTTGTCGTTCTGGCTGCTTCCTGCTGCCTGGTGACATCATAGAGATGTGAGGCTTTCCTTCAGTGTTATCCCAGGCCGTCTTCACTCCCTGGGCGTTGAGGTGGCTGTAGGGGAGCCAGTGTCACAGGCGGCTGTGGTGGCTTCCCAGTCCCGGGGTATTCTTGCATCAGATGTGGCCGCTCCCCCGGTGCATCAGTTCTCTCCTGTTCGGGGAGCCGCTCCTGGGGGCCTCGCTTAGAGCCGACTGTCAGCAATTTTGAAATCGTCTAATTCCGAGTTAAATCTCTTTCTGCCTGAAATACCTAGAGTGGTTTCTGTATCCTTCACTGAAAGCTGACTAAGTCAGGTCGGTACCGGGAAATCTCATTTACATGTGAGGAAACTGAGGCAAAGGTGGTTAAGTGTTTTGCCCAAGGATACAGAGAAATAGAAATAAGGTCATGCTTCTAAGGGTTGTTGGGATTAAGTGGGGAGGGAGTGTGCATAGACGTGAAGCGCCGGGCACACCACAGGCACGTTAATGTCTAGCCTGTGTTTCCCTGTTGCCTGACTGTAATTTACTCCTGCTTTGTCTATCTTAGAATTAACACTAGTGAATGAGATGGAACACTGTAACTATGCCTTTTCTGTGCAGTCAGTTCTTTAATGTTGCTCGTGACTTTGCCCTGGCATTATGGATACATAGACAGCACCTGCTGTGTGCCTGTGTTGCTGCTGCTGTGTATGAACTTGTGTGTTGCTTTGCTCACTCCCTGGGTCTGGAGGGAGTTCTGGGTGGTGGTCTCTTGACATCTACCGTGTTTCCTGGTGTGCGGTCTTGGGGGAAGCAGGCACTTAGTCTCTCTGGGGCTTAGTGTCCTTGTTTGCAAAATGAGCTGAGGAGTACATACTTTACATTAGAGCTGTGATATTGAAAAGATCCATCTGATCAAGGGTTGGGGCTGCAAGTGCCAGGCAGGAAAGCAAGATGAGAAGAGGGGCAGACTAATGCTGGAGGCCACCGGGTCAGTCCCTCTACTCTGTGATGAGGATCTGGAGAGAGATGTGAACGAAGCAGCGAAGCCCCCTGGGAGCCCGGAAAGAAATAACAGGGCTGAGATGCCACCTGGCCTTTGAAAGTGCTTTCCACCCACACGAGGGTGGAGGTGGTGAGGGGTCAGCCTGTGCAAAGTCAGGGGAGCAGGGGAGAGCCCAGCCCCTCTGGGAAGGTGCCAGTAGCGTGAGGGGCTCAGGAGGGGAAGGAATAGGAGGGGAGACCAAGGAGGTGGTAGGCACCCAGACGGGGCACGATTTTGAGGACCACATTTAGACTCAAGACTCAAGGCCTGTCACGGCCAGACGGGGTAAGATGAAAATCTGCCCAGGAGCTGATGGGCTGCCTTGATGAGCATGAGTTAAACTTGATAGCTTGACAGCGTCAGATGAGCAGCTCCCTTTGGAGACGGCAGTTGCCCTGTTCTGAGCTTAGGTTCTGGGCCAGGCACTTGAGTCTCTTTCTAAAGCATTTCACAGCTCACTGGAGACAGGCTCAGAAAGGCTAACGGCACAGACTACAGAGCTGCGATTTGAACATGCACTTGTTAACTCCAGTGTCCATGCGTGCTGTTTCTACAGAAGACACCAGCACCCTGTCTTGTGACCTGTGTACCATGATCAGAAAGGGGGAAGCTCGGGGCTGGGAGAGCAAAAGGAGATGAACGGGAAATCAGAAGTGCAGTGGCGGTTTTGCAGGGCATTGTTGGAGCCGTGACACTCTGTGAAAGGGAGGAAGCGGGCAGAGCTCTAAGCCGGGTCAGGGCGGCCAGCTGGGTGGCGCCTGTTAGGGTACTGCAGCTCCTCTCTGGGAAGGCGGTTGGAGACTTGCCTCTCGAGCCATCGCAGGCCAGCAGGTTGAGAATGCTTTCCTCCTCCAGTTACTCCAGGCATTCGACAGTGTGGGAGTGAGGCGGGAGTCAGGCTGGAGTCAGCCTGCGTCACGAGGCCTGCTGCTGGGTTGGTGGCCTCATGGGCTGGTCACTGGCAGGGGAGGGAGATGCGGGAGGATCGCTGCAGGTACCTCCTGGAGACCTTGAGCCAGAGAGAAGCAGGGAGGGTTTTAGCAAGCAAGAAACTTACGGGATGCTTCCTGTCACTCCTCACTAAAAATCTGTGAGGAGCCACTGTGCCCGGCCTTGCTCTGGGTCTTCTGACCCTGTTTCGATTCCCCCACCCCAGAGGTTGAAGTTCCCTGGTTGTGTGTTCTCGTGCCAGGCGAGTTTCATCAGCTTGATGACCTCTCGATTGCAGAACGTCTGCACTTTTTTTTCCAGTCACTGGTTTACACAGCTGGGTTCTTACCTAGCGTTGATGTAGCACCTGGGAGGTCACCGGTAACCATGACCGGAGACCTTTCTTTCCATCTGGCTGAGCTTCAGTTTGAGGTTGCGGTTCACATCTGGAGAGGTGCCACTGGTGGTGTCACTGCACGCAGGGCTTAAAGGAACCGTAGGACACCAGCTGTGTGTGCACTGGACACACCCAGCAGGTTGTCTGGTGACTGCTGCAGATGCTGTTTGCAGACCCTGCCAGTGTCAGGCCATGTTCAGAAAGAACAGCTGGGCTTGTGAGGGTGTGCCGCTTCCCCGTGCTTTGCTGGGCTTCGTTTTCTCTTGGCAGCAAATCACAACAATAACGATTCTTTTTTTTTTTTGAGACAGAGTCTCACTCTGATTGCCAGGCGCGAGCTTGGCTCACTGCAACCTCCGCCTCCCAGGTTTTTAAGCGATTCTCCTGCCTCAGCCTCCCGAGTAGCTGGAACTACAGGTGCGTGCCACCACGCCCAGCTAATTTTTTTACTTTTAGTGTACAGCCTCCCAGAGTGTTGAGATTACCGGCATGAGCCACCACACCCAGCGGTTATCCATTTTTTGAGTGGCTGCTGTGTACCAGGCACTGTGCTATGTTCTTAAATATGTTTCTCACCATACATACTTAAAAAAAAAAATTTGCTGAGCATCCGCCATATGCCAAGGCACTATTCTAGGTACTTGGAATTCATTCGTGAACAAAACAAAACCCCTGTCCTTGCAGAGCTTATGTTCTAGCAGAGGGCGCTGATGATAAACACAATGAGTAGATGGAGGGTACGTGCTGGCTGACCGAAGAGCTGTGGAGAAAGTGAGCAAGCAGAGGTGGTATGAGGTCCTGGGAGGACTGGAGAAGACAGGTTACACAGTGAATAGGCTGGCTGAAGGAGGAGGAGGGGTTGAAGCAAAGACATGAAGGTGGCCAGGTACAGTGGCTCATGCCTGTAATCCCAGCACTTTGACAGACCAAGGAGGGCAGATCACCTGAGGTCAGGAGTTCAAGACCAGCCTGGCCAACACGGTGAAACCTTGTCTCTACTAAAAATACAAAAATTAGCTGGGTGTGTTGGCAAGCGCCTATAATCCCAGCTGCTAGGGAGGCTGAGGCAGGATAATAGCTTGAGCCATTCAGGCTTGAATCATGTCGGAGGTTGCGATAAGCTGAGGTCACGCCACTGCACTCTAGCCTGGGTGACAGAGCAAGACTATGTCTTTTTTTTTTTGAGACGGAGTTTCGCTCTTGTTACCCAGGCTGGAGTGCAATGGCGCGATCTCGGCTCACCGCAACCTCCGCCTCCTGGGTTCAAGCAATTCTCCTGCCTCAGCCTCCTGAGTAGCTGGGATTACAGGCACGCGCCACCATGCCCAGCTAATTTTTTGTATTTTTAGTAGAGACGGGGTTTCACCATGTTGACCAGGTTGGTCTCGATCTCTCGACCTTGTGATCCACCCGCCTCGGCCTCCCAAAGTGCTGGGATTACAGGCTTGAGCCACCGCGCCCAGCCCAAGACTATGTCTTAAAAAAAAGAAAAAAAAAAAGACCTGAAGGTGTCGGTCACAAAGTTAACCAAGCAGATACTTGGGAGGAGAGTGATCCAGCGAAGGCGAAGGACGAAGCAGGCCTGATGCATTTGAGCACAGAGGCCCTGGGGATGGACGTCACGTCGGTGGGACCAGGTTCTGTATGGGCACATAGGCCATTGAATGATGTTGGCTTTGACTTAGAGTAAATGGGGAGCCACTGCAGAGTGTTTGTCTTCTCGAGGTGGGGTCTTGCTACGTTACCCAGCCTGGAGTGCAGTGGCCATTCACAGGTGCAGTCATAGTGCAATGTGGCCTTGAACCCCTGGGCTCAAAACGGTTATCCTGACTCAACCTCAGAATAGCTGGGCCTATTGCACCACTGTGCTTGGCTCAGCTGCAGAATTTTGAGTGGAGGAGTTGTCCTGGTTTTCTACTGCCGCGTAACGAATAACCACACATCTGGTGGCTTAAACAACATGGCTGTCCATCACAGTGTGACTGGGTTCCCCTCGGGCACTTATCAGGATGAACCAGCATGGTGGGGCCCTCATCCCTGTCTGAGGTCTGGCTAAGGAATCGTCTGCATCCAGGCTCACTCAGGCTGTTGGCAGAGCTCGTTGCTTGCAGCTATGAATTCAAACCCTTATTTCCCTGATTGCTGTCAGCCAGAGGTCACTTGCAGCTCCTAGAAGTAACCCAGATTCCTTGCTGTGTGGCCCCTCCGTATTGAAAACCAGCAACAAGGACCTCTCTTGTGTCGAGTCTGTCTTATCCTAAATCTCTTTCCAAAAAGAACACTGGTTGCTTCTAAGGGCTCACTGAAATTGCATAAGGCCCACTGAGAATTACCTCTTTTTCTTCTCTTTTCTTTCTTTTGTCTTGCTTTGTCACCTAGGCTGGATTTCAGTGGTGCCATCATAGCTCACTGCCTGAACTCCCAGGCTCACGCCATCCTTGCACCTCAGCCTTCAGAACAGCTGGGGTCACAGACATGAGCCGTCACACACAGCTAATGTTTAAAATTTTTTGTACGGACATGGTCTCACTTTGTTGCTCAGGCTGGTCTCGAACTCCTAGCCTCAAGTGATCCTCCTGCCCTGGCTTCCCCAAGTGTTGGGGTTGAACCATCATGACTCACTGTGCCTGGCCTGCCTCTCTTAAAGAAAGTCACAGAGTGACTGTCCCATCATATTCCTAGTTTAGGCCTATGTTCAAAGGGAGGGATTTTACAGGGTATGACCATCCAGGAAAGAGAATCTCAGAACTCTGCCTTTCACAGGAGTAGCGATTTCATTGAGTCCTAAACAGAATGCCCTGAGGTGCCATATTGAGAGGAGGCTTTTGGGCAGGGGAAGGGCAGAGCAGGGAGTACTAGGAGGCTGTTGCAGGAGTCCAGACAAGAGGTGATGATGGCTTTGCTTGGGCGGTAGCTGTGGGGAGGGTGTGATTTGAAGAATGGATGTGGGTGCAGAGAAGAGAAAGGAGGCAAAGATGACTTCTAAGACTTTTGGCCTCAGCTAGTGGAAAATAGAGTTGCCAAGTTGGAGAGAAGATGAGGGGTGGACTTTGAGACATCTTAGACATTTACAGGAAGGAGGTGGAGTAGGTGACTAGATAGGACCCTGGCAAGAGTGGGGCTGGATGGGAGGTATACACTGAGTCATTGGCATTGGAAGTGGTTTGAAACCAGGTGAGATCTCCTTGGAAACAAGCGGACAGAGAAGGCCAAGGAGTGAGCCTGGGGTCTGCCAGCATCGTGAGATCTGGGAGGGGAGGAGGAAGCAGCAAGAGCGAGAAGGCAGGGCTGGTGAGGCGGGAGGGCACGCGTGTGGGGTCTGGAAGCCAGGTGCAGGCTCAGTGAGCATGGGCGTCCCTGAGGGGAGGGGCAACTGGGCAGACGTTGCTGAGAGGGCAGGGCAGATGAGGACTCAGAATTGACTGTTTAAGCACTTCGGGAGGCTGAGGCAAGTCAGGAGTTCGAGACCAGCCTAGCCAACATGCAAAACTCCGTCTACTAAAAACACAAAAATTAGCTGGGTGTGGTGGTGAGTGCCTGTAATCCCAGCTACGTGGGAAGCTTAGGCCTGAGAATCACTTGAACCCAGAGGTCAAGGTTGCGGTGAGCTGAGGTTGCACCACTGCACTCCAGCCTGGGTGACAGACCAAGAGTCTGTCTCAAAAAAAGAAAAAATAAAAAAGGAAAATGAAAATAATTGACTGTTTAGCAATGAGGAGGCCATCAGTGACCTTTGAGCAGAGATGTTTTAGTGGAGTAGTGCAGGCGAAAGCGAAACCAGAGTAAATATTTAAGAGAGAATGGGGCCAGCATGGTGGCTCATGCCTGTAATTCCAGCACTTTGGGAGGCCAAGGTGGGTGGATCACTTGAAACTGGGAGTTTGAGATTACCCTGGGCAAAATAGTGAGACCCCATCTCTACAAAAAATAGAAAAAATTATCTGGGTGTGGTGGCGTGCACCTGTAGTCTCGGCTACTTGGGGGAGGCTGAGGTGAGAGGATCACTTGACCCCAGGAGGTCGAGGCTGCAGTGAGCTGCACGTCATTATCACCAGGAGTCCACTGCATTGGCCTTCTGTAGTGATGCGCCACTGCATTCCAGCCTGGGTGACAGCCTGAGACCCAAAGAGACTGGGAGAAGAGAAGTTGGAAGCAGTGAGCAGGTGATTCTTTTGGTGGGTTTGCTGCAGAGTGGAGCAGAGAAATGGGGTGATAGCTGGAGGCGGAAGTGATGTGATTTTATTTTTCCTTTTTTAAAATTGGAGAAATACAGGTTTTTGTTGTTGTCTGTTTGTTTTACTCTGAAAACAACCTAGTGAAAGAGTAAGAGGTGAGCATATCAGGGAGAGGAGAGAATCACTGGAGCATCGTCCTTGAGTTGCATCTGAAGGAGCGGGATCTGGAGCTCACTAGGGACGTGGCTTCAGCTGGGGAGAGGATGAGGCACAGGTGGATGGAAGGAGGGTCTGGGGGAGGGCGCTATCCTTCCCTTCCTCTCACCCTTTTCCTCTCCCTCTCTCCTCCTCTTCCATGCTTGTAGTCTAATTTATTTGTTTGTAGTGTTGCTTCATTATTTGTGTGTGAATACAGGTCTTTTTTTTTTTTTTTTTTTTTTTTTTTGAGACGGGGTCTCACTCTGTCACCCAGGCTGAAATGCAGTGGCACGATCTTGGCCCACTGTAATCTCTTGCCTCCTGGGTTCAAGCAATTCTCCTGCCTCAGCCTCCTCCAAGTAGCTG